>NC_044277.2:46419915-46749359 GCF_004027225.2 Strigops habroptila | reverse complement strand
AGGACTTATTGTTCTTGGTGACTCTGTGGCAGGGTCTCACTTGAGAGGGTGAGAGAGGGCAGCAGTGTCTGGGGCTGCTCGTCACCTTAGCCCCATCATGGTGGCACTGAAGTAGTGAGCGAGGGGTCTTAAAAGTCTGCTGCAGCTTCCTAACACTCCCAAGCCCTCGAGTCAGGTGTTTGTGCTGGGCAAGAGTGGAAAGCATTAAGAAAGGAGACTGTACTCTACAGGCCAGGGGACAGTTACCATAGTGGTATGCAGAAGTGATGTTCTGATGTTCAATTTCTCCTGCTTTTGAAAGACAGTGTTAAGTGTTCTGCTTTATTATGGTATGTGTACATTAGAATTGTTTTACATAGCCTACTGAGTTGTCTTTTGTCCCTGGTTTCTTTAAATTGATCTTTATGCATATAAACTACCTTTAAAGAAAAAAAGTATTCGAAGTAGATTTTGAGTATCTTTGCATAACAGTGAGGTACTCAAATGGATCAGTACTACTTACAAACTTGTTTCTGTCAGTCCACTTCAGTGTGTTAACTGTTCATAGTTGAAAAAGTAATTTAATTTGATAATACTATATTTAAATTACAACATCATTCTATCCTAAAACGTTTTGTTTAAAAATACAGGAGGAGAAAAGCAGTTGAGTACTGAAATTGAACAATTTAATGATCATTTAAATTTTCATGAGGTTTTTGATACATCTGGGGGAAAAATATGGTAGATTCATAATTATAACTTACCATTGTAATTATACTTCCCTCTTAGGAAGCAAAAATTGAACCAGAAGAATTTACAAAAAAACTATACATAGAGCTGAAGTCATCTCCACAACCGTATTTAGTTCCTTTTCTCAAGGTAAGTGTCTGTGGATGTATAATATTTATTGAGGGGAGGGAGGAGGACAAGAAAAGAAAATCGAGAGAGTATTCAAATAGGTGTTTGCTCAGGTCAGCTGAGGAAATGGTACTTAACCTAGCCCTGTATGACAATTGCTCTTGGAAAGATAATCTTTTGGGGGCGGAGGATTTCAGAAGAGTGATTTATGCTGCGTTCTTAAATTGGAGAGTAATTACTCACTAAGTCATTATCAGAGACTAATATTTTTAAACTGGTGCACCTCCAGTAGAGCAACTATACTAAGATGACCTCTTACTTTCTCGTCAAAACTAGCTGCAGAAGACTGGCAACAGTGGCTGTGTACAGTTTATGAAGTATTTAAGCTCAGAGTATCTACACAAAGCTATTCATATGCCAGCTGGTTTGTGTTTAACTGGAGGCAGAAGAAAACAACACCCCTTTCTCCAGAAAGGGTCTGACAGGTCTACTGCAGCTTAGGAAAAGTAACCCGGGACAACTCTTATTCCATTCAAGCAAATAATCATGTAAATTAAAAGTTCTCTCTTAACACTTCTAGTCATATGGTAGAATGGTATTAACAAAATAAAAATCAACGTTTGTTTCACAGCAAGCATTAAATCCCAGTGAAAACATGTAAAACTTGGTTACACTTATTTAATTGCAATGTACTCAGTATTCTTAGGCTTGATACATACGTACTTTTCCTTGGCATTCCTTATAGGCATGATGGAGAATCAAGGAAGAATAGTTAAATAGTGAAGCTGGGATAAAGGTTTTCTGGACTTTGTCTTCTTCTTTAGTATTTGACAGCATACATAACAATGTATGTGGTAATGTTGATAGTACTTTAGATGGCTGGTGTTAATCTGTTCAAGTTTAGGATGACTATTTTTGTTACAGTGTCAATCTTGAAATGCTTTGCTAGCAAGTTTGCCATGAGTCTAGACGACTTACAGTCATCTCTGTGAGGCTTAATAGGAAATTTTGGTCACTTACTTATTCTCTGTTTAATTTCCTGGAGGCTTCTTAAATGCCCATGCAAAAGCTAGAAGAACAAACAGCTTAGAGTATGGGCTTTCCTGCATCCAGTGCATCTCTGGCTGGAGAAGGACCAGGCTGTTGAGTGCAGGGTCAGTGTGACTGGCAGTGGTTTCCTATGAGCTGTGTGGAGTCTCAGCAGAAGTCTCCTGACTGTCAGGGCAAGTTTGGCTTCAGAAGTAACATAGCTGCTTCCTGCAGGGCACTGGCTGATGAAACTCACTGGGCATGGGCTGATTGTGCCTGCATGGGGCCAGCTTAGGTGCTGCTGTGTTCCCAAAACAGTGCAGTTGAACCTCAGAAGCTCTGAAGCTCAGATTCAAGCCTGAATCTGGCACAGCTAGACCTTGTCTAGGGCTGGTGAGCCCTGTAGAGGAGTGGAGGGGTGGCTGCACTGCACTTGCAAATGCTTCCACTCCTTTGGGTCCCCCCAGTGTTTTTTAGCTCAGGCATAGCGCTGTCCTCATGCACTTACAGAAGTGCTCAGCCTGAGAGCTTCATGAGCTGATGGCTTATTAAGCCATCCCGCAATATGGAGAGCTGCAGCAGTCGGTGCACAGACATTGAGGCAGTTCCACAGAAGTTAACTTGGATTTATCAGCATGCATAAGACCCTGACCCATCACAGTAGAGCCATTGTGGCATGCTACCAGGTACTGGTATGATCCAGGATTTTCTGTTTTGGGCAGTATCTGTACCCCATAATCCTTGACAAGGTGCTCTCTCCCTGTTGTACACTTATGTTAACAAAGAAATACTGGGATTTCAAATACATTTAAACATCATTGTGGTCAAAGTTAGCTGACTTTGTAGTGTTACCCATCCTTTAAAACATCTCGCACCCTGATTGTTTTATATTAAATACCTTAAGGATGTGTAGTTGATACACACGAGGTGGGTCTGGTCTGTAACTCTGAGCAGCTGTGACCAGTACTGAGTGCCAAATGGAGGCTGACTTTAGGAGCACTTCTCTAAAGTGCTACAAGGATCCATGCTGGCCTTGTTGTAGGGGAAACACTTGCAGCTTGAGTCTGGAGAGAAATGTGGTACGGCTTGTTGCCAGTTCACTTTTTGCTAGTGAAGTGGAAGTTTAGGTAGGGCTCTCTGGAGTTGTCTTATCTGTTGAGCTGCAGGTTTTTGATGAAGTTGGTGCACGTTTTGTTTTGTCTGTTCGAATAGGTGGAAAAGGGCAGTGACTTTGGCTGTGAAGCCTGCTTGGTTTTCAAATCTCTGCTGGATGCTTTTGGTAAATGAATTGCATCAGGAGCATGCAGAATGCTGAGCAGCCTTTTAAAATAAAAGGAAGCAAACGTTAAACGTAGGCATGCTGCAGAAGGTGCAGGCGTGCAAACAATTTGTTCACTTGGTATTTTATCGTGTGAGACACACATTCTTTTTGCATGAAGCCCAGAGCAATAGCACTATGCTGGAGACTCTTTCAAACTTCAAAACTGTCAAGGATATAAAAAAAAAGGGGGGTTGTGAGATTATACAGGTAGTTGCAGAACCAATTTCCCTTGGTTCTGAGCCGTAACAGATTGTACATAGTCAAGGAGAAAAATCTTTAGAGGGCTTGAAGATTATTCTGTCCATTAACCTTCTCAAACACAGCTGTACTAAAAATAAGAAGTTGCCAGATACCTTTACTGGTGTTCTCCTGTTGAGAAGAACTGTCTGGCTTAAGTTGTGCTGCTGCAGCTATACAGACATTATTAAAGTGGTATCCCCCCCTAGCGTAGATACAGCTGTATTGGTGTAGAAATGCTCCTGTCTTCAGAGCTTGTTTTTGGCTTTGGTGGATAGTTTGTAGTTCTTTGCCAGACATGCTTCATGAAGTAAACACAGCTGTTACAGTATAGCAGGGGGTTTTGGCAAAACAAGACTTTCTAAGATAGGAAAGCAGTTAGAGTGGTCTTACTCTGAAAGGTAAATTCCAAATTGAAAAATCTAAACGAGAACAAGGTTATGGGTGAGTTTCCTATAGATGGGGTTTGCTATGTACAATGAAGCCGTTGTGACTGTTGACCTTCTTTCAGCCTGCGTTGGTGATTCTTGTGGTCTTCACTGAGCAGTACCATCATAAATTTAAGGATCCCTGAATTCTAGCAAAACTTGTTTGGAGTAAGCAATTCATTGTCTCATGAAAAATTAAATTAGACTATGAGGAAGAGGATTTAGTTGCTAATGTGTCAGTATTGTGGAAGACTCTGCTGACGTTACTCCAGTGTTTTTTCTTTTTTTCTTCTAGAAAAGCATGCTTGCTTTACGGCAGCTAATGCCCAATGCTCAGAGCTTTATCCAGCAGTGTATGGAGCAGCCAGCTCCAACCCCAGAAGCTGTTTCGACTTGTATCTCTGCAGCACCAGCTACTTCGTTAGGAGTGGTAACCTCAGCTGTAGGAACAACTTCTCTTCCAGTTATAAAACCAGTGTCTGCCTCCGTAACAGTCACAGCCTCTCCGGTTATAAAACCAGTCCTTGTCAGTGCATCAGCGACAGCATGTCTGCAGACCATGAAGTCTGTTCCTTCCTCTACAGTAGTGACAGCATCTCTTCTGCCTGCAGCTTCAGTCCTCACCACCACGACAGCAACATCAGGGCTGACTGCTATCCAAACTGTCAAGCCAGTCTTCAGCTCTGTGGTAGCAACGTCCACTCTCCAGTCTCCAAAGCCGGTGCTGGTCTCTACAGTGGCATCTTCAGCAACAACCCCTCTCCAGCGTCTGAAATCAGTCACTGGAACCCCAATCAGTATTAAAATCTCACAGCCAAACTCCATCGCTGCGCAGTCAGTGGGTGCTCAGCAAGTGGTTAAAGTGAAACAGTTGGTAAGATGAGTTTCTCTGCATCTCTCTAGCCGGGCTTCTACTCTTACTGTTTTGTAAGGAGGATACCAGTTTGGATCTTAGCTAGGGTTTTTTCTTATGAAATTAGTCTGCCATGAGCTAACCAGAAGCTAGTCTGTCCATAAGTTAATCAGTTATGTTTGTCATAGTTTATGGATACTGAGCCCTTGCTGAAAAGGTGAATCTAAAGCCAAACTGTAAGCTTGGTCTCTTGCAGGACAGGCTGGCTGCCATTCCACCAGACCAAACATCTAGCTTGAGACACAAGGGAAGATGAGTTCTGACCCCTGCTGTGTGTGCAGCCAGGATAAGTTGGCATCTGAAAGAAAAGGCGGGAAGTGCTAGTGTCAGAAACAGAAACTGCTCATGGGATGCTTATGTTAATTACTATTAGATGCCCTGTTAGGGATCTGCCTCAGCTAGCCGCCAGGGATTCCAGTCTCTCTACCAGTTCCTACCCTGGATACTTTGCAGGCACAGGTGTCTTGATGATGTTTAGTGATATGTTAACTGAAATGTACAAACTAGCTAAATGAGGTTTTCAGAGCAGAGTTCTGACCTCCACATTTACTAAGACATGTTAATTATGAAGTCATCCAAAAGTGAGTTTTTCCTATCAGGCCTCATTAGCTAACAAATTCTGAGAGGAATATATGTCTTATTAAAACAATACCCTCAAAAGCAATGTGTTAACATTTTTGTCTTGGCACAAGTTAACCTCTTGCTACTGTTAATGTTAAATACCAATAAACTGTGGATCACAGGTATACCCAAAAGACCAATAGTGTGAAATACATTAGGTTTGGTTTATGGGTGTTTGAGATACTGAATAGTATGCTGTTTAACTGGCCTACCTCTAGGTAATGTTCCCAAGTATTTTGAGAGAACAGTCTCCCTTTCGCAGTTAAAGAACTCCAGTTCTTGAATAAGACTTCCTTGTAAAGCTTTTTTTCCTTAAAAGGAGGGGAAAACATTAGACTTACTATGAAGCTAGATTTAGTTTTCACAGGTATAGTAGGACATTCAGTGTGTGAATTTCCTATGTAGTTCATTGTGTATGCTTGATTTAACAGTATTCAGACCCCTAAAATGTTTTGCTTTTTTCAAGTGCATAAGTGTCCGGATTTCAGCTGGGATACAGTTATGGTAGTAGGTGTAATACAAGAATTCTGGATTCTAAATAAAGAGCTTATGCTACCAGCTTTTCACCTTTCCAGACTTGCTTAAAAAGAACAAAGCACATCTTGGAGGGGATGGGGTGTCCTTTTTATGAGTGTGTTTGTTTTAAAACAAACAAACAAACAAAAAACCCCGCCAGAAAACAGTTATCAAGCATGTGCACTGATAGTCTTCATTAGTAGTAGATAAAGCCAAATTGGAAAAGAAGTTGGTACCCTTACTGTCCTTGAGGATTAAATTTGAAATTCCAGCCAGAAGAAAATGGGGGCTTCTCAGGTTGTACAAAGGCTGGAGAGCAGTTTGTTGGCTACCCAGCAAGCCATATAATCCAGGGGAAAGGTTGACCATCTGTACAAATAAACGAGGAAGCTTAACTCTATGCTTGGGAGTCAAAATACTTCTTGAGTATGATATTGATGAACTCAAGAAATTACTTCTGCCTCCTCCACTGTTGCATTGTGGCAGCCTGTTGCAATTCCTTTTCTTCACTGTGCCTTGCAAACATTGACTTGCATATAAAACATGTTTTTATCCTCATTTGGGAAGATCCCAGGCATAGTGATTAAAATACTTGCTGTAGAAAGGCTGAGTTGAGCACTTTGCAGCTTAGCCATATCAGGAGCTTGGTGTTTGTTCAGACAACCTGTTAGCACAAAGAGCAAGTTAGTAGAAGTGGGTGCATCTTCTTGGACTTCCCTGATGCCTTCCCTTGAAAGGACAGAGTCTGTTTCCTCCCACAAGAAAACAAATCTGGCCCTCCCCTCACTAACAGAAGGGTCCTGCTGCCAGCTGAAAGGAAGCACATGCCAGCTGTGCAAATCTGTCCATATAATGCTGCCAGCAATTTCTTTGCCTTTCCAGCCCACAGGGTTGTCTGATGCCATGCACTCCCTCTGCATGCCCATTTCTAATTTAGGACTCTTGTGCTTGATGAATGTGAAATGAACTTTCATGTGCCAGCTCTGTTGTAATGTTGGTGGTGCTTAAGAATGCAGCACTGCAGTATTTTAATACCAAAATTGCAACATGTAACTTTCATTTCTGTAGTGTGATTATCAAAACTCTAGGTTTGTATAGTGGATACAGAGGGACCTGTTCTTCAGGAATGCTCTTGGGATAGATTGCATGCCTGTGCTGTGGGAGTTGCATTCTTGGAAGGATTCCCTCCTGATGACTTTTTTATACAGCCTCATTTAAGGGCATTGGCTTACAAAGAAGTGTAATCTTGGAAATAAAGGTTGTCTTGCTGTCGTATTGCTTTGTCTCTTGTTAAAGTACAATAAACAAAAATTTACATTGCCAGCTGCTGGCTTCCAAGGGCAAGAAAGCTGCTGTGAGAGTACAACTTCTTTATAAGCTTAAAGAGCAAGAGTTTTATGGTGTAGTCCCCAGAATTACCAGTGAGACGTGCTCGCTGGACATTGCTAACAGTTGAAGCAAGGAGTGAAGTGCTTGTGCTGTTCCAGCTATTTGTTCTTAGTGAGTTGTTAGTTGAGTCCCTTCAGAGCTGAGCTTTCTTGGACAGAGAGTCTCTGTTATTTTTTCAAGAGTTTTTTGTCCTGGATGTATGCTTTTGCATTCATCTGTTGAGGCTTCCTTCATGAAGCAGTCCTGCTTGAGGTGTGTGATGATACCTCAACATTCCTCTGCTGATCTCCGAACTTTGCTTTATGAATGTAGAACAGATGCAGGTAAAGCTAATCCAAGTCTCTCAGGCAGCTGACTTTATGCTGTTTTCTGATGTTGCATTGCAATTTTGTTTTACTTGAGTGTTGGTGCTTTTTATTCTGATGTCTCTGTCAACCTCCTTAATGGGGCACAAAGGAACAATCCTTTTTCTTTATTACTTCTTGCTGCTAACCTGAAGAAAAGAGACAATAACTCTTTCTCACAGGTGTTACCTATTTTTGTAATATTTCTTTCTGGCTTTAGATCCTTGTTGAAATTTCTAGCATTGTTACCCTCCCCTGTAGCAAGTCCCAAGGACTTCCAGCTTCTGTTAGTCTAGCAGCTAGAATGGCAAACAGAAAATTAGCTTTACTGCCAATACATCCTTTCTGTGTCTTGTTGATCTAGTCTCCTCGGTTACTTGGCTTATTTCCCAATCTTCACCTAGACTGTTGATTTAACATTGCCATTCTCTGTTCTTTTGTCTGCTGTAGCTTAATCTTGAATGCTTATGTTTCCTCCTGTGCTGTTTCAGTGTTTTGATGCTGAAGATGAAGCATCATTCTCACTGGTGATAGGGAGGATCTCCTGGTGCGTGTCAGTGTGGGTGCTGGCAGAGCCTTGTGGGTAGTTTGTCCAAGACAGTCGGTTGGTGGCTCAGTAATTACCTGAACACCTAAATGATGCTGTTAACATTATTTACAACTTCCAGCACATGGAAGCTGGGTCTCTCAGAAGGACCTAACTGCCGTTTGGTAAAACACATAGAAGCAAATGTTCATGTCTGTATTACTTCATGAGCAAGTGCTGCATGTGTGAACCTTGACTCTGTCCACAGTCTGACCGGGTATGTACTCCCATGGTTCTTTCCTCATATGGAACTTAGGTTTCTTCTCAAGAACTGCCTGTTTGTTGTCTGCTTTTCAGACACCGCCTTCAGCTCAGTTATTCTACTTTCCTGTTGCTATGCCAAACCCTGATGCTGTTAATATGGGTATGGGTGGGGTGTATCTTCTGTATTTGATACACAAAATGCATCTTTTTGTGAATGAGTGATGCTTATCCTGATGGTGTTTACTGACAAATATGAGGTTAGATGACAGAAGGAGACAGACTAATTTCTGAAGTATAATAAATTATTTTTGCAATTAAACTTGTGTAGTATTGCTGTACAAGCACTCTTTAGACTTTCTGAAGTCAGAATAAAAGATGTAGAGGAGAAAAAGTGGTTTCTTCACTCCAAAACTTCCTTTATATCAGCTTTTGCTGATAAAAAGTAGGATTCAGTCTGAAGATGTTGATGATTTTGTTTTGCTAAAAGCACATCTTTCTATTTCTTGTAATCAAGAACTTTTCCAAAGGATGTAGCAAAAGCTGCAGCCCACATTCTGCTAGCTAGGAGGCTTAGAAATGAGGCTTTTAGGGATAGGGGAATTTTATTACTTTCTTGCATTTTAATATGTGCCTCCGAAGAGGAAGAATTAGTATTTATGGGCTGTGCCTGTAGGTCTATGTGACAACATTCTGCTGTCTGGTTTTGTTTCTTTCAAGAGCCTCTTTAAACAAAACAAAACTATCATCCCCTTTTCTTTTTACCCTTCAGCAGTGTACTGATGTTTTTGTGTAGAGGCTGTACTTGTTATAGGCATTGCTAGTTGATACTTCAGGTTCCAGCTAACTGATGTGTTCAGTTTACTTTTGCTTAGCACTTCGAAACTCAGCATCTAAATTTACAGTTGATGTTGCAGCTCTAAAAATGCCTTAGTAACTACAGTGTATACTCTTAATTCCTGGCAGGAAAAGGATTTCATGTATGACTTCTAACTGTTTTGGTGTTCTCTCTTTTTAACTATGTGTATGTGATACCTACCCTTTTGAACTTATTGGAACACAGACTCTATATTCAACTGTTTTGTTAAGCAGGACTTACACAGAGGAAAGCCTCTTAGTGTAATGGATTGTGTAATACTCAGTGAAACTTGTCTAATATGGTTTTCAGTAGAGAGTAGGGGTGAAGTATCTGTTAGAGCTCACTAAGCTGGAGCTTAAAGCTAAATGAACATGTTGATACTTTGATACTGTTTACTTCTATGTATGTTTAGCTCTTGTCCCTCTGTGATATTGGATATTGCACTTCCAGGTAGTCCAACAACCACCAGGGACCATTGTAAAGCAAGTATCTGCACTCACACAACCCTCAACACTGACCCTACAGACATCTCAGAAAAGGATGCCGCTGAATACGCTTGTTCAAACTAACCAGTTTCCAGCAGGTAAAGTGGAGCCTTTTTAATGGAGAAGGGAGAAGACTCCTGAAGTGTAGAAATAAGTGTAGGCTGTTGGTGGATTGTAGGAATGTAAGAAGGTGGTTGTCTATTGGGAGCGACCAACTCTGTGTGATAAGTTGAACATCGTTGCTTGGAGTTCTGATGAGAGTGCCATGTCAACTTCTGGCACCTGTTAAAAGCATGTCAATCAAACATTTGTGCTTGTTTAAAATACTGTGAGTAAGCTCCTTGTGGTGAACTTCCTTTAAACTGTGGTGCTTTTGAGAATTGTTTTCCTTCAAGAGGTCCAGGTTGATGCATAATGTGAATTTGTCTCAGCCAGTTTTCACTAAAACCTTTCGCTGGTCAGCAGAGAGGAAGGTGTTTGCTGAGAGCGTGTAGTGGTTTGGGCCATACAGAACATGTAGAATGTAAGATTCTAGAGTGTCTAGTTTTCCATGGGCCTGATTAGTTATTGAGACTGCAGTAGCCTTTGCTAGAAGCATGAACTGATTAAACAGTTGTCTTAGATTTTGCTTTTTACCGTGGCATGTTCTTTATTTTGTTTTAGGTTCCATTCTGAAACAAATTACCCTGCCAGGAAATAAAATTCTGTCGCTTCAAGCATCTCCTGTTCAGAAAGCTGAAATAAAAGAAAATGGAGCAACATCCTTCAGGTAAAAATAAACAATATCAGAAGTTTACTGTAGGAAGGAGCAAAAGAAACAGACAGTATAGAAGTGGGAATGGAACCCAAATCAAAGCAACTTTCTTTAGAAACTTGTTTATGATAGGTGTTTTTCAAGTTATAATACCAGTTGGCAAGGGGGAACCTAAAACTTTTGACATCATAGCAGATGTTAATTATTTTTAATGTAAGAAAACTATCCTGATGAGGTTGGATTTTTATCATGTTGTCACAAGAGTGTAATTATATAAGCAGTGTGCGTCACTATGTGCCAGTTTTTCACTTGTAGAGGAGGCATATTTCATCTCCATCCTATGAGTACTATTAACTAATCTAAAGCAAAGTTACCTTGTATTAAAAGCTCTCTGTAGAATTAAAGCAGATACAACCTGGTTTTTACAGATGGACAGATAGCATTGAACTGTTGCTTGGACTGGTTGGTAACCTGTGTAAAGCTCTGTGCTGTATTTCAAAGTCTTTTATTAGTTCCTCTTAAGAGCTTGTTCCTGTATGTAGAGGTGAAAGTCTTTGACTACACCGCTAATTATGACTTCTGGCATATTCTCCTAGGCATTTAGATTACAAAAGTACTTAAAGCTTTTAGTTCTAGTAACTGATTAACTTTCCAAAAGCAGAAATTATTTTTGTAGCTCTGAAATGTAATGTTGGAACAGAGGTACAGACTGCCATAAGCATTATTGGTCTTATGACTTTAAGGCAAGCATGAAATTGCTCTTCTGGGGATAAAAGCAGACATGACACCTTTGTCTTGTTGGCCAGTTGACTTCTCATCTCTTGAAAGCTACATACAGCTTTGTGTGCACTGATACAGACAGAGAGCTGTTGTTTATAGTAACATATAGTATATAGTAAATACCAGAACACAGGTAGCCAGAAGTTGAGATTAAAAGCTGATGTTAAAGCAATAGCTCTGTTCAGCTGCCTCAAGCTCTTATGAAATACACTTCAGAGTATAATTTGGGATGTAATTTTGGGTAGTGATGTTTGGGAAAAAGAAAATCACTTCATAAATATAATTGATTGATAGGAAAAAAAACCAAAACAACAAACAAACAAACAAAAAAAAGAAGCTTTTTTTTCTCTTCCAGTTGGAATATATTAACTGTCTTACATGAAAAAGCTTGAATTCTTGAAGTTCCTTCCATGAATTGAGTTCTTAGTGTAGGAAAAACTCTGCTTTTACAGTGTGATCCAAGATAGATTTCTGTTCTTGCTTTTGGATTATGATTTTCAAAGTAGCTTAATTCCATGAGAATTCAGATTTGAAATCCCTAACTTGCCTTAAATTTTTCTAGTTAGCATTCTTACATCCCTGGTGCTTCTTCTATTCACTGCTATAACCAAAATTTCCAACTTCAAAAACTACATATGAGCATCCTCATATATCCGAACCTGGGCAGCGTATACCTGAGCTTTTGGCTTCCCTTTGCCAAGTATGTATGTTCTCCAGGCAGGTCTAACACCACATAGGGTTAATCTGGCCTGGGCAATAGATGTTCCCCAGTAAGTTGTGAAGTGGGTTGTTTCTTCTGTCCTGACTTTCAGTATTCCCAGCACAGCTATTCTTTGTGACCTGTGATCCATCATGAGTGGCCTGATGATCATGTGTGAGGCAGAGAGAAGCACCATGGCCCCCTTTCAGGTTTTGTGATGAGATTCATTATGGGCAGAGAGCATGTCTTGTAATTGATGTGATTGTACATGTGGCACTTCAGACTGTATATTCTCATTGCAGCATGTCACTGAGCCTGACTCCCCCTGCTGTTGTGTGACTAGGTTAGGTTGGGATTCAAGCATGCAGTACTCACTAAGCTGTACTTAATAGGCTGCAATTTGACTGTGTCTGCTCTTTAATGGGCTGGTTTAGGTTGCTTGAGATGAGCAGTAATAAAAATGGTGATTCCCTATCCCCCAATTAAAAAAAAAAAAGAAGCTTCTAGAAATTATTTCAGCTAAGCATGGGCATCACTGTCACTTGATTGCCCTTTGGCATGTATTGTAAAGGGCAGTCTGTTTTAAAAGCATCAAGATTTTATAAACTGCTCTATATACTTCTGTAAAGTGTATGCTAGAGCACTCTGGAGAAAATAAGGCACATATTTGCATCTTTGTGCGTCTATTCTGTCTAATAGAGTTGTTCTCCAAAGCACATACAACTCTGACTTGTGTGCATTTTGTCCAGAAGAGACTAACAATCTCAATCGGCAGACAAACAGGAGTGAGGCAGCAGAGTGGAGAATGTCTGGGCAGCTGCTCCTCCTGCCCCATGCTGGTGGTGAGCGCTGGTGGTTCTTGTTCCACTGGAGTTGTTCTGTCCCATGTAGTTGTCTGTGATGGTGCAGGGAGGTTTGGGTTACACATGCCCTTCTAGTTTTTCCCTTTGACTATTGTATAAAATGGAGTAAAGATGGATTCAGAAGAAGACACGTGCGTTGGTCAAACACCAGAGGGTGCCACAGACTCACTTTTCAAGCCAGTACAGGCACATTCGTGGATACATGGTGTATCTGCATTGCTTGGGCTTCTTTTCCAGCAGAACATTCAGTATAAGTGTAAAACTGACTTCTTGCAGGGTAACACTCTCTGTTCTGTTTCCCCCTTGTCCTGATAAGCTTAAATCAGTGGAGACTTATAACAACTGGGAGAGTTTTTTCTTCTTGGTTTCTGGGTGTGACATGTAAATGTAAAAAGCATTAAAGAAAGTGGTGTGGAAGAGGGGCTTTATGGAGGGATTGCTGAAAATGAAAGCAAGTCGGTATCCAACAGGAATGTCTGTGTGTATACTCTGGAATATTTTAAATTTATCACTTTAGTAGAATGATTTCTATGGCTTACTTGAAGTACATGATAGTGAGTACTACTTCTATGGAAATGTAATTATAGTTTCCTCGGGTTAGGTAAAATAAGTGCCGCGGTGTTTTCATAGGTGCAAATTAGTCTTCTATCAAGGCTAGTGACTTGGTGATTTAATGCAAAGAAGAAGTTAGAATTGGTCCTTAAAAACGGTACAAGTAAGGATGTCTGCTTGCATATAAGCTCTTGTACATGTGTACTCACAAGAGGAACAGTGAAAAATGGAAATATGCATGGAAATATTAAAGAAAATAGTAAATTGATAAAGAGAAACTCAGGTATGTAGAAAGGTGGGTAGATATGTTGTGCAGAAGTTTACTTCCTTCTTGTTGAGTATTTGGAGTATGTGGCCAGATTGAAAGCTAAAATGGTTTACTGAAACTGTGTGCTATACAGTTGTACCTGAGGTGCGAGCATCCTTACCTGGATTCTGTAAACAGCTCTACTGGGTAATGTCAGGTTCCAGCATCTAGCTCTGATAGCTTCTGATGTGTGTTCTTGGTGCTAGTTGTCCTGATTTTTGTAAGCCCCTTCATCAGCAAATTGGTGGCAGTCTCCACTTTAGTGGGATTCTTGTCTCTGCATCAGCAAAGTAGTGGTTATTAAGAAGAGAAGACTGGAGTGTACTTGTGAAGATCAGTTAGCACTCAATTATCATGCAGTGAAGCTTCATTTACACACTTGTTGAAAGACCAGGGTCTCTGTTAGGCTGATAGAGCATGAGTATACGCCTGGAAATGCTCAGTTGCTGGTTGTGAAAGGGTGGGGGGAGAGGAGCAGTTCTGGCAGTGGTAACTTCAGCTTTGAATCCTGATCGTGGTCATCTAACTGTTCTGACAGTCGTGGGGTTTAACGTTTTCTTAGCACGATGGGTTTAGGGCACAAGCCTAGTCAGGAAGCTGTAGTGTCTAGTTAGACTTAATGAATGAAGCTGGTTTGAGAATCCTTTGGGTCTCTCACAAATGACTAGAAGGAGGAGTAGGGAAAGGCTGGACTCCTTTCCTAGCCAGGCTTATCTCCAGAAATTTGTGGTAGACAACTTGCACCATAGAAACCTACTGAAGCCCAAAGGAGAAAATCCCTAAGGAAAAAAATCCCAACGCTTTCTTGTGTGTTTTGAGTATGACTCAAACCCAACCTACGTTCTAATAACGTCGGCTTCTATCTATTGCCAGTCAGAAACAGCCCCTAAGAGATCCCATTTCACTTAAGAATGATGTATTTCTGGCTAACCCTTGTTCAAGAGTGAGGTAGGCCACACAGTATTTTCTGAAGGTGAACTTTATCAAACCTTGCCAGAGAATACTTTTCAAGAGGAGGGATGTGTGTTTTAGTTTGTTTTCTTTGTTTTCCAAATCAAAAGGCCTTCAGATTGAGTGCTTCCACTTGTCTTTATTAATACTGCAGACATCTGTTCTGGATTGGTTCTTGAAGCCACCGTCAGGCCTTTGTCACTTTATGAAGCAAAAAGGCTTTCTCTTGATGATCTAAACTTACTTGAAAGTAACTTGGATTGTTTCACTGCAAAGCCCTGACAAATCTTTTCCCATGTAAGATTCATTCAGTATTTAACTTAAATGATCTTTTTTAAAAAGAAAAAAAAAAGCTGAGGCACACAGGTTATTTGCTTAACATGAGCTTTGCTATGAGTTATATGTTAGTGCTCAGTATGCCAAATTTAAACACATAGTCTGCAGTTGCTACAGCAGAATCCAGTGAACTGAGCTGGAACTAGAGCTCTGCCGCTGTTCTTCAAAAAGCATGGCATCCCCCTTGCTACATACATAAGTACTGTATGATAGGGCTAATTCAAAAGGCAAGGTCTGGGTTGGTTCTAGTATATAGACAAAGGAGTGTTTCTATCTTTATTTTTTAAGGGAACTCGCTAAAAGAAAAGCGAAGATCAAATCTGTGCTAACAAGCCTGTGCTATAAGCTTCAGTTCATAGGGTAGGCATCTCAGTTAGAAAGTGGGCTTCTTTATGAGTCCATATCCAATTTCCTTTCATCAGTTCTACCTGATGAATTAGAGTTTTAGAACAAATTTCAGGCTGTGAGAGTGGTAGTGCAGGGTGGGGGGTTTGTGGGAGCTTTTAATCCAGGTTTACCTCAGTCCCTGGCTTTTGAGCTTGCTCAGAATTTCAGTTTCATATAAAGGATTCGCATGCCTAGCAACTAAGGCATTAGTCAATCTAATGTTTGAGAGGCACTTCACTGAAGTGTGAAAGCTGTTAATATCCACCTGTCCCTGTCCACACCCACACTAAACATATCTTGTATAGGGGTAGCCTCCAAGATACGGAATGTGGCTGTTTGTTGATAGTCACAAGGCTTTTACTCTCTATCTATTCTAAGCAAAGCATAAAGTGTTGTTTTTCTCTGTAGTAGAGATGAAGATGACATAAATGATGTGACTTCTATGGCTGGGGTCAATCTTAACGAGGAGAATGCATGCATTTTGGCAACAAACTCTGAGCTCATTGGTACTGTGATCCGCTCTTGTGCAGATGAACCTTTTCTCTCCTCGGAAGCACTTCAGAAGAAGATCTTGAACATAGGTGAGAACAAAGTGAATGCAACAGATAATATATAGATGTAGTATTTCCTTGCCTGCTTCATTAGCTACCCTCCAATCTTTGAAGGTGGAGCTGGAGCTACTTAGATCTATCAATTCATGTGTTTCTACCAAACTATGCTGAGTTTTTACTTCTGGTTCTAGGAAACTACTCTTCTCCAAGGTTTTTTTTTTTTTACATGTAAATAATCTGAAGCACAACCAGAAGAAACAAACTGGTGCCACTTTAACATGTGAGAAGTGAGCAACTTTATGACTCTTAAACTTAGTGGAACACTTAATAACCATATAGATGCTGGTGTCAAAACACTTAAGTGTGCTTTTTTATTTCTGCAGCTCCTAACTTGATGCATTACACTGACTTTCCTAACAGTTTTTGCATTCCTCAGCCTGTTCAGGTATATGTATTCTATTGGCCAACATAAAAGTTTCAAACTGCCAATACACACAGAGCAGACCTTAGTTTATAACTCCTTCTATGGAAAAACTTTCATTCATTTTATGCAAAAGAGACATTACAGCTGTTTGTCTATATCAGTGAATAATACTGGAATGTATGTTAAATGCCTGTGACTAAACTCTTATAGGGAGCTTTTAGTGTATATATTATTTCAGCTGTTAGTTTCTGAGCAAAATAACAACTGTTGCTTAGCAATGTTGTATTATGTCAGAGCAGGGCGCATGTATTTGTATAGCACCATGCGGATTGGTATCACTGCTGTCTACAGCAAACTGGATGAATATTGCTCAACTCTGTGCTCATGCTCTCTGCCTGGTAGCTTGCCGTACTGGAACAGTGAGTTTTACAGCTGAGCATTCAAGAAAGCTTGTGGTTTGTACATGCAGTCATAATTCTGTCACAGTGGTTTAACTACATGATCATAAAGTCTTTCTGTTTCTACATGTAACTGGTTCTTAGTCCAAACTGAGCAGCTAGCCTGTGATGAGCATGTAGCCTGCAAATGCTACCTGCTACCTCAATATATTCTGCACTAGTGCATATGTGCCATCTGAGCTGTGTACGGCATAGTTGAGGGAAGTAAGTGCTGTGTGGAAAAGAGAAAACACACATCAAAACTGGTGCTTAGAAGACTTTCCCAAAATTCAGTAGAGGATTAACCAGTCATTCATGGGAAGTGGGTATAAAGAAAAAACGAAGAGCTGTACAAAAACGTAAGGAGAAAGTACTTCTAGAATAATTTTCTAGTTTGGGGTGTGAAAACAATTCATTGAAAGATGGATGAATTCAAGCCTGGCTGTTTCATGGCTGCCATGGTAGCTGTTCCACATTACTACTAATAATAATAATTCATATTGTAAATGAAAAGCATTTTGATTGCAAGGAAAATATTACAGTCAGGGAGTACAGCAATTCAGAAAATGAACACTTCTGCTTTTGAACCAAGCCCTTTTTGGTTTAGGAATTGTGTGTGTGTGAAGGGAGGTCTTGAGATTTGGGGCATTTTATTTTGCATTCAAATTGGCATACTAAAATGTATTCTGATAGCCTAGTGAGAAACTGCTGTGGAAGTGTTGAAAGGTGCTTGAACAAAATGAAATTTGCACTCTGCTAAGGTACTGGCCAAGATCAAATAGTGGGAACACTTAGGTTGTATCTGGGAAAGCACTGTAGATTCTCCCTGTCTCGCGAGACTGTTTTTCGTTTTCAGTTAGAGTAGCAAAGGCAAATGAAATAGGTGATTAGGTTTTTTTACTGTGTACTGTTTATCCATTCTTAACACTCCGCTTGGCAATAAATACTGAAATGGGTTTTGAAGGCGTGCTGTATATTGCATCATAAAATATTACAGCCGCTGTAAATGCAGCAAGGGGCAAGGAAAAGTGCTTCTGACAGGTACAGCATATGAGGCATGTGAAACTGCTGCCTGCCATGCCTACCAGGGAAAAATCATTGCCATCCAGGTGTCTCGACAGAGTCGTGCTGAGTGATCGATGGTGTCAACCATGGGAAGGCTTCTCCGTGGGCAGCCTGCAGCTGCGGGAAGGTTGCAGAGGTGATGCACAGCTCTGGGTGCGGGGCTGGCACAGATTTGCCTGGAGCTGTCACCAGCCTCGGTCGCAGCTGCTGAAATGCAGAGAGGCAGCAGCAGCCCGAGAGAAAAGGTTGAAGGTGATGGCATGATGACCCTGGCTGGACATGATCTGTGTTGTCTGAGCTGCTGCCATGGGATGGTTGAGTCTGCCTGCCCCATGCTGTTCGGTTGAGGCAGGTGAGAGGGTCCTGCATGCCTGGAGTGTGCTGAGAAAATCATCCCTGCTCATCGAATAAATGTCATGAGTTGTTAACAAGCACCGTGTCAAGCAGGGCACTGTGTAATTCTCTATTTTTTTTTAATTACTGGAATTAACAGAATATGGCACTAATTTCTACAGCTACTATTTCTCCCCCTCCCCGAACATGAAGCTTGATTTGTGTTCTTATTAACTTTGTCCTATAAATGACCTTGCAAGGAGAGTGGTTCTGGAGGCTAAGTGAAACAATGTCTATATTTTCTGAAGCTCCAGGCTAAGTTTTATTAATGTAATGTCTAAGATCTTTGAAGTTGTGACTTTACCAGGAAAATCATAATCTCCAAACCTTTATTCATAATGGGTATGACTTCCAGGGGGAACAGAATACCTGCTGTGCTAATTATTTCAATTATCAGCTACTACTAAAACACGTAATGGATTTTCTCTGCTTCCACAGGTAAAAGGCATGACATTATGGAACTTAACTGTGATGTTGTGAACTTGATCTCCCATGCTACACAGGAGAGATTACGAGGGCTCCTAGAAAAACTAACTGTAATTGCTCAGCACAGAGTATCAACCCACAAGGTAAAGGAAATCATTAAGCAAGTTTTGCACCAAAGTTTTCCTGCTTTGCAGCCTCGAAGGTAAACCTCTTCCAAGTACAGTCACATCATATGCCATATGTGTGTTTTCAGTATCTACCAAAGGCTGGTTTTAGCTAGTTTTAGCCTCTAACTAGTCCCTAGGTTTTCCATTCAACTTGTTGGATAGATGCTTTTAAAACCCAGCATAAGAGTAAATGCATGTGTTTCTCCTCTTCCACAAAAGCGGTGGCTGTTATACAAAAATCTGTCTTGCATGGTAAATGTAAAGCTATTTTTGAATGCTCTTGGTGGTCGGGTTGATTTAGGGGCTTGTGTTTGCTTTATGCATTTACTGTTGATGAAACTGCAGTATTGGCTCAGTAAAAAAGCCTTGGGAAACTGAATTGAGTATTTTATTTTTAGAATGTGCTCCATGTGAAGGCAGAGACCCCTTTGATCTTAAAGTTTCCAGAACTTTTTTTCTGCCAGTGCTACTTAAAATTCCCTCCCCTCCCTCTTGTATTAGCTCTATTCAGTATAAAATATATTAGGCTCCAGTGAGCCAATATCCCTTAAGATGCCTGTGTGGTACAAATGGGAAGCAGTAACTTACTGGCCAAAATAGCTCTTTTTTTTTATCGTTCAATAAGAAGATATTAGTCCACACTTTTTTCAATATTGAGCTGTTTTAGAGTTAAAAAAAAAAGGGGGGGAATTTAGAAGCACTTGTATCTGTCAACTTTTCAGTTCTTGTTTGTTTGCTTGTTTTGTTTTTACAGGAACTTTATACTTAGTGAAATTTAGCAAGAGCAACTAACTGATGGGATAAGAGTTATTTTTGTACTGAGCACTTTTTATAGGCTTTTAAGCACTGAAGAAGCAATGGTAAAGAGCAGGAACTATTTGGAAACTTATGAGTATTTATAGTGCTGTCTGGAGCAGTTGGAGTATGCTGTTCCTTGCCAGAAGAAGCTGTGGTAGAAAAAGAAAATCAATGCAGAAAAAGAAGAGAGTTTTTAATGAGAAGTCTTTAGAAATCTGCATGTGTTCTATGTTGTCTCTCCGAAGCAGGAGATCCAGTAGAGCTCCTGAGCAAAAGTGAGGTGAAAGTTGAAGTCCTGGGTAACCAGTAGGACTTTGTGTCCTGCAGACACCAAGGACACAAGGGAATGTTCTTGGACAGTGGGCTTGATAGGGCTGATTTCTTTCTCATTGAACTAACGCAATAGGAAAACTGATAGGTTTTTGTCTGATTGAATTGCCAGGAGCAATGATAAGATTGCAGTCTTACAATATGCTTGCTTTCTTCTCCTTTTTTTCTCATAAACAAAACAAACAAACAAGTAATAGGCATAATAATCCTAGAGGCACAGGGACCCTCTTCAGTTAGGAAGATGGTGTTACACTACAGGAGTGTCTTTAGGATTATGTTTGTGAGTAATAATACTGTTAAAGATGCTGACAGGCTTTTAGAAAGTTCAAGAACAGAACACTACAGGGTTTTTGAGCCCTGTTATGTATTTATTTATTTATTTACACAGCCCTGTATTCCATTTCCCCCAGTGCTTGCCCCTGTCCTCTTTTTCCTCTAGGCGGTTGATAGGTATCAGTGTGCAATGTAGGCTTCATGTATTTCAGAGAATTTTCCAGAGCCTTTTCAAGAGGATTGGGTAATAATTGCCCCGTAAGGCTTCGTATTTGCCTATCTCATTACAAAAACATGGATGGTAATGGGGGTAGGTGTGGTGAAACTAGAGTAACTATTGTTAGGGTAGAAGTTGGTGTAAAAAGCCACTAATTCATGGCATCATACTTGGGAAACTCTTCTTCCCAGTTTGCTCAGCTCATGCCTGTGAGCTTACATCTGATGGGTACCCCTGCAGAAAGAGTGTGTTGGCAGAGGAAGAAGCCTCATACTATGTAGACTTGCTGACTTTTGCTCTTTTTTGCTAAATTTGGGAGGCAGGGGATAAGGGAGTCTGTCTTTGGAAGTCACTGGCTTAATTGGGATAAAACTATCATGGCAGTCTCTTTATCTGAAGTAGGAATAGCCTGTCAGATTGTTGTGAACTGCTCTCTGTTGTGATTCTTGTTGCAATGCCTTTATAGAGCCTCGGTAAGACCACAGAAGCAATTAGCTTGCTGGTTTGGTTCTTTGGCTGCTTCCCTCCTACAGTCTGGAGAACTGCTGAGGTATAAGAGTATGTATGTGACATAATATGATACCCAAGACCGGAATTAATAATGACAACTAAACAGTACAGTGATTAAAAAAATGTTTTTTATGTGGATGGGTTCAGCACAGCATGATTGCTGTGCTCCTGTGTTTGGAGCCCATGAGCACATAAGAGGCATGGTACCATGCTGTGCTATAAACATTGCTTCATGAAAACATTTTCCCCATGTGCAATAGCAGTAAAATACTGCAACCCTAAACTGCACTGTCTGTAGCGCGATGTGGTGTGGCAGCTGAATTGGTTTTAGGGGTAAGCTTTAAATATAGCAAGGAGTGAGCGCTCCTAGATGTGGTAGCAGCCAGCCTCCTCCTACCTACCCCGTGCCGCCAGCAAACTGCAGAGTGCAGAAATAACTTATCAGAAGCTTTTCTGTTATTAACTTGGTTTAGGAGTTGACTAAATAAAAGCCAAAGCTTAATAAGTTCCCACATAGTAGCTGAACCTCTGCAACTGCTTGTCCCTGCTCTGTCCTCAGCAAGGTTGTTCAATGTGACTTAAACTGTTCAGATTTTGTGGGAGAACTGGTCTTTGTGGGATTCTTCCTCTTCTTTTCTGGTGGACTGAAGTGGAGCACAGCTTTGCTGTGTGTGGTTTTTCCTTTCTGCCCCTGGACATACAATACGTTCCTGGTGCTAAACCGCAAGTGCCTTAGTCAGGTTTCAGATTCATTTACAGGTATGTGACAATCTAAGAAGGAAGTTGCAAATCACAGACGAGGCATATAGCTGCTCTTGAATTTGTTGCCAGTTCTCTTCTTGCTAAAGATGTACCTGGGAGTGCTTTGCTTCATAGCTGCATGTCTCAAATACGTGTAAACCTAACATAAAAAGTTTGGTTGGAATTGGCTGTGCTTTAGAGCACGTCTGTGGAGGAGTCTTGAGTGTATGCATTTCTTTATTTCTTCTGCTGGAAAAAAAAAAAGGCGTGGAGAAATTAATTTTATAACAAGATGATATAGATGTGCTATTGTTGTTTGAAAGCAATAATTTATTTTAGGGTAGCATAAAAAGTTTCTTTCACTTTTAGTGAACTCCAGATTAAATGTAGCTCAGTTAAAATAAAACCAACTTTTTAACTGTCAGATACACAAGTTCAGCTTTCACACATACAAATCTAAGCATGCTCTCTATTGTGGTTGTGTATGTGCTTTATCTATCAGTAACATAAATTCTGCCCGTGATTACACTTGTAACTTTAGTTTGGTTGGGATTGCCCGGTTGTAGCTGGGTACAGTTTGGCCTTATGTAAGGAAGTTAAACTGTTGCATGAACAACTGAATCCAACTTGCTCCATCATAACAGTAGTGGCTACAATTTATGAACAGGTATATAATATAATGTTTTCTAAGTAATTCAGTGTTAAATGATCATAGAGAACAAGTTTATTGAGTAGGACAAAATATAACTGTAGGTGTTCCTCTTCTGAAAATTCCTGAAATAAGGTATCTTAAACCAGTTGTTGAAGAGCTGAAATACTGTTACCCATTTCTTGTCCCATATAAGAACATGGCAGAGTGCTTCTGATTGAGAGGCTTGCATTACTAATTGGCATAGGGTCTTGGATTTGGCTTTAAAAATGTAATCTGACTCTGACTTTGAGTATTCCAAAGCAAAACACTTCTAAACTTTGGAAAAAATAATCTTCTGGTAATACGGCTTTCTTCTTTGTCCCTTTAAAAGGATTGTGGCATGGTGGTGGATTATTATAAACTGTTGTGTGAAAACAAATTGTACTAATGTACTGACACTGACTCAAAGTAGTGTATGTTTTGTGGGGAGCAGTGGGGGAAAAAAATCTTGAGTAGAAACAGAAGAGGGGGGAAAGGTTGGTTGGACTTTTTGCAGAGCCACATACTCTTCTTTGGAAAGCCTCCTTGGTTGCAACACATAGTGTGGTCTGAGCCACAATTGGTGATGTGTGACAATGTGGTGGCTCATTGAAAAGGACCAAACTTAACACCAGAGGAGGGATTGATTTCATTCTTTGGCTGGGTTGTGAGAATTCAGATCAGGAGACAATAGTGCCCCACAAGAAGACTTTTACTTTCCTTACAGCTTTTAAAAGTGTATGACTGAGCGTGGGAAGAAAAGTCTGAGTGTAGTGTGTTTGAAAACTAAAGATTTAGCAACTGAAGTCACTGGAAGTCCATATGCTTAAAATATACCCTTGCCTGAAATATAGCTGTAAAATATCCTATGCTTATTCCAGAACAGTTGTGTGTCAAGGTTGCTTCATTATAAGTGTGAGATTGGGGTAGGGCAGACAGAAGAGTTGCTGAAAGTACATAGTGTGTTTGGCTGGTAAAAGCTCAAGGATGCATTTCTCAGGAAAAGACAAGTTCACAAAGTAACAGGGAAAGAAGATGACTCCTAAGACAATGCATTAAAGAGTGGTACAACCAGGTGGCACAGACATGCCTCATCTAGAATGGGTTCCCTGCCTTGTTTTGCCTAATGCACTCTGGCCAACACATGGCTTAAATTGCTTTTCCAAAGACAGGTTGAATATAAAAACAAGCTTTTCATTGCCAGTTGACCTGTTTTAGATCTTTCCTTTCTTTGTCATCTTTCCTATCTACAGCTATACTCAAGCTTTCCAGTGAGGGTAGAAATAGTGTGAAAAACAAACTACTGATTGCTGTTTTTTGGACCAAGAGGACCTTCATTCTGTTTCAGTGCATACGTGTCTGGTTACTGTTGGAACTAGTCATTATTATTTGCTGTCCCAGCTTTGTAAAGGGGCTGGACCAAATGACTTCCACAGGTCCCCTTTCAACATAAACTATTCTATGACTTGAGAGCATCCACTGAGGTGAAAATACATATTCCTAAAGCTATAATAAACCATATATAATTTACCTCACTTTCTGCACCCCCGAGATTCATTATAACTAGTCCTAAACCATAAAACCTTCTTTTTGGAAATACCAGGGGATGCTTATTTCAAATTGTGGGTTAAATGGCTCAAACTACACCACCAAGCACTAGAAACTCATCATGACAAATGTCACCCTTTCCCTCTTAAAGGGGGAAAGGATATGATGTTCTGCTGCTTTATAGGGTTTTTTTTCCCCTCTTAACCTGTCCAGAAGACAGTCTTGTGCATGTGTTTACTGGGCATGAAGTCGCTGTTTAACAACGTCTAGTCTATACTGACTATAACAAGAATAAAGTCTTTTAGATTTAAGGGCTAAAATTTTGTTTTAATGTCGCTTGTTCAGTAACCTCTTAATGGTCACAGATGCCAAAAAACATGCTTCAGTGGAGAGATTCGTAAATGACTACCTGCCACCTGAAGTCTTTCTAAAACAGCCTACACTTGCCAGCTTTGAAAAATAGCGTTGTTCTTGTCAGATTATTCGTAGCGAGTTTATTAGCTCTAGAGGTGTATATGAAAGCCTGGTTGTCTGTAACAAACTTCTCTTTCCAGGGGAGTGATAGGTACATCGTATCTAGTGACACCAGAGCACAGCTGAGATTTCTTGAAGAGCTTGATCACCTAGAAAAACGGAGAAGGGATGAAGAGGAACGTGAAATGTTGCTTCGAGCAGCCAAGGTAAGAACTTTATTTCTTGCTTTCCAAGGAAGTAGTGCTGTCGTTTAGACGAGTGGACAGCTTCAGGTTTCTCCTATTTCTGCTTTAAATGCAGTAACCATTAACCCTATAACAGGAAATCTGTAATATTTAGGACAGCTTAGGCTATGCAAAAAAGGATTTTAGCTTTTTACATTCCTAAAAAAAAATCAGAGCAGTTCTTTCAAATGTGTGGTGGTGTAAACTCTTCTTTTGAGATTACTCTGGCTGGTCAGAATGAAATAAAAGCAGTATTCACATAGCCATAAACGTTCTTCCTGTCTCTGTTTCTGGCTCACTATGTCATTCTCCATATCTGTGTATGGCACTGTTTGAAAATATGGGTTCACTAACTCACCAAGCTGGAGCCTGGTGAGATCGACTATCCTGCCAGAGGTATTTGGTTGTGTAGTCAAGATCAGAGGGCTAGCCTTAGAGCTGGTACCCTAGCATCTGTGAACCCTGATGGGGCCACTGCTAGTACAGAAAAAGTACCCTTCTTCCCCCTTCTCTTCCCCCAAGAACAGGAGAAAAAAAAATAACTAGTAGATGTTCCTCCATCAGGTGTGACTTGATCCTTTTTTTTGTGTTTCTGTTTTGTTTCAAGCTGAATTCTGAAACCCCTTGGGTGGAAGCCTAATCTAGAGTTGAAAGAATCATGTTGTACTTGCACGAGTATGACTCCCTTTCTTTCCTATACTTCCTGTCCTTTTTAAGTGTCTGCTGCTGACATGAACAACATCATGCCTAGACTGGACCTGACTGACAGTGTTAGCATCATTTTCAGCTTAATCTTGCTTCAGGCTAGAGCAGAGGCAGCCGGCCCAGATGAGGAGGAGGGTACGCGTTTGTGTGTGGAGGGGGAGGGAAGCCAGTCTGGATTGAGGCATTCGCCCCTGGAGCTAAATCTTTCAATCACCAGAGAAAATTGTCATTTATTAAATATTTAACAGATACGATGGTGTTTGGATGCCAGTAATTTCTATTCAATTTTTTTCCCCTCTTCCTTTGGTAGAGCCGTTCCAATAAAGAAGATCCAGAGCAACTGCGGTTAAAGCAGAAAGCAAAAGAGGTAGGACTTTCCAGTTACCATGCTTGCCTTTGTGTGTTGAGAGAAGGCTGGCAGCTCTGTCCTGGCAATTAGGTCAGGGTTTATTTCGCTGCTGCATACCGTTTGCAGAGGCCTTGGGGAAGGACAGGAACTGCCACAGGCAAGGGCAGTGCTTCAAATGAGGTCAATGAATTATGAGCTCTCTTTCTTAACATTTTATTTTTGTAGTTTCAGTCCTGTCTAGAAATGGTCCTTTGTAAACTGCAGCAGTTCACTTGGTAGGAATAAAATGTGGAATTAGGGAAAAAAAAAAAAAGAAAAAGAAAGAAACTTTGAGATTTAGCATCTGGGACTGTACAATAGGCTACGTTTTTCCAGGGTAATTGTTCGTTTTGTAAATCTGATACTGCTTATAATTCTTTGGCTGGGAGGCGGTACTGGGATTTAGTTTTAAATGGAAAATGCTTCTGGCTTTTAATTTTCTGGGCCCAGCAGTTTTCTGTTCTGGAATGGAGCCCTTGTTTCACACAGTTCATGTTTAGCTGCAGGGGTTTTAGTTTATAGCTTAGACTGGTTAAGCTTTTACTCCCAGAGGCCTCTGCATAGCAACTGTAGAAATCAACAAATAAGTTCATTTATGTCTGCAGCCTCCTCTCAGTAGCTGACTTTTTACATTTCCCAATATCCATTTCCTGACTTTTCTAGCCTGGGAGAAAAAAGCTCCACTAATTGGAGCTTATTTTAATTGAGCCTTAATATTGGATCTCACTGGAGTTGCCCCCAGAGCTACTGGGAACAGAATGAAATGAAAGTACCTAAGGTTGAAGATGTGTGTGCATGTGTATGTGTGTGTGAAATTTTTCACTTGACCTACAGATTCTTTTCCCTGCTGAATAAATCATCAAGCCTGTTCACATTTCTGATTAAGGATCTGACAGCAGACGATAATAAAGACAATTGAGGTGTGAGACGTGTGATACAGAGCTGAAGAAATTGGTTTCTATAGTTACTTGACTGATTTCATGCAATTTTTAAGGATCTTTGTGCTAAATGAGAGTGATTTTCTGAGCAACCTTTTTCCTTAACTGTGCCTCTTGAACTATGAAATTTGTTGTTGCTTAACATTGCTGCACTTGGCTCCTAGGTGCCAGCAGCAGCAGCAGGTTATTTATGAATGCTTTAAAGGCCCTTATTGTTTGGATTAATGTAGGAGCCCAGGCAAAACAAATGGAAATCCAGTAAAATAGTATTAGAATCAATGTTCTGGATTGGCACCATAGTAGAAGAAATTTGTAAAATAAGAGGAAAGAGAAGGAACTTGCTTTATTATCTCTTTTAATTCTTTCTTTCTGCTTACAACTCTTTCTCCATGCTTCCAATCTGTAAGTGCAAAGTTGCCCTAAAGCCTTTCCCAGTTTGCCTCTACTGCCACCAGTATCAACACTCAGTTGGTGATGCTAATTTGTTTTGTAGGTGGCTTTATCTCTGTATCATTTGGTCATTTCTAGAGATTCTTTCTTTTAATACAACACTGCAAAGCAATTAGTTTATGCAGCTTCTTTTCTCTTTTCCTCTAATGTGTAGGTAGGGGGGGTGCAACCAGATCATCTTAGAGTCTTTTCCAACCCTAACCATTCTATGATTCTATCATCTTGAAAAATATTCAGTGATTTGGATATCTAAAATAGACAGAAGTTAGATATGTGTTTTGGGTCTTTTTTTCCTTGATTGGTTGGTATTGTTAATGAGATCTCTTAAAAAGTGGCATATATAGGTGTACAGAAAGGGAGCTAATGGAGTGGAGAAGGTATTTAAGTTTAGTGCTTGGTGTTCTATTTAGTGCTTGTTCTAAGTGCTTCAGTTGACCTCCTTCAGTCATCTTATCTTGTGCCAGACTAACACAACCTTCATCGCACTTGTCCTGCGTATTTCTCCATGCTGTGTTATGCCCAGAGTGATGGTCTTCATCTGCTTCACCAAAAGAAGAGGAAGCAGATGTGCCTCTTGAACAACGAAGATCTTTGCCTCAGTATTGCATTGGCCTCTGTCCTGCTGCTTTGTTCTCCGGAGAATGAGGCAGCAGAACTTCTCCAGGCTTCACATGCTGCACAGGCAGCCGACCTTCTGTGCTTAAGATGATCTGTGAGATCATCTCAAGCTTGCGTGGAAGTGAGCCCAAATATAACTGGTCAGTTTGGGCACTTCATGGACAGTTTGGATAGAAATGGTCAACACACGTTTGCATTAAAAAATGCAAACGTGAGTAGAGGTGAAATAGGAGCAAAATAAAAATCCACCAATATCCCAAGGCTGAAACTGGTAATGCAGAATTACAGTGTATGCTGGGATGAAAGCCTGAAATGGCTCACCGTTGCCCGTCCGTCTTGTCACATTGTGATTATAGTCTGCTCCGAAGAAACCAAACTTGGGATCTTAGATACCTCTGTCAGCTGGAATCAGATCCTTTCCAGGCCACTTTGGTTGAGTATCCACTGGAAAGCCTGATCTGATTGTCTGCTTATAGTTCTTTAAGAATGAATATGGGCCTTCCTTCCTTAAAGCTTTTATTTGTTGATGGTGGCCCCCCACGGGAAGGGAGAGGGTGTGGGGTAATGGCACTAGAGCATGTTCTAAAGTGAAGTTTCCCAAAATGCAGGCTGTACATCCTAACAATGAATACTTATAAATCCAGGATGTGCTGTCATCCAGCAGCTGGAGGCAACATCTTAACATTGCTGGAAGTACATCCAGAGACTCTGCAGTGGATTCTTTTATCCAAAAGGCTATACATAATTGCTGTGACCTTTTCATTCCTTTTTGTGTGACCTATTGCCTCGAACTTCCCCTATGCCAGGTCATTTACTTTCCTGTATTCTTAGTCTATGTAGCTTGCTATGAATTAAGTCTTTATTTACTTTCCCCTTTCACCTGTTCCAGCAGATTTTAATACCTATGGAAAGTGTGCATTCCTTCTGAGGCAGCTGCAAGGCTTGCCCCAAGCTGCTCTTTTGTGCATGCAAGAATTTTGTCCTTTCTCACCTCATGGGTCTGATCTTTGTGCAACACCATTCCTGAAGTCTGGGTAAATTACCCCTGCTTTTCATTCAGCCTTATCTGTCACTTCAAGCTGAGAGGATACAGTCCTCGCATTGTCCCTGATGTTTGCACTTTTAAACCATAACTGGTTTTAGGTGCCTTCTGCTATTTCCTGTTCTACTTTCAGCTATATTTCCAACTACAAAGAAAATGTTCACTTGATGCAATTCTTGTAGCTGTATTTATACTTTCTCTGGCTTCATGCCTTTTCTGAAATGAGTTTACTTAAACTGAGTAGGTGTAGGATACTGTCAAATGTGCAAGTATGCCATATGAACAGTGCATCCCAAAAGACCTGTAAAAATGTCAGTATTAAACAGTGTGTACTGTAAATTTAAAAATAAACCTTAATCTTTTGTACTTCTGTCTTATCTTCAAAAGTGAGTGGGCTTGTAATACGGATTCAGGAAGCTTAAGGCTGAACTTAGGCAAATCTTTCAGATTGTATGTGTGCAAGATTGCTGCTTGGGGTTGAGCAGGTATCATACTGATAGCATCTTTGCTTATTCTGTAGTATCTACCTTCATCTCTGCTCTTACCTTGTGGCACCTTGCAGCATCTATAGGTGGATAGAGGTGAGCAGCCACATCTTGGATTGAGGGAGAGAGCGTGTGGAGCAAGCACCTGATGTGGAGCAAGAAGACTTGGCTGCCCCATTCCTTGCTCTGCAAGCAGCTCTGCTCACTTACAACTGCACAGGTCCTCCCTTGTTCCTGCCTGCTTGGTGCACTTGTGCATTTCCCTGTTATGGTTTTGACACAGATGTCACAAGACGGCAGCAGATGAGGTGCTGAGAAAATTCAATACCTTTAGTATCAACTGGCTGGGAAGAAAATAGCAAACGGGAGGGGGTTTTTTGCAGCGACAAAACAAACCCTATCAAAAACATCAAACAAAAAGCCTGCATGATTCCAGTGAGTTCCTGGTTGTTATATAGTAATGACTAAAATTTAGTCATCTGTAGTATCTTTTTCAAAAATGATCTGGGTTTTTTTCCTATTTCATGTCTCCATCCTAACTCTTTCCCTTATTTCCGCTCTCATTCTCAGATAACAAGTAACCTGATTCTTTGCTGATCTCGCTACTGTTTCCAACCCATGTTTTCAGGCTGATTGTTTCCTTTTTCCCCCACACCTCTTGTGCTGCTTCTATATTTAGTCTTCTGGACCTAATGGTTCAAATTCTTCAAGACCGCTCTTGTGGCAGGGGAAAAGGAAACTCCCTAGTTAACCACAGCCTCTCAAAAAAACAAAGAAGATGCTGCGAGCAAAATAACATCTCATTGTGATCTGTTGGCTTTTTATGAGCCTTTAGTGACATCTTGAGAGCTTCTGCTTAATTATCTGATTTATATTATCTTTACTGTTGTGTTAGTGTTTATTGCCTGCTTCTGCATGTTTTGAGGAAAAAAAGAAAACAAAAAAAAAGGCATGGTTATTGAACAAACATACATTTTGTTACCTGCAGTGTAGCCCTACAGATCACAAAGGGCTATCATCAGAGATTTTGTGTTACGAGTCTTGCAGAAGGTCAGGGATGGAAATCCTGTGTAGTATTAGATTATCGAGCAAGCTAAAAAGTGAACCAAATCCCTGTTTATTTGGCATTCATATTGGTGTTTGGAAGGAGCGTAAGAAAAGCGCAGCTGAGGTACTGCATCAGATACCCTAAAACCAACTATCTGGAAGATGGTAGCAACTATCTTTCATCTAATGAAAAACGAAAGCTCCCTCAAAACTCCATTAACCTCGTTCTTGGATTTTCAAACAGTCTCTTCTCCATTTCTCTGACAGACTATAATGGACATGTAACCAGCTGAAAGGTTGGCCTTGGATTAGAAGCTTGCTAATAGAGGAAATTTTAGGACTAGAAGTATGACAAAACGATGATAATGGAGAGCCAGAGAGTTCTGTGCCAAGAACAAGTGTTGGGTGGACTGTATGATGAGATGAAGAAAACCTGTGGATGGAAGATGAGTCTTAAACATTCTCTAGCTTTGAGACCTCAAGTGTGGGTGAATGAATACGCAGTGTTACAGAAGATAAAAATCATTCAAAACACCATGTATTTGGGAGAACTGTGATTGGTTTTAAAGTAACGTCTTGCAAGGGTCGGGCACTGTCCTGTTGGGATAATGGAGATCTGCTGGTGGTCACTGAGCAGCCATCTCACAAGTGATAGCATCTGAAACGAAAACTACAGAATATTTTGCTTTGGCGTGTGATGCAGCCACCTACTTGGTCTTGCAACAAAAGTAGCCTAGGCAGTGTCTGAAAACACATGTAAAGACCTCATTGATGGATACTAGATATCCTGGAAGTTCCCTGGGCCTCCAAGCAAGGCACATGGCACATGGCATGCTCCAGGTGTTCTAGAATACACAGAAATGCATCAGTAATTGTTAAACAAACCAAAACACTGGTAAAAGGTAACACACACTCCACACCTGGGAAATTCAAGAATGGGGAGAACAAGAAGTCAGGAAGTCACTGCACCCTGGATTATTTTTTTTTTCTTAAATTCCTATGGGGAGTTAATTATATGTTAGAGAATATCAAATATCAACTGAAGGGTTCTCCCTCCATGGGTAGATTGCTTCATGGCTATCCTTGAAAAATTTATTGTTGTTATCCAAAGCATCCTATTGCACCCTTTAGTTCTTAGGCAGACAAGGCACCTGAATTTGGGGGACACAGGCACAGCAGGGCCTGTTCTGCCACTGAAGCATGTATGTGGAATATTAACATGAAAGAAATCTGCAGAATTACATACAGCCATATTATAAGTTGGGACTGCATATTAAACCAGTGCATGCTATGCTGCCTTTCTGCCGTTAAATCTAAATTACAACAGAGGGAAAAGTCAGTGGAAACTAATTGTATGGCTAATTAAAACAGTTTGAAAGGAATCAATTGTGAGAAGAGAAATTGCATTATAGGCAAAAGGAGAGGATGGTAAATGTTTAAATATGCAGCTTTCAAATGTCAGTTTTCCTCAGAGAATGTCCCCCATATGAGAAGTCTGCTATTCAGCCGCATTCAACCTGTAGGGCAGAAAGTTTTGTACAGAAAAGGTAGAGGCTGGAGGCAGTAATGACAACCAGTGCGAGAGTCTTGGGATTGAAAACAGATTTTTAAGGTTTATTTTTCATTTTCGTCACAAGTCCCTTAAAATGCTTAAAGGGAATTTGAAAAAATTGAGTGCTTTCTTCCGAAGACAATGAAGGGAGAAGCAACTGAGAAGAGTAGAAAACTTTCAAAGCGCTACATGGAAGACACAATGAAACCCACTGAAACTTTGAAAAAGCTGGTCAGAAAAAATAATGGATAGAAAGAAGAGAAGTCATTTCAGTGGGATAAGTGGCCCCACTTAAAAGACACCTCAATATTTAGTTCTTTAAAATCTAAAATAAAGGGTGATAGTAAAGACCCATGTAGGTGTTCAGGTTCCTTTTTCACTGGTGCAGGCTATTAAAAATAAATGTTGATGTTTGGTCACAGTTGCTTTGACATACTTTGAATTTTAATGTTCATTAATTTATTGTTTATTTTTTTTATTGTGGAAGCAGGAACAAAGAAGCAGAAAGCTTCTGCCTCTTTTGTATGCCTATATTCCTTGCTATTTTTCCCCCCTGCAAGTCTTATACAAATTCTTGTTCGTCTGCTCTAGTGGTTTTATTACTCCCGATGTACTTATTGCTAGATAGCACACATAACCCTTAGGCATACATTAACTTGTCTTCAGCCTTCCCTGGTTCCCTTTCCTGACAGTTCTTCTGTTACTTTAAATATTTATTTAATCTGTCCCATTCTCTTATCAGCCTACAATGTCATATGTGGAGACATCCCCACTTCTTGCTTGATATTAAACCCAGTATCTTGTACATATAGTTTTTAGTCTTTCCCTTACATTAATTATAACCAAGTCTGGAATTGTGGTGTTTATGTTCCGCATCTGTCTTACCAGTGTTTCTTCTGAGCTCATTTACATCCATATTGCTGTGTTTATTTGTTATTGCATTGCCAAGACTGATTTTTTTCTAAGCATAAGTTCCTAGCACTTTGTGTATTGAAGCTCCTGTATAAGTGGACAATGGTATGAATTTCTTCAGACCTATGTTGTCTGCCAGCATTGTGCTGGACAAGTGCCACCTGTTTGGCATTTCTGTAACCTCCGTCCTATTACTGCTCTGTGAGCCCTGGCTAATAGACATGCTTAATTTCTCATATCTTTTTCTAAGGGTAAACCTTCTGCATTAAAACTATTCTTGAGGACCTAGAAAGTAAAGGTTTCACGTGCTTTGTCTTCTATGAAAGCTTATGCCAAATACTTCTCTTCACTTGTGTTGAAGGGATTCTTCCTGTTAGGAAAAGAGTGCTTGGGGAATTATTGGAGTTCTGATAATGTGAACAACCACATACCATGTACTTCATAACAGATAGATAGAGTTTAAAACTAACTTGCAGTATTGCTTTGAAAAAAAAGTCTGTGCATCTCATAGCTGAAGTACTTCTTGTCTTCTCATGCAACTTGAAATTTAATTTTTAATATTAAAATGCCACAAAAATGTCACTGGTGTAGTAGTAAAAATAGATTTTGTGCATTTTCTGAAATGTGGAGTATGAGACATAAATGAGATAGAATTTCCGTGAGCAGGAAAAGAAATATTTTTCTCAGTAGAGGATTGAGTACAGAACAGAGAGGTCAATTTTAAAACCTTTCATTTTGTGTGATTACAGCCATGCTGCAAATGCCATTTCACTATAAGGAAGGACTTTAAAACATACCTTATTTCTTGATTTGTGCTGCAGGTCAGATTAACTAAAACGGTTATTGTGTCACCCTAGAGATTCCTGCTTGCCGCAAGATCAGACTTTAAACCCTATTTTTATTATTAAAAAGGCCAGCAGCAACAAAGACTATTTTACAAGTTCTGAGATGTTTTCATAGCAATTTGATCTTTATACACAAGTTTTTAGAACTCTTTTTGTACTGCAATTCTTAGCATATGTAAAAATAGGAAAGGGGAGAAGGAGCCTGAACATTCATTTGCCTATTGCCTGGAGACTGTCCCCTCTCAATGCCCGTCTTGAGGAATGAATTTTGAACAGAACGTGTGTTGGACTCTTGTGTTGCAGTGGAATAGCAGCATCTTTCAGCAGATGAAGTAGGTTGGGTTGAAGGGAAACCTGCTAGTTTGTGGGTCTAATGTATGGTGCAGGTTCCCCTTGCTCCTCCTGAGTTGCCATTACACACTTCTCTCTTCAAGGGGAAAAAAAATTATCTGTTTTCAAGATACAAACCTGGGTATGACAGTTTCTATTTATATTCTATTTTAGTCGGAGACACCAGTACTAATAAAACTGGCCCCTGGAAGGGAAGCAATACTAGATGCAGCTTCTCTATGTTATATTTTAATAAAGTGTATATACTGCTTTTACTGTCTTTCACTTGCTGTAGTGCTCTTTCTGCTCTAACTTGTGCGCTACAAAACTGTCCGTTAAAGACAGATTTGACTCTACATAGTTGCCTTTTGCTCATTCCTAAACTTGTTTAGGAAAATCTGGCAGTAGTTAGCCAGCCAGTATCCTCAGGTATCCCTTGACGTTATCTGCCTGTCTTCTCCTGATCCTTGTGCTTTTAACTGCTCACACAATGTTTGGACATTTAATCTCACACTTTTTAATGGAACAAAACTTGATGAAAAAATGATTTTGCTGGCTTCAGCGGGGTAATTTGGATGTCTGCCCATATTGCTTAATGGGGATCTGTTGAGTCCATTATGGAGACTGAGTGTTTAAATTCATTTGTCTTAATTAGATTCTCAGAAAAATCCCCGAGATGTCTAGAATGCAACAAGACTATGATTTCTTTTTTCTTTTTGCTCCAAAATGATGGTGAGATTCTGCCTGATTTGAAAAATCCTCCGACTGTTTACAAGGTGGAAAATGTACTTGGGGGAGTAAATGATGACATGTATTTCCAGCATTGTCTTGGGAACTGCATTGTCAAAGACGCACCACTTCTGTTTCTAGAAAGCGCATCTTTTTTTTACTGTGCACCAAGTGTTGTCCTGTCTGATTATCTGCCAGCACTGCCCTCCAGCAGTAGTGCTTGCTTCTGCAGGGTGTCTGTGGTGACAGCATGCTTCGTCAGCTTGAATGGTGTGGGGTAAATGGTGATGGTGCCCTGGCGCTACCCAGTCCTCAGCCAGAGCTGCATTCTGGCACCCCACCAAGAGGCACTCAACCCACTCAGTCCCTTCTACCTCGTGCTGGTTGCCTACTGAGAGCCCCCTTGGTATTATCATGAAATCATAGAATGGTTTGGGTTGGAAGGGGACTTAAGGATCATCTAGTTTCAGGACACCTTCCACTAGTCCACGTTGCTCAAAGCCCTGTCCAGCCTGGCCTTGAACACTGCCAGCCACAACTTCTCTGGGCAACCTGTGCCAGTGCATCACCACCTTCATAGTGAAGGGTTTCTTCCTAATACCTAATGTAAATCTCCCCTTTTTCAGCTTAAAGCCATTCCCTCTTGTCCTGTCACTACATGCCCTTGTAAAAAGTCCCTTGTCATCAGTCTTTACCATGGCTGCTCATCAACATCAGCTGTAAAAAGGTGATGGGGTCTTCTTTCAATACTCTTCAAGCCAGTGACCAAATGTTCAGCAGCCACCCCTTTTTGACATATTTAGCTGCACGGAAGCTGGTTTTATGTGTTTCGTAGGATTGATGGAGAGTGGGGATATGTTTTCTAATGACTCCCAAGGATGGAAGCACAAGGTTAGGCTAATAAAGGTTTCTGGTTTGTTTTCTTGTTTCAAGTTTAATGGTTTAAAAAGTCCTCTTCATTTTAAGTGTAATGATTCTTAAAAGTAGAGCAAATAATCTTCCCCCTTCTGGCTTTCTTTGCCAGTGGAGCCTTTTGGAAATCAGTCTGCCCCAAAGGGATGCCATGCGCATGGCACGTTGTAATGCCTGTTCTCTTGGCAAGAAGACCATAGTGTACATGCAACTACCGTGACAACTGAACTATCTTGCTAATAGGAAGGTGTACTTCTACAGGGGTGCTCCGTAGCTGCCTGTAAGCCACGGTGGCTCCAGGGGTTGGAGGCTTGGGTAGTTGAGGCTGGAAGTCAGCACATGCCTCTGCTAAAGAATCTTAGTGTTTTATTGTTCATGATCAACCCAGCGAGTGATGAAGATGTCACATAAAAATAATTCCTAAGCCTCAGTGTTTCACAGAGTTTGTGAAGTTTCGGGTTACTTTTTTGGATTTAGTCTTATTTTCCGCTTCCCTGATTGTTTGCAGTGTGTTCCTGAATATAAATATGTATGTTTGTTTAAAACTGACATTAAAGAGAAGTTTTTCTTAAGCATTTTATGCAAGTAGGCTGGCTGGAGGTAGCCTCAGACAATTGCAGAACGCCGGAAGTTTCAAGTTTAGTGGAGATAAAACCTTACAGTCTCTAAAATATTCTTGAAAGCAATATTATATGCCTTGAAACAAAGCCAAACAAACCCCCACTCAGAATGGAATTATTTCTGGTAAATAAGGTTATAAGCGATTTCGTTGCACACAAAAGCAAGAATGGGTTGTCTGGTAAGTGAATGGTGGTATCTAGCACAGAAGTGCTACTACATTTCTGTAAGTAAAAGCCTACGTAGTGTGATCAAAGCTGACTTGCAAACAGTGTTGTTTTTGTAACTGAAACATGAGCATGGGCTAGGGAGCTGCTCTAGTTGTATGTCAGATCACCTAAGGGTTAGCATCAAACCCAGAGATTGATGTTTAAGGACAACTTCAACCAGAGTAAAGAGAAAAGCTTCCTTCTCTACAGAGAAGAGAGCATTGCCTTCCACCCATGCTCCAAGTGGGACAGCTGGCAGATCTGAAAGCAGTGTGGTTGCATTAGTAAAGTGGGTAATCCAAGCTACTCAGCCTGTTAGCAGACTTGACGAGTTTGAGCTCTAGAGCAGCTGGTATCTATAGTTATCAAATAGAATGAAGGAGTATGTACCTCAAAATGCAAACATAAAACTTTTTTTTTCTTTTTCCTTAATCCTCTTGACTATGGGTTTTTCTCCCAACCCAAATTTACCTGAGGGGTTGTTTCTTAGGATTTTTTTGCATTGAACAGCTTTTGGAGGTGAGTGAGAATAAATACATGCAGTGTATCTCTAACTTGCTTCAGGTATGCCTGAACATTCAAATGTGTTCTGGGAAAAGGAAAAAAGTGAACTGACAGCATCCTGTTCACTTGGATTATAAGATGATTCAAAATAGCAATATTGAGTGCTGGGTTCAGGTAATAGAGCATGAAGAAATTGAGTGTCTTGCTTGTGCGGTCATGAATTGAGATTTTGAATTAAGAATATGCCCAGTTCAACGAACTTGGTAACTTCAAATTTTAATACTAATCTGGCCTCAGACCAGTTCTGATCAATGTTTTTTGTTAATCAGAAATGGCAAAGCTTACAAGCTGAGGAACGAGCAGCAAGGCTTCTGTTAAGGCTGCGTTGATACCACAGGGCAGACTCCATGAAAAGCATTTACTTACCCAGTGCTACCTGTAGGGCCGTTAGCATTTCAAGGCTTTAAGCATGACTGAGTATTGGAATTTGTCAAAAGTGTCTAGAAAGACAGGAGAAGGTCCTGTGAAATACATTCCTTCAGTAGGGGCTGCAGAGCTGTCTGAAGTTGCCATAAAGAGAACAAGACCTTTAGAATACTGTGTGTCATAATTAATGTAGGTGTTTTCTTTTTAAATTAGATGCAACAGTTGGAGTTAGCACAAATGCAACAAAGAGAAGCCAACCTCACAGCTTTGGCAGCAATTGGATCTAGGAAGAAAAGACCACTGGATTCAGCAAACGTTACATCTGGGCTGGAGGTATGTAGATGGCTTACAATTACTTGCATGATGTTGAATCTTCATACTGAATTATTTTTGTCTTTCCTTGTAGGAAGAAGTGAGGATTCTCTTATACAAAATGGCTGGTTACATACTGTAAGAAAGCTAGTCTGTGCATTAGATACTCGAAAGGATTGTTTGTGGTAAATTTGATGGGGATGTTTACTTGTGTGTATAGGAAGAACTGTGGATAAGAGCATGTGTGTAAAGGAATGAATGAAATGATGGCTCAGAGAAACTTCCCTCTGCATTGGAGGGTAACAAAGCTGTGGTGATCTTTCACAGCAGCTAGGTGCCATGGCCCTTCTGATTTGCTCACGATGGCTCTTTTGGATGGCTTTTGAAATGGCTCTTGCTTTCACATTTGGCTGTGGACTTTTTTCCATGCATAGTGCATAGGCATTCTTTTCAAGTATAGTATGAGTTCACCTGGGCTAGAGCCTCCCCCACTAACCAGTAAATAAATAAAGCTAGACCATTCAGTTCCTGCAGTAAGACAAATTATCTTTTCTGGCTCATGCTGCATTTTAAAATTGCCTTGAAGGTGCTTTTAACAAATCTTTGTCCGAACAAATCTCTCAGTGTTGTACTGGAGATTGACTTTCTGGGACCTGGGAAACTTATGAGATGGAAGTTCTTTCCAAGGAGACTGGCAGCCTACTTCCGTTAGAGGTCATAATCTTGGCTGGAGACAGGAGAGATGTGTTGCAGGCTGTCAATTCAAGTGGTGTTGCCAGTTTTGCCCCTTTTTCTCATGAAGCATTGGTATTGCTCAAGTGGATGGCTAGTTGGTGGCTGACCCAAGCACAGTGAGCAGAAGCCTGGAAAGTAACTCTTGTGTGGAGGAAGTGGTGGTAAAGTTGTCCTTTCTGATAAACCTTAAGTCTTTTTCATTAAGTCTTTTTCATTATTGTAGCTGAGGAAGCTTAAATAGATGCTAGGATTGAAAACACTCCAGCGTTTTTGCATACTGTAGCCTGGAAGGACCTTGTATAAAGCTCAGTTATTTGCAATGTACCTGAGACAATGGTGGCGTCTGTCCTGTAGGTTTTCCCTCAGCCTGTGAGAAGATACCTGTCTAAGGACCCGAGGTAGACTTGTTTCTCTGATTTTTATTTTTTCCTGACATGGAGACACAATTAGCTCCTTGAATGCTTCATTTACTGCAAGTGAAGGAATCTGTACCTAACAAGCTGCAGAAAGCAGCCTTCCCAGCTTTTGAGCAACTATTCTTCATTTCTTTGAAGTTTTTTAACATACTTTCACATCCATCTGAAGGTATAGTTACTTTTTTATAATACCACCGGAAAAACTTGAAAAAATGAGTCTGGCACAAGAATGATTTTCCCCATCCTTTTCTCCTCTTCCCCCAAGCTTCTATCGAGTAACTATTCCTGTTCTTCATAGTGGTTTTCTATAATTATTGCCGTATTTGTTTCTGAATATTTAACAAGTCTGCCTGTTAGGTACTTTTCAGTTATTTCTCATCATTTGTGGTGTGTCTGCCTTATTAAAAGCTTCATAAGATTGTGCCAGAGTGAGACAGATAACAGTGTTGCTATTAAAAGGAGGTGATCCATTATTTACATTGCCAGTTTAAAAGAACACAGACATAACATGCTTCAAACTGACCATAAGCCTTGGCAGTATTTCATTGTCACAAATTTACCTGCTGTATTTTAAGATGCTTCTCAGATAGGTTGCTTTACTAGACTGAATTGTAAGGGCAGTAGGTGGAAGCAATTCTGCCATTGAAACTACTCGCATGCAATCTTGCATTCTTCCAGTGCCTAGTACTTAGGCTTCATGCTACCAGAAAGCAATTCCCTGCAGACCTTTTTTTCTTTTTTGTGAAATTATGCAGGGTAGCAAACTTGAGAGGGATGTTTAGATTTAGATGTTTAAGTGTCCAGATATATCTGAGAAGGATTTATAAAGGGCTTAAGACTTCTCATGTAGAATAAAGAATGGTTTTGACAAACACTCTAATTCAAGAAGCAGAACATTTGTAATACATTCATGATAACATGGCAAAACATCCTAAGCAGTAAACAACATTCCATTCTTCAAAGATGAAAGGAGGTCTTTGAAACTGAAAGCAAGTACAATATGGCCTTAGGCTGATACATATTTGGGCATCTTTAAAATCATCTTTTTGGGCAACCTGTCTGAGAATAATTTAAACAGGCAGGATGTACTTTCTCATTTCAAATTGCAAATAGAGACAGCTTTACTGTCAAGTAATCTGAAGTGTCAGAACTTTCTGACTACAATGGCAAGGAGTAAATCTGTGCATAGTACTCCTGTGACCTTTGTTTGAAGCCTGATATCATGGTAGACAGGAATGATGGAAGAAGTTATTCGTGGATATGAGTGATCTTCTGACAGTATTGAATGAAATCACTGGTGCTAACTGCACTAAGTTTTTTTGACTTAAGACTTCAGCTTTCCTTGGATAATGTTCTTTGTACAATGTTTGTATCTCTTACATCCATGTTAGAGCAAAGTTGACTCTGTTCAGCTGCTTCTTATTGTTGCCTCCTGCAGTAATTAAAGGAAAAGAATTGTTTCAAGCCATGATTGATGTACAAAGTAGCCCTAAGGTATTTGGGGAGACAGGGAAGAAATAATCAGTTACAGTATGTATTAAGAAAGTGAAACTCTGTAAGCAAATTTGTTACTTATTTGCCTTTCTTTATTCAGTACCAAAATGTAATGGGTACTGGAAGAGAGCAACCCAGCAACCAGACTGTGTTGATATGGGTCTGCTGCCTTCTGTTGCAGTGTGAAGGGCTAAGAACAGCATTTTGTTAGCATACCATGTTTCCTTTCTCCACAGACAAGTACCTGTGTTTAATTGGGATGGTTTTTCAGCCCTAGGTATGTTTCTCTGCACTGTGCCACCTGACTTTGCATCTTTTCTGGAAAGTCTTTTGATAGTTGAATGCCTGATTCCTGCACATTCATCTTATCTTGTTATTTGAAATTATGCTTTCTGTACTTGGTCTTTCAGGGAGACCTATTATGGATTATTTTAATCTGGGAACTAGCACATGTGGTGACACAAGCATTTGCTTTACAGCTAGAAGCCTGCTTGCCAGCAGCCACATCACTTCATAGTGTGGCAGGTAACAAATAAATAAGCAGGTTCTTGCCCCGAGGAGTAGTCTCTGTCAACTAATTTGGACCTAAAAGCAATATAAAAAGGGTGCACTCTATCTTGCCATGATTATTGCTTATGTATCCCTAAATTTGAAGTAGCAGTAGGGGCAAATCCATGATGTTCGTGGAATGGAAAAATAAGGTTAATGCTCTAGGCCTAATTAAAAAAAAAAAAAAGCATGAGTATAATGGGAGTTCTTTTCTCCTTCTTGTTGGAAACACTCGTTTGGGTAGTTCTGCTTGTTCTTTTCACTGCAATTTAATGTTTGAATGGTATTGTTCAGAAAGAGCAATTTGAGAAAGCCCTGGTAAGAAAATCTTTCTATTGTGAAAATGTGTTAATTGTTGCTACTTGTATTCCAGAGGTGGTGATATCTTCATCTCTCTCATTGTGGTCCCTCTGGACACTTTTGGATACAATGAGGGGGAGAGGCCTTTGGATTTGATCCATGTGTGGTTTTGGGTTTGTGTATTTTTTTACTCACCTCTTCTCCTCCTTCCCCCAGTTTGGGGGCATGTGGTGAACAGTAATAAATTGAAGGGTGGGAAGAACTGAAAAATAACTCATCTTGAGAAAGGGAGAACACTTTAAAAAAATCAGAAAAAAGTAAACTTGAAGCCACAGACTCATTTTCCCAATTCTGTGTTCTATCTCATAGTCCTTATTGGTTGGTAACATGCCCCATAATGTTTCCAGTGCTGACAAATAGTCAAAGATATTTTTGGATTAAGTTTTATTGCTTTTCTGATGACAAAGCTACTTTGGAAACAGCTTTGTCTCATTCTCACTGCAACTGTGGAGTCTTAGAAGTTTGAAAACCCTTGCAGATATTTAAAGCTTATTTCTGTGAGAAACAGACTGCAGTTCTGAGCCCTTAAACGTTCTTTCCTTCTATCCAAAGGTGTCGTGGGTCCAAGGTAGTCTTTGGCCTTGAACTGAGAGCTGTATATTTGTGCAGTATCATGCAGCAGGGAGGGGAAAAAGCCTATATATAGGTAGGAGACTTGGCTGTTGCTCTTACGGTCAGCTTCCGAAGACTGTGGTTGGACCATCATTCTGCTTTATACAGGAAAACTCAGTTGGACGCCTGCACTTCTGTGTAATTTACATGAACTACTTGGAAGTGATGCAGTCTGTCTTGCCCTGAAGTGCTGCTGTTGGTGTGTCCTTCACTTGCCTTCTTCCAGGTTGGTCATATTGACTGACTCAGGGGTAGATCTAGGGTCTCTTCTTTCTTTTGCCTGAGCCAGTGGCAAAGGAAATTTCTTCTTCGCAGATACTGTTAGTGGCTGTTCTGTCCACTGCCAAGGCTGGCTACTGTTAGGAAGTGTGGGTCTTGCCTTGCCACCTGTAGTCTAGCTCTGCTGTGGAAACTTAAGCTACTGCAAATAGCTGCTACAGAAGTAAATGGTGCAGCTGACATCCTCAGGTCAGTGCAGAGCCATTCAAGGACTGTCGTTTTGTCAAACTCCTAGCTCTGGCCAACATGCTTAAAACAATGTGATACTTCCAGGATGATCTAACACAGCAGTTCACAAATAAGCTTATATCCTTCTGGGAAGAAGTTTGGCGAGAAATGTCTTGTTTACCACACTGATCATTGTTCCATTTTTAATATTGATTGTGAGTGGAGAAAATGACTCTCCAAATCTCTTCTGGGGCTAGGTCTCTGCCACATCTGATCATTGTTAGCAGAACTTAAACTTTCCCATCTTGCTTTACAGCTTAGGATGCTGGTATGCATGCTGATTAAACGTTTTCTGTATATGGTGCTTGTTTGAGCTTTAGAAACGCTCTTTAGGCCGACCTAGGAAGAACTAATCCTTTGAGCAGCAAGCTGTTTTCCGCAGAATGAAAGAAACCCCAAACTCTTAATGACTGGAGAAGAGAGATTGTTTTGGGGTTTTTTTTCACTGTGTGACAATCAAATGGCTTTCAGTTTTTTTGGCATTTGCAGGAGGGATGCGTGATAGTTAAGGGTTATGTGGCTTTACACTCTTAAAAGCAGAAGCTGTAGAAGTTACTGCCACTTTTTTGGCCATAAGTGATTCTGATGAGAGGACCCACTAGCGTAATTCATCAACTTCAGTATTGTTAAGGATGTGACTGTGTCTAAATGTGAATTAAATGCAGAAGTTGGCTCTGTAGCGAATGATTATAGGTTTGCTGTTCCCTGTATATCCATGGGGTGCAGAGAGGCTGCTGGCTCGTGCTTGGCAGTGGTATGTAATAGTCTGCTATAATATTTTCATAAAAGCTGCAGAAAATGAATTTAAAAGCAATCACTTTAAATTGGACCTAGACTTACTTGCATGTAAGTAGGTGTTCAGAGCCAGGTTACAAAATCTGTTTCTACACTTGAGGGATTTCTCTCAATTTGTGTCTCTACCACCCCTTGCCGCAGCCTATAGGTCTAAAGTGATACAGGAGGTGGTGTTGGTTTTGAGAAGGTGGCGGGGGGGAAGGGGAAGGTTCTTTGCTTATGCTTAACATATGCAGACTCTTGATTTCAGTTTCTGGTTCTTATTCAAGCTATCAGACAATCGAAGAGTCTACAGCGGGGTCATACCTTGGGGAAAGAGGGGAGCTGAAAGTGTTACTGCAAATATAAAATATGGCTTCAGCATCTTAATATCTGCTGCAAGATAAGCACATAGATATGTGCTTATCTAACTAAGTGCAACCCTGTCAGCTTAAGAGTTTCAATTTCAGTGCTGATTTTCCTGGCTGCTGTCAGTCTAGGCCATACAATTGATGTGACTTTTTCCCCTTATAAATAGGCAAAAATATTCTCGTCTGCCATTCACACACTTCAGAAATACAGTTCATTGGCCCATATTGTGCCTTCTCTGTGCTAGAGATGAACTTAATTCTTCTTATGTGTGAAAGATATCTGCAATTTAAATGACTAATTGCATTGTAGCTTTAGGCTGAACATATTGGTAACGTGCAAATGTTGATGACATGTGAAGGGTCAAGAGATTTATAATTTAGTTGACAATACATTGCTTAAAATGAAGTGGCAAAGAGCCAGAAAATTTCAGCTTAATAATTGTCTATTAACTAACATGACATATTTCTATAGTATTCATTACCTCCAGGTACAGATTAAGCATCTGATGTACCCATACGAAGTGACATGCGTACATGAATCTTGGGCATAATAGTGAATAAACTGACATTACATTCACAGTAATTTGTTTCAATATGTAAAACATGTTGTTGCCTACTTTTGAAAGGACTTGTAGGAATGTTGCAATGAAATCTGAGGAAAAATGTGTAGTTGAATAGAGTTTTCTTATATAGATCTGACAGCTTTGTGCTGCAGATAACATCATAAATATACATGTTTGTTTTGAGCTGCATGAGAAGCAGCCTGGAAAGAGATCTAAAGCCTTTCAGTCATTGGATTGATCTACGCTAATGGTCTATAAGGTTAAAAAAAACCCAACTCCCCAAAACCCCAACCACCTAACAACCAACTTTATTCTTAAAAAAGAATCATATAAATACTGAGTAATGTGGTGTTTAGTATTGTGAACGTGGGAGTGTTTCTATTAAGCTGAGGTTTGTTAGAAAAGGGAGCATCAGTAGGCTGACTTGTAACCAAAGTATTATCAACTTCTTTCACTTTGTTTTCTCAGGCTTAAATTAGGCACTTATTTGTACAAGCAAAACTGTCACAATTCTGACAGGGTCTCTTCATTTCCCCTTGCTGCTGGGGGAGACCCAGGAAAGCGTTTATGTGCTCCACAATGTGTTAATGGCTTTTTAACCTTTTTTCCTCCTGTGAGACAGGAATGTATCCTGTGTTTTACAGCTGAGAAACTGCCATACAGGGTACACTAGATACCAACAACCTCAGTGTGACCACAGGTGGCAGAGCTGGGAGTTGAACCTGGATGCTTTTGGCTCCGATTTGCTCAGTGCGCTTACCAGCTTCAACAGCGTCTGTGCTGCACACAGCTGCAATTTTTCAGTGTCTGGAGATGTCATTGAAAACTCTCATGACTTTGCTTTCTTCTGCTGGTGATGTTTTCTATAATGTGCAGCAGAGCTGCATTGACAGTTTGCTTTCTTAGGATCTTGGCTCTGGCACTGGGATATGTTTGTGCCACACCAAAAATTGAAGTGAGAACTCTTGGCTTGACTTTTGATTGAACACTTTGCTCCCGTAAAGTGCCCCCCTCTCAAGGTTTTAAAGTTTTGAAACTGATTGATGTGAAGCCATTGAATTTGAGAAGGGAGTGTGTACTCTGCCAGGAGCAGCTTCTTGAGCCTGACCCGAACTTGATGGGAGAGAAGTTGTCTGCTGACCCCTCTGAGCTTTGTATCAGGACCTGTAGAATAGCTCTGAGCAACTTTGATATCCTTGTCAATATTTGTGATCCAGACTTGTAGATCACATACTCCAGGTACCTTGAAGACTAGGAATAAGGTGGTGGCGGTACCTCAGGTATGTTAAGAGCCTTGTTGCAAGCTGTGGCTCTGTATCAACTTCACTCTTGCCTTGCAGAGTTCGTATTTAATTCTCAGTCCAGCCACTGGAGAGAGCTCTAGAGATCTTAAAACAGGTTTCGAGAGCAACTTCTCAACAAAACTAGCTGCACAACAGGAGTGGGACTACAACAGGAGCTCCACAGTACTTTTGCTGCCAAGGTCAGGGAGAGCAACTGATCTCTGTGAGCTGTGTGTAAAAGGCTCTAAGGATCAAGAAAGGGCGACAGCATGTTGCTTTGGCAAAGTTGCTGATTTGGCTTGACTCTGAGGATAGGCCAAAAGCAGGACTGCTGCTGTTGTGGCCTCCTGGAGCTGTTTTTAAGCCAGCGGGTGTTCTTGTTACTATGAAGGGTGGTTTCCAGTCCCGTTGCCACAGTATCTTACCTGGCATATGAGTAGGGTCTGTCAGCTGTTGATGCCCAGGTTGACTGATAGTATCTGTGCTGGTAGTTCCCCTTCCTGGGCTGCATGTCTCTATGTCATTTCTCTTTTGGAAGGAAAGCGAGGTGTTGGGGGTTCAGTGAAAAGCAGGAACTTCAGGATATGGCTGACATCAGTTGCTAGTTAAGGCACTAATAATTAGATGTTGCAGAAGCGGGGAGTGCAGGCTGGTGGCAGTACCCTTTGCTAACATTGGATCTACAGGGATACACTTTATATTCACTTATCTTTGTACTTATCTGTAGCCTGGTTGAAAAATAGCGCTTTTCACTTCACCTCAGAAGAGGATCACAAGTCTGTGTTCGGATAGGCTAAAGACTTTTGCCTGTCCCCCAGATAGCAAGACGCAAGCATTTGCTGCCCAACTGGAAGGAACAAAATAGAGATGTCTGGGAGCAGGGAGTGGACTGGTTTTCTAAACAGAGTATATGTTTTATAAACAAAGTATATAAGGTCTCAGAATCAGTGTTGGGGAGCTTCTGTGCAGGAAGAGGTGTATGAGATGCAAAGGAGAGGACTTCTGGCTGTTGCCTAGGGCCAGACAAGATCAACCTTCTGCCCAGTGGGAACTTTTGGTTCTCTAAATGTTTTATTACAAAAAGTTAGGCAGTACATCGCCTTCCACTGCTTGGTCCAAAAGCAAACCATGAAAGACCAGTGTTTTGATGCAGCTGTGGAGGACAGTAGCTGAAAGGAGTTAGTGCTCATCTCCCTATAAACTTAGAGTGAGTTCCCCAGCACAGTCCCAGTCTGGTCTGGAATGACCCAGGCTGTCTGTTGGCTTCTTTAATTTTAAACCATTTGAGCCTTTGAGAGAAGGACCTTTTCTTTTAACTTGGATGTGATAGCAGCTGTTGGTTGCTTTAAATGTATTCAGTAACTATTCAAAGAGCCCCTGGCCCCTGTAATGCTCTACTCAGTAGCTCCGATAAACCGGTGTGTTGCTGCATGGAACTTAGAAGTATGAACTGTCTGTTTTAGCAAACAGGATTCCAGGACAAGCTTTGGATGTATTATTACTGCATAACATCACTTTACATCTCTGCACTGCGCACAATGGGTAAGAATTTAAGAATAAACAAATCCAGAACTCTGTCTCAAATGCAGGCAGCTTGGCACTTCTGCCCTATTGTAGCATCTTGCAGCTCCCAACAGCGTCCAAAGCACGCTGGGGGATTTGTGCTGCCTGCCACCTTTTTGTATGGGAGCAAACAGGATTGAGGTGTCTTTGTTTGGTGTCCCTTTAAAGGTAAGACTTCTAGTCTAATAACTGTTTAGAGAGAAAATACTTTCACCTCAATAAAGTTCTTTGAATTATAAAGGACATTGCTGTTGGGTTACTGAAAACCCTTGGGGTTTGTTTCATTTATAACATTGCCTCAGGCCTTCTGCTGCATCCTGTTGGATTGACCTCCTTTTCAACCCGTGCTGGCAGCTGCATTGCAGAGTTATCTTTTCCCTGGATCCTTCAGGCTTGTCATATGACAAACTTGAACTGTGACCCTTTTGTGTCTTACCAGGCCAGCAGTGCCCTCTCTGTGCGATGTGGCCAGCAGTCTTCCCCACGCACACATTTGTTCCAAGCCATTTAACAAACTGAAAGTTTCAAATGATGGCATTTCATAGTGTTTAATAGTATCGACTGTAAAGCAAATGAAACGGTGCTGAATACCCTGCATGCTGCTAGTAAGAAATACAGCTTCCATTTCTGCAATATGCCCTGGGTTTTCTGTGGTTAGTGTGTGCTCTCTGGTGAATCTCTTTTATTTTTTAAATAAATTTCAATGCTTCCCCTCAAACAACAGTGACATTCACTGCTATAGATAGTCCAGCACTGGTGTTTGTTTCTAATATATGGGGATTTTAACCAGATTTCTCTAAGCAAAGTGGGCAAAGTCATTTTGCAGAAGTCTTGCAGAGAGTGTTAGGGTAAGAATTGATATAGTTAACACGGCATCCAAGCAACACCATCTCCAAGTGGTGTTGATGCTGGCAGGCATTGCCTTCCTGAAGTTACAGAGACTGAGCACTCGTATTTGTACAAATTGCATTCATTACCAAGAACCCTCCAGTAGTGATAAGAGACTGGCTGTGTAGCATAGATTGGCTCCAAGATAAGTAGCCAGTCTATTGTGCAGCTCATGGTAATCTTCCTCCTCCCTGCCCCTAATAATAAATCTTGGGGCATTTTGGAATGCGTGGGGGTTGCTCATTCCAGCAACCTGAATGTATAACTACTCAACATCATCATCTCCTACCAATTGTGCTTTCATAACCAAGCGAGGCAGCCAACTGAGATGGATAGGCTCAGATACAGTGTTCTGAACATGCAGATGCTTTGACTGTGTGTATTTGTTGCTTCCTTAAAGGACAATTCATAGGTGATGGCCAGGGTAAGAGTTTCTCCTGGCTGTGTTCCAAGGCTAGAGCCCACTCACAGTGATGGTCTTCAAGAAGAGATGTGAACATCTGGCTTAGGGGTCTGCAAGTGGGAGTAAGAGCTGTGCACAACCTGGGGCTCTGCATAGGAACTGTGGTAGTATCTTCTTCATAGTTGGCTTGTCCTTTCTCAGTGCAAGTGTCTGTGTTGTATGACTTCAGTGAAACAGCACTTATTCATCTTACCATAATAGTATAGTTTTAAAGAAAGGTTTTTCAAAAGAAAGAATTTTTCTGGCTGCTTTGACTGAAATAAAGCATCAGCTGGCAAGTGCTTGCTTTGTCTTTTAAAGCATCTAATGTGCAAGGACTGGGTTTCAACATGTAAAGCTGAACATCAGCAGGCTAGGTTTATGCAAGTAGGCAGTATAATCCAACAAGTTCAGTTAAAAACATGTATTTACATGGAATTCTAATAATTTTTTATCTTTTTCTCCCCCATTTAGGGTTTGAATGGCAGTGGAGTTGCTCCTGGATCATCAGGTTTTAGCCTTACGAAACAGCTGCTCTGTCCAAGAATAACCCGTGTCTGTCTCAGGGACTTGATATTCTGCATGGAACAAGAGAGGGAGATGAAGCATTCTCTAACCTTGTACCATGCTCTTCTGAAGTGATTCGAATTTTACATTTCACCTTGCTGTCTACTGCCAAAGAAAACACTGAAGCATTGTTGCACTGTCTTGAAATTCCAATTTCTGGAAAATGATCCGTTGTAAGGATAACTCTTGTTTACAGATAAACATTTTTATTAAATACCTAACCTAGCACCTGTAGGGGTTTTAATAATACTTGGCTTAAACCAGTCTGTAAACCAGTGAAAACGCTGCGCTGCACACACAAGCACTTGACTACCTGCTTGCATTTAACTGTCATGCAGGGTCTGAGGGCTTCATACTTGTCCCTAGTTCATGTGTGTCACTTGCTTCAGTACTCCAGAGTCTGCGACATCTGTTCTACATGTAGTGCCTTCTTTGAATCCAACTTTATTTAGGGAAACAAGTAACACTTTAAAGGCACTGCATAGCATGGCAACTGTATTTAATCATGAACCAGCAGTCAGTCAACATGCTGATGTATTGCCTAACAAGCTCATCATCTCCTTAAATTTTCTGGGTTTAGAATTACTACTGGATGCTCATTTGCAGAGAGCAAATTATCAAGCAGAAGGAACAAGGGGTGTTTTCTCCCCCTCACCTTGCCTCAACTGCCCTTCCCCTTTCCTCCAAGAAAGTGACTTGGGAAGGTGAACAAATTGGTTGTTCTTGATTGAAATACATCAGACAGTGTAGTTAGGACATACTTCAGCATTTGGGGAAAATCTGGAGTTACTAAACTTGAATACAAGGAGTGAAAGACCTTAAATGGAAGAGTAAACAGAAGAAACAGATTATCTTTCTGTAGATAAAAAAAGATAGCATTGAACTTGAGCATAGATGTAGAAGGAAATTAACAAAAGCAACCTTTACTGACTACACAAAGGGGAAAGCTTGAGATGCATTGTAACTTTGCAGCTGGAGACTCTTTTAAGGAGAAGAGCAGTGTTTGCAAAGCACAGGATTCACTGCTTTATTGAGAATACTGATTTAACATCTTAATGTGCTATAACAGGGAAAATTACCAAATAGAAAGTATTTAGGCAGTTGCCTGGTTTCCATTCAGTGAGAAGGAGGAGGACTCCGGGTTATTAAGACTGCTAGGATAGATACAGAGATCTTATACTTGCTGGTAAAGACTGCCTTATCTTGTGGTGGGAGGAAAACCTTCCAGGTCACCCTTCTCCCCAGCCTCCAAACATTTTTCCTCCCATGCTATACAGTGCTGGATAGCATGGCTGTTACCCAGGACCGGTGGGAAAGTCACTGACTGTATTGAACAGCTTCCTGCTGGAACTTTTTTCTTTTAAAAAATGAGCTTCCTATGGCTATTTGACATGCTACTTCAAAACCTGAAGCGATGATTCAAACACCTTCCACTTTCAGAACCACTGCAGAGATAGTTACCAAATTCAATGTTTTGAATCTGTTATGGGGTTTTTTGTTGGAACAGTAGTAAACAAATCTAGTAAATGTATGCTGTAAGTTATTTATATATGTATATATAAGATATATATATATATAAAAGAGCAGTACTTTGAGTAAGCTACAGTTTGCAAGATATTGATGGCATCAGGCAAAATTGTTTTGTATAATTAAATGCTTAGCTTTACTTTTTATGTAAAGTACAGCATTTTCCATATTTGTGTACTGTATCTTATTGAGCAGATGTTTAAAATTATTTTAAATACTGCATTAAAGCAATTATTTTATTAAGAATAATAAATCAGTAACTTTGTTTCCGAACATGAGAAATTCAGCATCTGAAGCTGTCATCACCATGACTAATGGCGTGGCTCTGAGAGTGAGTCCCGTCTATCTGCCCATCACAGTATTTGGCATGGTTGCCTCACGTGACATATTAATGATAAACATCTTTATTTTAAGGTTTTTAAACAGAACGAGGTGACAGAGCAGAGGATTACTTGAAGGAGGAGTGGGCAGAGAGAAAAAGCAACCTCTCATTTGTCTGGTTTCCCCCAGTCAGTCAGCACAGAGGTTGGGTTTTGTTGTTGGTTGGGGTTTTTTTAACAGCTGGGCAGAGGCGAGCGCTTTGCACGTGTTCTGGGAAGTAAACGCACAGGAACTGTCTCAGTCTTCAGCAATGTGCAGTGGAAGCATTGTCCTGAATTTTTTTTAAAGCAACTCACAATTAATTAAGTGCAGGTTGGAGAACAAAGATGAGCATCTGCATGCTGGCCTGCCTGTTCATTGTCTTTAGACCAGTGCGATACTGAAAGACGTTGGAGAAAATAATTGATAGAGACATATAAAGTATGATAAATGGTTCAAGTGTTTTTATGGCCTGCCTGCGATGCAGACTGCATGCTTTCATTGCTGCCATACTCTTTCATCACTAGTCCACCACCTCCCCCCACCCCAAACCCAAAAAGTTTATGCTGTAGTAGCATAAATAGTCTGAGTAGCAGACGTTTTCAGAAAGGTTTCTCAGCAGGTTCTTAGGCCTAATTTCAGACAGGGACAGAGAAGGCTTTGATGCAAAGGCTAAAAATACTTGTCTCCCTCCCAAGGGTTCAGCCTGCCTCTCATTCAAGCACATCTTGGCTTCTGAGAATAAGAAGTGTCCTCTAGAGTGGCACTTAGGAGACACTTGGGCTTTACTCAGCCACACTAGGAGCAGAAGGACAGTTAACCAGTGGTTCACTTTCCCCCCTTTCCACAATCTTTCTGCACTTTATGGGAATACTGAAATCCCAGTCAGAAGGTGATGCAGACAAACCCTGCCATCATGGTCCCTTGCCTCTTGGTTCTTGGCACGCTCGTGTTCAAGCTTGGGAGCCTAGCAGCAGAGCCATCTATGCCACCGATGCTGCGAGGGGTCTAAAGCTTGCTCTGGGCACTTCTCGCTGTCCAGATGGTCTGCTGGCCTAGTGGCATGGAGCTATCTGGGCAGCTATCCCTGGCATTCAAGTATTCAGCCTTTAGAGAAAACACTGTATACAGCTGGGGGGGGAAAGCTGTTGTTGCTGGCTCTTGACTACTACTATCTTAGCAGTGTAGTATGCCAAGTGTTGTATGTTACATGGTAACAAAAGGGGCTTTGTACTCTTTCTCCTTCAGCTGCTGCTTTTTCCCTTTATTGACATTTTCAAGTTTTACCACTGAATCCAGCCCTTTGCACTGTCTTTGGCTCCAGCTTTTCCCTTCTCCCCCTGGGAAAGACTAGCCAGAGTGCACTAACACACCCTGAAGCTTTGTTCGAGGTTTAATGAGGAAGGTAGCAGGGGACTGTGAGACATTGCTAGATGATTCCTCAAAGCCATTGCACTCTCTTGGACACTTTGACACAAGTAGCTTAAGGCTACTGTTTGCATCAAGTTGTTCTAGGCCCACTCTCTTGTAGGCACCTGTGTCCTACCATGTGAGTGCACTGTGCTTGGCAAAAATGCTGTCAGCTGTTCTCCAGGTTCATCTCTTTGCTCTGTTCTTTGCTTTCCTCTTCATTTGTAATCACTGGGTGAAGAAGGAAAGACTAAAGCAAACGAGGATGTCCTGAAGGGGCAGACAGTCCAAGTGATTGGACTTGGTGAAATAGACTTGCTTCCAGCAACTTCTCAAATGAGGGCTGCTGGGTTTCTGAGGCCAAGTGCTGCACACGCTTCACTCCGCACGTAGCACACATGATGTCTGCAAATACTCTGAGAGCTGCATCCAGCCATTGTTATCCAAAGTCTCATGGCTGGAGCCTGCATCTGTGGAGATAACTACAATCTGCAGTGAAGGCTTTACTTCTTTGATGAGTGCAAAATTGAGTACTAAGGCTGAAGAATGTAGCACGCCAGACCTCTGTTTGTCACTTTCGGTGCTGGGGTCATTACCATCTGTCAGTGGCTTGTCCCATCCTCATCTGGAAGAAAGGCTGCCTGTATGCAGGCCACAATGCCAGCATTTCACTTGGTGCAGGCCTTTTGTAAGCTAGATGACCACCTCTGTTGGCCTTGTAACACTTGGAAGGAATAAGCAAGAAACATTGTCTTTTCCTGCTGGATACATCAGTCCTTGCTCCTACCAGCTCTTCTTTCCTCTTCTGCTATAGGCATGAGTTGGTCACTCATTGCCTGCTCTCTGTAGCTATTCTGGCATGTTAGCTGCTAACTTTGCTACCCAGTCTCTCCTAAGGATCCCTTGCTTCACAGTTCCCAGGCTGTCTCCAGGCAGCCTGCTTTTGAAAGGGTTCTTGCTGTGAAGGAGGGAGGAGAAGGAGGATCTCCATCCTGGACTTGAAAGCTGAATGGGTATTCTGGAGTGGAAGGAGGTGGAGGTGCAGGTCAGCTCACATCAGCCCTGAGGCTGCTACTTTCTGTGCAGGGAGCAGGTCCTTGCCGGAAGTTTATGTTTCATGGTGGCCAAGACTTCTACCATTAAGTCCTACTTCAGTCGAGCTTTCTATGATGTCCTTGCAGCAGTAGGTACTTCCCACCTTCCAAGGGGTGTTTCCCTGGCAGAGCAGCCTAAAGTTCATGCTGGAGACCCCATTAGAGCCGGTCATCGTTCTCTTCCCCATCCCCTACCTCACAGTCCCACGGCTCTTCCAGACACCTTCTCTTCAGTCTATTTCTGTGTCACAAGTAGGGAAGGGTATAGAGCTGTGTCTTGTGTGTTTCAGGTGCACGTTGGGTGGTATCAGGGCCTGCCCTGAGGCCCAAGGGGGTGACCAGTGTGTGTTTTTGCAGAGCTCTGCCCATCAGTACTGCCACTGCCTCCCCTGGGGCCGTGCTGTGGTGGGAGGGAGCAAAGGTGGGGGTCTCATGCATGGGTACTGCTAAGGCAAAAAAGTCATCTTCATCTTAGCATCTTGGCATGCATGCTCCCGCTTCGCAGGCTTTACTTGGAGAACTGCAATGAGCAGTTACTCTCTCTACCAGATCACAAGGAATATTATTTTTAAATCTATTTGGAATGAAGAATTATCTGACAGATCATCTGTATCTGTTTTCGAGAACTAATTCATAATTATGTGTAGTTCCCCAAGCTTCTTGAGATACTTGCACTTCCACTTTGAAGTGCTTAGCTTGACGGGGTTTATTATTTACAGTTATTTGAAGGTGTTTCTTATTTTTGTCCTGGAAGGGAGGAGGGGAAGTATTTTTTTTTTTTTCAAGGAACTATGTGTGAATATAGGTGTACTGTGTGTGTGTAAGGATGGCTAAGTAACTTCTAAAAAGAAATACTCTACTTCTTATAAAGACTGAGTTACAGCAGCTCCCAGGTGTGAAACTGCAGCAACAAGGAGAGAAGAAGGAAGGAGACGAATTCTTGATGCGGTTGCAAGTTTTAATATGCTAAAATCCTTTGATACCTTTGTGCAAAATTGGGCAGAGAATAAAGACTCCCTTGAAGAGCTGATCAGCAGGACTTCTCAAGAAGGGAGGGTAGGGAAAGGAAAAGCCACTCAGAGGATCAAAGACAGAGCTCGCTCCTCTCTCCAGGAGCTTCGGTGATACCTTTACGTGTGTTCTGGCAGAGGCTTTCATTTACAGAAATGACAGAAAAGAGCCTTTCTATAAAAAAAAAAAAAATCCATCAAAGTAGGTGAGTATTTGTATGCAGGCTGTGTATTTAATGATTTATTAAGGAAGAAATCCTTAAAACATTGCTTCTTGTTCAATGCAGTCTTCATTCTTGACTTAATGTCTCTTACAATTTAGAGAAACACTCTGTAATCATCTCATCTATCTTTGAAGGAGTGGCAAGAAGCGCGATGGCCAGCTTCAGCCCAGTCACAGAGCTGGATGCAGGACTGGGGAGCATATGCTGTTCATGGGAGCCTGTGGCCTGACTGATACTGAAAGAAGAGGCTGGAATGAGCAGAAGATCATAGAATCATAGAATTATAGAATAGTTTGGGTTGGAAGGGACCTTCAAAGGCCATCTAGTCCAGCCCCCCTGCAATGAGCAGGGACATCTTGATCTAGAGCAGGCTGCCGAGAGCCACATCCAGCCTTGCCTTAAATGTAGACATGTAGGTATGGTAGATACTAGAGGATGTGTAGATACAGCACGGGCTATTCAGTATCTCAGAGCTGAAGCAGTTTTACCTCTCCTGATGTGAATAAACTGTGGATTGAGGCTTACAGCCCATGTCAGCATCTGCTATGCGTCAAGCTGACATAGTAATTAGGGTTGTGCTGCCTCTTGTCAAGGCCAGGGCTGTAATTTTCTGTACCCTGCCTTTCACCAGTCAATTCATTAGCCCTTTGCAGCACAGCTGGCAGCAGTACGAACTCAAACAGGTCTCATCTCACACAACTCTCAGTCTTTGCTTCTAATTTGAAAGCTTTAGCTTTCCTTATTACAGGGGAAAAAAATTGAAAGTGACCCAAACTTCAGGTACAGAGGGCAAATATTAAAAGTGAGGCTGGTTTTGCCTTTGAAATTCCTCGCTTCTTAAGAGACTGCTGGTGAGCAATGCCCCAGAGCTGGGGAGGATGGCTCCAGAAAGAGATCCATCCCCTCGAGTGTGCAATCAGCCCTTCACAGCAGTCTGCTGGGGATGCCGAAGCAGAAATCAGTGTTTCGAGTTTTTTTTCCCATGCCGTAGAGAAGAACCTGTGGGAAGGTTCTGCCTGTGTCCTTACACAAAACCAGGATATCCAGTAATTAGTGAGAGATACCTCTGGGGCAAGCTCAAATTTTGCAACACTTCCCAAGGCAGAGAAAATGCCCTGGGCTGGGGCAGTCTTGGGAAGAGAGTGAGTCAGGAGGCTTGCTTTTTATTTCTTTTGCTTTTCTTTTTTTTTTTTCTTTATAATCTTGATCAAAATGTAAGAAAACTTTGCAGAGACCCAGCTCTTTCAGACCTCCCTGTACCTAGGTGAGACTCCTCCACCTCCTGAAGTAGACTGCTGTCTTTTCAGGCTTTTTCTCTGCAAGAGACTAAACGTATTGCAGTCCCGAGCTGCATTCTGAGGATGGCTGGGAAAGGGGAAGCCGAGCTGACCGCAGCGGCAGTATCCCTCAAGGGAGATAGATGAGCAGCCCTTGCAGGGTAGCAGGGGCAGGGCACTGCTTCTTTGGGTGATCTTCCCAGAAACACAGGTTTCTGCTCGAGAAGGGATTTTAAAGCCTGTGTAGCTGTCACCTGCCTTGGGAGGCGCTTTGGCATGTGGAAGCACAGGGGGGCATGGGGACAACGTGTGGTGGGAGGCGGTGAAGACTCTCCCTCGTCTCCTGCATGGGGCACCGGTCCCGGGAAGAGTGGTGGGGCGGCGCTGGCGGAGGCGCCCTTGAGAAAGCCGCCTGCTTGGCGGAGGGCCCGGAGGAGCCAGCACCGCCCCGGGGCCGCCGGCATGCCCGGCCTGGCCCAGCCTGCCAGCGAGCTGCTGCGGGACTGCCCTGCCCCTCGGCTGCGCCGGCATGGGGACGGTGGCTCCCGGCCAGGGGATGAGCCCTGGCAGGGGTGGTGATCCCCCTGGGTACCCCTTGATCTGCCACAGTACCCTGTGCTCAGGCAAACCCTGCACTGGGGAGGTCTCCTTGACAACACAGTCTCTATCATGGGCAGCAAACCATATGTAAGGGGCTCAAGCTCCTGACATTGGCATGTGGCACAAATGCTTCCCAGCTCTTTGAGTGAAGATCTCCAGATGTATCTGGCTGAGATGTAGGTGCAGTGGCCCCACTCATCTTTCCCACTCCTACCTGTCATCCCCTCCACCTGCTTTCTGTGGTGTTGGATCTCCTTTCCACCTCTCCTTCCCTCCTTGTCCACAGCTGCCTTAGTTTCGCATTTTTATAGAATCATAGAGTGGTTTGGGTTGGAAGGGACCTTAAAGATCATCTAGTTCCAACCCCCTGCCATGGGCAGGGACACCTTCCTCCTAGACCAGGTCACTCACAGCCCCATCCAACCTGGCCTTGAACACTGCCAGGGATGGGGCAGCTACAGCTTCTCTGGGCAACCTGTGCCAGGGCCTCACTACCCTCGTAGTGAAGGATTTCTTTCTAATATCTAATGCAAATCTCCCCTCTGTCAGCTTAAAGCCATTCCCTCTTGTCCTGTCACTACATGCCCTTGCAAAAAGTCCCTCTCTAGATTTCTTGCAGGGCCCCTTTAGGTACTGGAAGGCTGGTATATTTTCCCCCATGCTCGTGCACTCTGTAGCACTGCCTGCCTTCGCTTGCCTGTCTCCCTATCCACTGCCCTTTCTCAGTGTTTTAAGACCTGGGAATGACTTGTAAACATGGAGTGAACTGTCTGCTTTGTCCAGGTACCCTCTAGCCTGGCTTTACCTTCTGTGCTCAGGTGAAACCTGAGTGAAATGTTCACAGTCAGGAAACAGACCAGGTGCTCCCACCATTCTCTTGCACAGCTTGTTGGGCACTTCTCTTCCCAAAAGCTTGCCGCCTTCTTCAGCTTCCATGGATCCTCTGGTTCTCCTCCCCATCCCTCAAGTAACCTGCTGCCCTTGGATGATTACCATCCCTTCCCAGCCATCTCCAGGCTCGCTGCTTTGATTGCCTTCCATAGGAGACATCTCCTGCACAAGCAGCTCCTCAGCTGCCACTTGCCTGGGCTAATGGTTCACAAATCTTGATTACAAACCTGCTGTCCTCTGTACATGCAGGAATTGTGAGCACCTGGAGACTCTCTGGGCATGCTGAGACATTAGATCAAATTCAATGGGGCAAAAATAGGGCTCAGCTACTTTCTCTTCCCATGATCGTTGTTAATGACTAGGTGATGTTGCTCTGGTTACATTTGCCCTCTCCAGAGCTTCTAAATCTGGGACATGACTTCTGGAGAGCCTTGGGGAGTGCTGGCTGCAAAGGTCTCTACTGTCGTCTCTGCCTTCCCAAAGTGTCAGAGGTGCAGGTTCCCTTTTCTCTATGGGAGGACAGCTGGAGTGGAGCAGTTTTCCTTTCCTAGACCCCTGTGCATGCCTACTGCAGTAAGGAGACAGCTTTCAGTTGTCTCCTTCACGCTGGGCTTTGCTGCAATGCCAATGAAAACTTGCTGTTGTCAGGGTTCTGCAGCATCACAGTGAAAGCCGCTAGAAGGAAGCTCTCGCTTCTCAACAGCCTAAAGCCCTGTGTTGGGGATTTCCCTCCATCTAGTTTTGGTAGTTCCCCTTCCCAATGTGCCACCCTCTGGGGATCTCTTTGGCATGTCACTTGAGGCAGTGGAGCTAAGGGGAGCAGGGGCTATTTATACCTCCCTGATACTTACCACAACAAAGCCCTTTCCTGAAATTAGCTTCAAGCACCAAACCCACCAATAAAGCTACATCTCATAGCACCTCCCATCAATGCCGCTGCCCTGCTCAGGGTTGGCACCCCACAACCCCTCTCTCTTGCAGTGGGGCTCCCTTTTGCTCCCTGACTGCTGCTCTCTCTTCAAATGGGCAGGGATCCCTTGCACGGAATGGAAAACAGTCTCCACTCCCATGGGTGTGGGGTTTTGTCTTCTATCCTGCCAGCAGCAGGCTGTCTATGGGAACACAAATGGTGCTCAGCACAGGCTTTGGATAATTAATACTGTTCCTTTGAGCTAAGGTAGCATTTATGCCCCTGATTGATATCTATGGTGATAAAGATACAGTCCCTGCCATGACTGGATGAAAAAAACATTCGAGTGGAAAAAATAGGTTTTTTTGCTCTTTGGCTGAATACAGGTCCAAAGCTCTCACACTTAATCTCCCAACACGAAACCATCCTCTTCTTGTGACCCCAGGAAAGGCCCTTACATGCTTTCCTAGGGGCTTACGTGCCTGCGTGCACCCCAGACCTCCGTCCCTAGAGCAGCGGATGGGGCAGGAGCTCAGCTTTCCCACAGAAACACATGAGGACAGGCAGGTCACGTTCACCACGATGATCCAGAGTCTGTCTGCTACCATCAGCGAGGCTGCAGTGGGGGGACAGCATTTTCCTGCTGCTTCTTGGGGAAAGCAGCCCTTGCCCAGTCTACCCTGCCCCAAGGCAAAGCAGGAGCAGGGAGGAGTCGCTCCAACTTGCTGTGGTTATTTTAGACTATAAAGTTGGGGGGATTTTTTTGTTGCTGTTTAGTGAGTAGCTCACTGTGAATTTAATAGATAAGTCTTGCTATCGGTAACAACTCCCCTAACCCCGCAGCAGTTTATTTCATGTATACAAGAATGAAAAAAGGGAAAAGTAAGAACACCTCTGGGGAAAATAAGGGGTTGGGAAATGGCTGTGAGTGCAAGCACAGGATTGCCAAACCCACACGTTCAAAAAGCATGAATCAGATCTCCAGGAATCACAAGACTGGTGGTCTGAATTTCAAATATGAAATCTGGGCAGTTTCTGAAGGGTATTTCCCTCATATTTTCAGTGCTCAAGGGGAATCTGCATGCTCTCCGTTAGGGAGAGAATGCTCTGACAGGCTGGAGTTGAGGCTTACACATGCTTATGGAAGCCCAACCTCCCTATGCTAGAGCCTGAGACAGTCATCACACCCTCCCAAACCCCTAAGCCTATATCACTGCAGTGCTCTCCCCCACTGTGGGACCTCATTGCTGCTCCCTCACATCCCTGCTGAGCTGCCTGGAAGGGTGGCGGAGCCCCAGTGCTCATCTTGACACAGTGGGGAAAAACAGATGCTTGCACCTATCCAGTTACATGGATAGATGGTGAGGAAGCAGCATCTCTATTTTTTACCATAGACTTTAATAAGAGAGAGCCACCGCTTCGAATAGTTCAAAACTGGACTTAGCCTGGGCCATAAAACCAAAGTAGCACGGCCCAAGGTAGGGAGAGTTGCCCACGATGCCGGTTTTGGAGGTACATGAGTTGCTTTTCACACTATGCAAGAGCTCACTATAAGACAGAGCTGAAGATACTTTATCTGGGGGGTACAAATTAATGCCTCTTCCTCCAAAGTCACCCTAAACCCCCAAAACCAGAGAAGGAGAGCACTGTGGAGAACTTCCCTGGTGCTAGACTAAGCTGCCCAATTTGCTGGCCTCTGAGACCCTAGGCAGCGAGCAGCCGTCACCCACGCCTGCAAATAGGGATGTGCTGGCAGGAGAGGGAAGCTGCCTCTGTCTCCTGCTGCACTTGAGGGCCTCTAGATCTACAGCTGATCTAAACTGCTGTTGCCCAACTCAGCCTTGCAGAGTCAGCTTTGCTTCAAGTCCTTTCTTGCCCGTTCCTCTGGAGTCCCTCAGCCATTGCCAGTGCTGCGATGTTGGTCCCTTTGGTTGTGCTACAGCTGCACACACCAGGGGAGCAGCAGGGCGACATCTGTGGGTGAGGACTCCCAAGGATGAGTGCCTACACAGCACCATGAGATGGTCTTGCCAAGCCCACTCGTGTTCGTGTTGCCTCCCTGCACTGGACCAACATCTCCTCTGCTTCAGCAGAAGCCACTCTCATCCTTGTGTGTTGCTCCCTTGTTGCTTCTACATCCCAGCTCACAGTTACAAGAGCATACCAGCCAGGACTCATTGGTGTGAAGTGTGGGGAAATCCCAGGTTGCACGCCTCTTCCCGCGCTCCCGTCAGGTAGGCAAATTACCTGTCACAGGGAGAGGATTCAGGAGGTAGAGGGAATTGCATGCAAATGGGAAGAGCAACCAAAGAGCCCCAGTTCTCCCAGACCTGCTGAGGCTGAAGTTTGCAGTTGGCAGTGCATCTGCTTTGATGAAGGGTGGAGCTGCAGCCGGGCAATGGGTAAAACCTCACAGCCTTTCAAGTTGAGCATCGTATTTTGCTCCAGAGCACTTGTACCACCTGCCCATGGAAGGGGAATGCAGGTGACTTCCAACCCCGTAGGCAGGGACAGCAACCAGTGGGGAGGGAAACCGCTCATGTCTAACAGGAGCAGTAGCTCTTGCAACGGTAGCTTATGAGAAGGAGCTGGTTGGCTTCCAGCGCAGGAGTGACTCACAGCCAGTTTATGGTTACCTGTGAGCCATCGTGCCTGGTTCCCGGCTCCCTGGGGCCTGGTGCAGCAATGTCTGCTTCCTGAGTTCAGTGAAAGGGAAAAGCTGCCTCGCTCCCTATTGATGAGAATGAATTAATGCACTCTTGCCCTAGGTTGGAGGTAATACCAATAGCACCAAGCACTCCCTCCTGCTGCATAACAAGCAAGTGTGGGAGTACCCTGGCCTGAAGGACCAGGCATATTAGCCTGACCCAAAAGAGAAGCGTCTACATCAAAGAAGAGGTGAGATTAATGCATGCATGCACAGCCAGGGGCAGTGGCACTTTGTAAATGTGCCCGCTTGCCTCATTAGATGCCCTTTATCTGCTACATGGTCTCATTTGGCAATATAAATACACACTTGCTAGTGGGAGACAAACACAGTGCGTGTAGTGCAAGAGATGCTGTAAGAGCAAAATGAGCCCAGCACATGTGGAGATCCCAGGAGAAGAGCACCGTCAGAGCTGAGGAGGACAGACCCAGCCATACCCCAGAGTGGCTCTTGCTTTCGTTCCTCTTCTCCCAGTCTCTCTTCAACCATAACTACCTGAGGAGGGAGATAAGACCAGCATTCTTAATGCTCCCTGGGGTCACATACGGTGCATCAGCCTACACTGTTGGCTGGAGCAAGGTGACGAGACCTTTGCTTGCTCCCAGGCTGACTCTGCACTGTAAAGGAAAGAAGGAAAGGAGGAGGAAAGTTAGCTCTCTCTTCACTCTCAATCCACAGCTGGCCCTCACAACTTTCTCTTGCTTGCAGCAACAGAGCAGCCCATGTGGGCCATGCTTCCTAGGAGATCTGCCAACACAGCACGTGGGCCTCCTAGTCTCTCACGGTGTTGGCTTCAGGGATAGAGGATGTGTAGCTCCACAGAAAAGCCGTCTCTGGCTGTGACCTGTGGCACCACAGCTATGCCTCCAACTGAATGCTGCTTTAGGTCAACATAGCGAGCACTCTCCATATCTATATGGGATTCTCACTCTTCCTCAGGACAGAGTGCAGGGCGCAAGACTTAGCCTCCCAAGCTTCTTGTTCACATTGCAGGCCTGGTGAGTGAATCCTACTTGCTCATTTTCCTGACATGACTTTCTATGTCCAGATGCTGCCTGCACCTAGGCTGGTGAGCCATTCCCCACAGCCCACTGGCACACTTCTCTCAACTGCCTCTCCCTTGGGAATCCCACACAGGGGTTATTTTGGGACTCAGAACATCTGCCCATGAGTGGCAAGTGAGTGCTTTTATTCATTCCAAGCTCTCCACCAAGTTCTTCAATGTGTGCAGGCACTGGAAGAGCTCTTATGAAGAAATACCTGTCTGGTTTTATCTACGTGTGCCATCAGCCTGCTGAACTCTCCTTCTCCTTTGAAGGGGAGAGAATCTGTGGCTGCCCCATCCCTGGCAGTGTTCAAGGTTTGATGGGGCTTGGAGCAACTTGGTCTAGTGGAAGGTGTCCCTGCCCACGGCAGGGGGGTTGGAACTAGATGATCTTAAAGTCCCTTTCAACACAAGCTGTCCTATGATTTCTCACCCTTCACTGTGAACTTTCACGGCTCACAAGGGTGCTTTGGTCAGAGCAAGATGGCCTCAGAGGGGACAGTTCTGTTTCTCTGAATACCGCTGACTCTTAGAAAGACTGGATTTGCTGCTCAGTCTTTGCCCTTAGAGCAGCAGCCCTTACCCAGCTAAATTCGGCTGGGGGAATTCCACCTGTAAGACGTGCAAGTAAGGGCAAAGACATCCTCTGCCTTGTCCCTGTCAAGTTTCTGCTCCCCAAGGCCTTGCTTTCTCTGTTGGTAGCTCCTGCATGCAGCAGCAAGTCTGCTCCCCATGTGTTTTGCTAAAGCCGAGATGCCCACACATTTTTTCCATTGTGAACCTGGCTACATCCCTGCCAGCTCATGCAACCAGCTATTGTTAAGTAATTGTTTGAGTCATCCACTGAGCCCACGCCCAAGCAGGCTTTTCAGATTTAACACATGGGAGATTCACTACTGTTGGCGTGGCTTTGGGGTACTCTGCTTCCTGCCTCCCCCCAGCAGGGTGACAGCAAGGGAGACACACCAGATGGGCTAAATGTGGCCATTTGCACGACCATCCTTGGGTTCTCAGCTCCCAGCCACCAGTAACATGAACTTAATGTGTTACAGAAGAGCCACCAACTTGCCCCATGCTGGAACTCGCGTTTGCCTTGTGACGCTGCTAGAGATCAGAGGTCTCCTTTTCTTTGCCTATCCCTGCTGTCATTACCAGGTAATGCAGAACAAATATCAGAGCTCGTTCCCCCACCTGTGATGATGCCTTCTCCTGATCCCTACTTGACGTGTGGGATTTATAGTTCAATTTAAGTCTGGCACGTTTGCTACTCCCCAACTCCAGCAATTAGAGGATTTGAGAAGTGCATTATGGGGCCCTGATTTTTCATATGGTCATTCCGGCTGACACCACCCTTTTTACCGCCTTTTTACATACACAGCCAAACTGCTCGGCACATTTTCAGAACAGGCAAGATTAAAAACCCAACCAGAAAAGGCCCAGCAAAAAAAAAACCCCAAAATGAATTGCTAAAGTTTATAAGGCTAATACTTTATAGGGCTAGTATGCACAGGCCTGGGGCCTTCAAGATAATATAATCTAATACTCGGAGATCCCCTGATGAAAGGCACTATATATGCAAAGTGCTTTATAAACATTAATTAGTTAATGTTGAAAATTTTGCCCAGGGCAAAAAGGAAAAAAAAAAAAGGAAAAAAACCTACCAAAATCCCCCTTCCCTCCCTCCCGCTAGTCCCTAACTATGCAGAGTTAATGATCCTGTGTGTGCAAACTTAGAGCACATTTTAATTTCTGTTTACTTCTGGGGAGATGGAAGCACTGGAAGTACTTTCATATACATTACTCTTCTGCAAGCATTGGTAACAAGGCTGCTTCTCCTATCGTGTGATTTAAACTTCATGCATGAAGACACTGCAACATCTACAGCATAACCTTCACCACAGGGTTTGCAATCAAACTGCCCAAGAATTACTAGTGCATCCCTTCGTACTCTGTAATCACCAAACAACCAACCCATGTGTGAAGGTCTTTGTGATGATGGCTTTCATTCCAGCCCACCTTTCCAAACCTTGGGCAATCTCAAGCACAGGGCAGCTGTTTTCAGTGCCATCACCAAATCATATGCCACCACGTAATGTATGCACAGAGTGCAACGGGTAAAGTAACAGACTTGTCAGTTATCACAAAAGGAGGGAAACTGGCCAGTCTGAAGGATAAAGTAGACCTTGCTTTTGTAGCTGGTTGCATTGTAGTCTGGCCTCTTTCCTGGCCAGACTTCTCTAGCACGGGTGTCCCCAGAGCCTCTCGGCACCACCAGAGAGTAGTGGCCAGGCAGGTGAGTGACACAAGAACTCATCTTGAGTCATGAAGTGAAGAGGTGAAGAGGTGAGTTACTGAGCTTAAACAATTGTTGGACGATTGTTTAATGATTGAGCTTCAAGGAGCTCAGCCTTAGTGACAGCCTCCGTTAGTATCAATGACAGCTATTGATGGGGTCTTTGGAGAATCAAAGGCTGCAAAGCTTTGCCCTGGCCTGGTCCAGTCATGGTTCATCTGAACATCCAACTAGGGAGAGCCATCTCAAGGGAGTTCTGCCTGTACACAAATGCAAGATCAAGCTAGCAGAGAGCAATCACTTCCATGCATATCTAATACAGACATACCTGACTGGACTAAGTTATAGTTTCATCTCGTGCAGTTAAGGATGTTTAATTTTAATCCTGTGTCAATGGGAAATAAAAAAAAGGTATGAAGTTCTAATAAATAAATCATGCTGCCAAGTGCTCAGATCAGCACATCCTTGCTAGAAGCAGTACAGAAAAAGCCGCCTTCCAGCACTACAGGCTGCTTTAAGACATCCTTTAACATAGATGTTATTGCAACCCAGTGATACACCAGTGCTGTTGTGTTGACTTGAGATTTTGCCATTCTGAGGGTGTGCAAGAAGAAAAATGTGAAATATTTGGTAGTTTTCAATGACTGACTCGAGAATTCTTGAAGAACTCTGGTTTTCCGAAACCACTGCACATCTGCTCTCAGACAGCCTGGCTGCTTTCAGGTGCATCACGCTGGGCACCTGCCAAGGCAGTTGCTGAAATCACAAGTCTGCTTGGAAAATCTAGATGGGAGATCGTGATGGAGGAAACTGTCTACACTGCTATTGCTGAAGTTACTGATTTTTACCTCCTCTGTTTTTAAATTACTTTGCGGCATTATTCGCTCTCAAGGAGACAACTGGAAATTTAAAATGAGAGAAGACGCCTTTTGTAGTGCAACAGGCGAAAGACCTGATTTTCCTGGGATTTCTTGAGTGCTCAGACCCTGGTTAGGCTCCCACGATAGCAGCTAGCACAGAGAACTGTTACGTCTCAGATGCTACCAATTTTACCAAAGCCACCAGTCTGTACCACAGTAGAGTATTTGCAATATGTATTAGGACGAAAGCTGTTTACCACCCACTGATGAGCTTTTATGTGTAAAACATCCCTTTCACTCTGTGCTGAAGCAGACACTTGCTTTGATAGTTATATGAAAAAACCCTTCACTTTGCTTCGGGATATTTATAACCAAAACATGCAGAATTATTGCAACATAAAGTCTGCTTCACTGGGTCTTGCTGATATAAAAAGGAAAAAAAACAAAAAGGAAGAAAAAGAAGGTTAATGTAATACAGAAAAAAAAAGACAGATGAGTACACGGAATACAGTTCAGATATACAGCACTGTATCGCCCCACCAATGCCACCAGTCCAATTTAAATCCTAAGGAAAAATCTAATGCTATTAAAGCACTGCAAATTAACAGCAGCCCTGGCCTTGTACATCACCCCTCCACGACAACCGGCACATCAAACACCTTTGCTCCTCTGCACAGAGACAGAGCAGAGGAAAAGTAGTATGAAAGTAAAATGGTTTCTCATCCTCTGCCCTGCCAAAGGCAAATGCCAGCTCTTGCTGTTGTAAACTGTAAGGCAAGACAATTTACAGTGTTATGGAAAGAAAACGAATAACACACTAGCAGGCAGGCAGGAAGGCAGGCAGAATGAGACAGAGATATTTTTAATTGATGCTAGACGAACATAAATAGATGAAGCTGGCATTAAGCAGCACAGCCCTTTTTCTCTCTCTGCTCATAACCAAAGGCCAACATGACATCAGAAGCCCTATGGTGTTTTGCCTTTGGGCAACAGCCGGTAAAACTGGTTTAATCTGGCAGATGAGCGTGTGAGCTGAGGTAATTGGTGTGCTCTTCTCTGCCTCAGATTCCTTATCTCGTCCTGAATATTCCCATAACCTCCCATTTTCCAGCCCTTTTGTTTCTCAACAAAAAAAATATTTACATTGAAATAAACAGTGGGAGCCTCTAGATCGCATCGTTGGGGAGGCACAGGTGCCGGTAACTTCACAAATGAGCAATGCAATGACAGCTGCAGAAAAGATAAGCTGGAAATGGGGACTTTTTCTAGTGGGATCTTTCCTGCTAAACAGAAGGGGTTTGAGCAGACCCCGTCTGATAAAGGAGCTTTGCTCAAAACCAGCTGCTGCTCCATTTTTCTTTCACTCCAGAGATCGGTTTGGATTGTGTTTCTGCTGTGTTTTGCAATTGAAGAATAAAAAACATCTGAATGTAATGGGAGCTTAATGTGGATGTCTTTCCTTCTACACACCAAGGCTGGAAACAACCAGGGCTGCCTATTTCCAGAGGCTGTTTTGCCAGCACAGTCAATCCAGGTTATGCAGAGGTTGAGCAGGCTTCCCATGGGCATCCCTCACATCAGCCCTTGCTTTGCTGGCTGAGAAGAGCAGGATCATGGAATAAATCCTGCCAGCAAAACCATATTTTCTAGCATATCACTGAATGTACATTACAGGGTGGTGTTGTTAGATTAGCTATGTGGATGAGTGGGCTTCGCTCACCATAGCTGTTTTTCGGGATGGCCACAGCATGTCTACAGGATACACATGCTCAGAAAACTACCGGAGGGCAGCACCACAGTCTGGTAACAAGTGAGTGTGTAAGCTGGGTGATGGGACAGACATTTCTGGCTTTCCTGAAACACGTGAACCTCTATGAGCTGCCCATAGAGAGAGGTCGGAAGGCAAAAAAGATTAAATCCTTCATTCCAAATGTACTAGTGATATATATAAATGTAGCAGAAGGACTGGGCACGATGCCTAGCAGAGACTCACTGGATAAGGTCCCTGCTCTGACGTGTTGGATCAAACAAGGTAGGATGCTGTCTCTGTCATCTATAACCTAGGGAAACATGGTGGGCTTTGCAGAAACATTATTCTTTCTGCTTACTGGTCCCTTTGGAGCTGGAAGGTGCTGGGATCATGGAGTAACTTGGGAAATCTGGCATAGATAAACCCAGACACTTAGTTTTAGCCTCTCGCATTGGAACATTTTGAATGTTTTCCCCTGCTCCTGTGGAAATCACTGGTGAAGCTTCCCACTGAAGTCAAGCTGGATTCCAAGTCTGTAAACCTTGACATACAAGAGGGAGAAGAAAATGCAGAACAAAACAGAGAAAAGGGAGCCCTTAACCTGCCAAACAAGGCTAAAACACAAATCTAGTGGTTATGTTAAACAGTTCAAATGAAAATTATCCAAATGTAGAGGATTATAAGAGAAGAAAGAAAACAGACAAGTGGAAAAAGATGATGAAAATATGGGCTAAGGGAGGAGGAAGATATAAAAGATGGGAAAATCCACCCCAGGATGAGGGAAAGAACAAAGAAGATGTGAAAAGACGACACAAGTGGAGGAACACTGGTGTGAAACACAGGAGGTTCTGGGTGTGAGGGTAGACCCAGGGGTTTTGACACAGGATCTGAGCCCCATTGATGGCAGGAAGAGACTCTACTGAGGAGTATTTACACATCCAGAGAGGCTGGAAAATGTCTAAGCTTTTTGTGGTCTCGATGGAAAAGGACAGAGCAGTAATGGGGCATGAAAGGAGCAGGGAGGGTGTCCCCTTGTCTTGCCCACCTTGCTGGACATGTCCCAAGGACCAAGCCCAGGCAGGTGCTGCAGGAGCCCCTGCTTTATCCTGAGGGGTTTTAGCTCTTCCTGCAGGACTGAGGAGCACAGGGCAGGGATGTGCAGCACAGGGAGCAGGGCAGAACCAGGTGGCTCCTCCACCCTGCCCTGACACACACATGCGCACCCCTCTTTGCACCACCCTGCTGCTCTCAGTCAGCAAGCCAGCACTGGAGAGGGAGTGTACCTCAACTCTGTACTGCCTCCCCTACATGGCACATAGATATTTGGGAGTCAGGGAGCTTCAGAGGTTGCTGAGCTAACCCCAGGGGGCAGCTTTCCCCACAGACCCAGCCCTGTAAGTGCTGGGCAGCTAAGTGACAGCACGTGATGCTTCTTGGCCACCGGGTTTTAAACCAGGTCTATGCATATGAAGCAAGGAGCTCTGTTTTGACCTCTCCTATTTCTGTCCTCTCCTCTGCACTTGGAAAGTTTTGGCCACAGTTTGGCCAGGGTCTCAGCAGCAGAGACCCTCCTGTTTCCCCTTCTCTTCAATGAAATACTCCCCAACATACCACTTCAGCAAGGAGACAAATGCCTCATGTTCAGAAAACACATTCTGGACTTTTAAGAACAGTGAAATCAGGCAGATGCCCATTGTGGGCAATTTAGCTTAATGTGATACAGAATTCAGCTGTTTAATATACCCAGATGCTCCGGCAGTGAGTGTATTAAAAAAAATCCTCAATAAATAATTGAGATGTGAATAGGGGGGTCTTGTTTGTTTGTTTTCTTTTTTAATGAAAATGGCAAACCCAGGAATTTGCTACTGTACATCAGTTATTTAACATGACATCTTGCTGTAGTAATAATCCATCAATATCCAGTATTACATATGGGTTCATAAAAAGGTTTATGCTTGTGTTGGTGCGTTTGCTGTCTGCCAAACCAATTATATACGTTTTACGATAAATTATACATATTGAACTGAGAACCTGCTGTGTTAATTGCTCACATTTTTATAGGGGAAAAATGTGGTCATGAAGTGATTTTTCCTTTTAAGCATATTGAGAACATGGCAGAAGAAGATGCTGTCTTCAGTTTTTCAGAGCTGAAAAAGTCAATATTTAGCCCTACAATCAGTAAAACAAACAAAAAATCAGGAAGAATGAACTTTGGGGAACATTCTCCAGTGTCTTTTTGTCCCTCTTTCCTTTCGGCATCTGTGTCTTAGCTTGGCGAGGTATGGAAATATATGCACAATTTCAGTACTATGAAGACTAAAATTCTACTGTACCAACAGCTAAGGACACCCTGAAATGCCTTCCCAAATTGGGGCCCCACAAAGGAGCTGTGAGGAGCACTGGGTCTATCTTTCTACCTTTCTTGAAGCTCTGCTCCTCGTTTGTTCTTTCTTCATCCACAAAGTCATGCAATTATAGTCTGCAGCTTTGCTGTCCGTAGCTTTTCTATGAGTAACACTTTAAATATAGTTTATTACATCAAGCTTGGCACTGGCACCCAATGGCTTTCAGCCCCCACTAGGATGGCATCCCTATCCTGTTCCTTACTGAAGAAAATGTTGTAAAAGATCTCTTTGGATTGAAAGAAAAAACAGAGAGGACAGCATTAAACAGTTAGATAATATGACAAGGGGAGAAAAGCAGAATGAAGTGATGTCTTAGTTTTAAGAAGATAGAAGACAATTGTGGTGCTCCAGGAATAAACAGTGTAACATAACAGTGACACTTGGAGGAAGAAATGCATTTGTGGTCTCTTTGGATGGCTGAGAAGTGCAAGGAAGCATGAAAGCCCTTTCCCTGCTGGTTTTTATTTTTGAGGCAACACACACAGACTATTCTCTTTCCGACACTGCTTGAAAGACTCTGATTTTATTTATGCTTGTTTCATTTATGAGTTCCTAGTTGTCGCCTAGGAGAAGAGCTGTTCCTGCAAGTGAGTGTCATCAACTTTATCCCAGTGTATGGAGTGGAGAAGTTCTTCCTATGCTTCCCAAAGCAAACCTTTACTCAGGCTCTGCCCTGCCCAGGTCTTCTCAAAACACAATTAAAAGCCAAGGTGAAGGAATGGACAGACACTTTTAAGAAAAGCAGTCCTGTGTTAGTGTAAATAATGATTGTTTTTGAAAAAAATCCCTATATAGTTTCTATTTCTTTTGCTGAACTTTCTTACAGTCCATAGCACATTTTGAGCAAGACAGAATGAAGCGATGGCCAAGCAGACTTTGTAATTAATGTACAGATGGTGGTAGGAGAAAGTAATGAGAACATCATCTGTAACAAAATCTGTAGACATAAGGATGCATTTTCTTTTTTTGCCCAGCATAAAGTGGCTGGCTTGAATTTTTTGTTGCACTAACAGGAGTAACAGTGAAGTTTTGCTTCTTTAAAGAATGAAAGCAATCAAGATAATTTTCTCCTCCACGCATTTCAATCGGATTACTGTCTGTCTCTCACTTTGGCATGCTAAGGAAAAAGTATGTGCTAATCACTTCCTTGCATGCACATTTTACTTGTCCTTACTGTTTATCATTCCCACGTTTTGCCATCACTAGCCTGAATTAACAAGTGTCACACAAAGCATAGGCCTAATACCAGAGTTGCCATTGGCCCTGAATGCTTCACCTGTGACATTGCCGTTTACCATTTTTCATGACTTATAGCTTCGTTTTCCAACGTTAAGATCCTTTCTTGTTTACACAGTGTTCTTCCTTCCATACACTACTTCCACCCCTACAGAGCTGAGCTTGCACTACAAGAGCAGCAGGACTGGAACCCAGGGTGCTGAGCCCTCCATCCAACTAACTACTCAAGCATGCACTAATTCTCACTGGGGGACACAGCTGGCTCATCCCAGTAATGCCTTGCTCACATCCCAGAGTGCTTCACCAGCACGCGAGGCCTCCGGGGAGGCCGCAGCACCTTTCCACGACAGGCTTTGATGCCCTTCTCCAGCCTGCTTTCCCCTCTGTAATTGTTATAAACAAGTCTTGCCGGTTTATTCAAGGTGCTGTGAGCACCAGGTTTACATTAATGCTGTTTCATGCACACTTCTGTAGCCAACACTATCACCCCTCTGGAATTTTTTTGCATTACTGGTGCATTGCTCTGCAAAAAGAAGAGGACCTTGATGGCACCAAGTAGGCAAGTAGGGCCATGTTCCACTCTCCCTGGCAAACCTTTCACATCTGAGTCAGCCCAATCTTCTTGGAAATGACAAACAAAGAATGGTTGAGGTTGGAAGTGACCTCTGGAGATCACCTTGTCAATGCCCCCTGCTTGAGGGGGGCCTCCTCAAGCCGGTTGTCCAGGACTGTGGCCATGTTGCTTTTGAGTATCTCCAGGAGACCTGGAAGACTTGCCTGGAGGTCCCAGGACACCTCACTGCCAGCAGTACCCCCCACGATGCTGCCTGCAGCCTGGGCAGTCCATGGCAACAGGCTCCGGAGCTGTCTGGCCTGCAGCCCTCCCTCATTGCTGGTCATTACAGCCACAGTGACTTCTGAGTGGTTTCTCCTCACTAGTGTTGTTCTTGCAGCACTGGCTCATGCAGCCAGCTGTGGAGGTGACCATTACAATGGGGCCCTTGGTCACCCATGCTGATTGGTCACCACATCTGCTGCGCGGAGCATCAGCTGAGACCGGACCCACTGAGACTGCTGCCACAAAAATAAAGCCAAGGCAAACACTGAGGACAAGAAAATGCCTTAATTTTTAATGACGTGCTTTGGAAAAGGTGGTTCATCTTGTGTTGCAGCTGTTATCAGGCCAATGAGAAACACAACAAAAAAAAACCCAAAAGCAAGGATGTGGCTAAATCTCTCCAGTTAAAAAATAGATGCATATTTTAAATGAATGCATACTGCCTAAAAGATGCTAGAAAAACATTTATTACAAATATATGCAGAAACATATTGCTGCTCAGTTCCTCATCACGACATGGCCCCATATAATGTCTTTGTTGGAAGAGATTAGAAAAACACCAACAGAGAACAGGAAAGAAGCATTTCCTAAACACTTTGCAAAATGCACTTTTTCCCCCTACCAAAACAAACTGTATGCTGCTCTGATTGATTTATTATTTCAGCAGTGCCCTTTGGGCTTAGTGGATATATTAGCAGGTAAAGACTTAAGAATAATTTAAAATAGAGTGCAGCAATCACAGGCTGATTTCTGCTGTTGTGTGGTGAAAAAGAAAGAAATGCTCTACTAAATATAGAGACAAAGACAGTTGTGTTTAAATATGTTGGTGAGAAGGTGGTGAGACTACATATGGCAGTGAATTCACAGTCAAGCCTGCGTACGAGCAACACAGTGCAACTGGTGTCACCGAGAAGGTCCTTCCTTTGAGACTGACATCCGTTCACTCTCCACAGAGCAACTGGAGGATTTTTCCCTTTCAGAAAGTGGCAGATCAATCAGGAATGAACTTGAATGCTTGAAACATGTTAAAACCACCAAGTTACATGCACTGTGTTTGATTTTTCTTAAACATTGTTCCTTTGTACTTCCTCGCTAGCCTTCAAAGTACTCCAAGTACTCTGCTCATGCAATATCTGGTTTCAGGCAAACCAGCGTGGCAGTTTGCCTGAGCTGAGAAAATATGCTTGAAGTCTGCATTCACAGGCAGCTTCAACATCCTAAGGAAAATGCTTTGTTTTTGTAGCCTGAAAGTATGTCACAAACATGAATAGAATTATACGCTTGCTCTCCCTTGCCCTCAATCCTCTTTACCTTAGGAAAAAATTATACACTTCCAATTACAGGGCCAGTTAAAATCAATACAAAGGTGGGAGAAAACAGATCATTTTTCTTATGAAAGTAACTGTTTTCATTAATTTTTCATTAGTCCTGCTTTTGTTGTGCTATCCATCACTGAAGGAGCTGGTATGCAGTAGATTACATTTAGGTTATCTTACATGCTTCCAGGATTTAGTAGATATTGCCCGATAAAGCTGCGAGCTTTATGGCTTTAACTTACATCTATCAATAATGCATCAGAAGAGAATTTTTCTGCAGAACAGCTGTCCCTGAGCCAAGTAGCTCTCTCCTGGAATAGCTGCACTGGTTATGGTGGAGACGATAGCACAGCTTTTAAACTACTCATCTAAAGGCTACAACTGTGAGAAAGAGGAGCAGATGCTTAAGGAGGAAGATAATCCATGAGGGTTTGAGCCCTCGTTTCCCACTGTTGTAATTTTTTTTTTGAGTGTTTGAAGCCATGAGCCAGCTGTGCCTTGTCCCATCTCAGCAACCACACCTGAAACATGTTTCTGCCATCGATCATCCTGGTGTGCACCAGGATTATGTTGTGACCACTATCTGAACGACCGAAGCTCTTTCACAAATTGCACTGGTGCTTTTTGTTGTTATTCCCCTCTCCCTTTCCTGCCATAACACCTGAGTTCTGTGTCAAGGAACCAAAACATCATAAACAGAAAATTATAGTCATTAGAAGAAGAGCTGAGCCAGAGGAAGGAGATGAAGACATCAGTAGACCCTACTTAAAACATGAAAGGTGAAGCGAATTTTATTTCATTTGTTTTTCTCTCACTTGGGAAGGAATTAGGAAAAAAAAATAATCCCAAAGGCACATCAAGCTGCATCATGTAGTGTTACTTTTGAGCTTATTTAGACATCTTAAGGATGCCTCATATTTGGTTGAAGAGCTTGCAACTCTCAGCTTTAAAAAAACGTGTGTCATAGCACCTCACTGATTCCAACCTCTTTCTATACTGCGAGAGGGATTGTGAAAGAGGGTGGCAGCTGAGTGCGACTCTTGAAGCACAGCTTGCCACCTGGGTACGTAGAAGTCGAGCCTCTTCTGCCTTCCCAGCTGCAAGATGAGCTTCTTGCTACCCTCTTCCCTTACAGGTAGAGAGGTGCTTAATTGAAGGCTTGTACAATGCTTTGAAGAGACCAAGCATGGCACTGGCCAAAATTATTATTCTTGAGCTGCCCAGGCACACACCCAAGCAGAAGGAAAACAAGCCTCCTGAAAGGAAGAAAGCGAGGGGAAAATGCATAGATACTTTTGTTATTTTCTGGTAATAAGTATTTTTAAGGTGAGCCAACCAGAGCTGAAGTATTTATTCAGAAGTGGCAGGGATTAGGAAAATCACAGCTTCAGATCTTCAGAACTAGTGCCCACACTCTGCTTGTTTTGTCTTTTGTTTTTGCAATTTCTTAGAGGTTAATCAAATGAAGTATCAAACATCCACTGGTGATCCTTGCTGAGCCCTCTGGTTTGAACTGAAGCCAGAATGAGTGCAGTACATGAGTTTAGGGGACTTCAGCACATGCAGGTTTTAAGTCCATGCCCACTTGGCAGGTTGCCGTCCCGCTCCTTAGACAGCATCCCAACAGCAAACAGGCAACGCCAGCTATCCCACACTACACGCGTTCCTCAGGACGATTAATAACAACACTGACAAGCTACTTAATACAACAGAAGCTTAGAAGACCATTTTGGATTGTAGATGAGATCATTTATCAGTCCAAACTCCAGAGTACAGAGACAAATCTCCCTTCCTCTATCTTTTCCCAGACCAGCAAGCCAGAGCTGTGCTCTGAGGACCAGGAGATGAGTCTCACTGGGCTGGGCAAGGGCACCATCACCCCATGGTCCCTGAGGGGCACAAACCTAGCCTCTCCACGCTAGCAACAGCCTCTCCGGAGGGAAGAGGTCATGGACATACAGTTTCAGTGGGGCTGAGGGAGAAGTCTGATCAAACCACGCTTCCTCTGATCTGTTGTGGAAAATAGCTTTTTTTTGTTTTTTTAGAAGCAAAATGCAACCGAGACAACATGCTACGGATGTCGATGCAAAGATACTGACCACCAATCACCATGCCATCCCTCTTCTCATGATCCCTAAATTACAGTAATCTGTAATTCAGATCATAACTTCAGTGTGGGGCAAGTTCACCATGAATATGGAGGGCAGAATATGGGATCTGGCCCGTAATATCTGACAGCAGTTGAAAAATAAAACACTCTTCATTATTTTAGGGGCACAGAACTCAATAACATACTAAACCCCTAGTCAACAAACGTGAAAACAGAAAAACATAAAAATCACAGATTCGAGGAAAAGTGGAGATTTCCCCATCTGTCAGAGGACATCTCCCTTTCCAGAGCTCATCTTTGCACAAACAGAAAATGCTTCAGCAGGTTGGCAGTGGGTTTTCACCCCCAACATCACCATTAGCGTCATGGTTACTGGCTAGCAGAGCTAGTTCATGAACTATAGAATAGTTTGGGTTGGAAGGGACCTTCAAAGGTCATCTAGTCCAACCCCCTGCAATGAGCCAGGACATCTTCAACTAGATCAGGTTGCCCAGACCCACATCCAGCCTGGCCTTGAATATCTCGAGGGATGGTGCATACAGTACCTTTATGGACAACCTGGGCCAGTATTTTACCACCCTCATTGTAAAGATTTTTTTCCTCACATCCTGCCTGAATCTCCCCTCTTTTAGTTTAAAACCATCACCCCTCATCCTATTGCAGCACGCCCTGCTGAAAAATCTCTCCCCGTCTTTCTTATAGGCCCCTGTAGCTACTGCAAGGCTGCTATGAGGTCTCCCCAGAGCCTTCTCTTCTCCAGGCTGAACAACCCCAACTCTCTCAGCTTTTCCTCACAGGAGAGGTGCTCCAGCCCTTTTTACAAAGGGATGAACTTCCGTACTATGTGTCTGCATCCTTTTTCTTTTTAAGAGGAGTAGGGACATGATTTTAGCAGTTTCACTCTCAAATAGAGGATCCCAAATGCTAAGTCAGCTTTGGGGTCTTCAATAACCAGATCAATGAGGTAGCAGCCAAAGCCAACACAGGGACCTGACGCAACATATTGATTTTTGGTGGCGGCGATCCCTCCAGACCCTCAAGAAATAATAAACCACTCAAACTGAAGTCTGAGAAAAAGCAACTGGTCCACAGGCCCTAAGGATGTCTTGCTTTCATTTCCACTGTAAATAAACCTCAGGCAGCATGAATGCCGACATACAAATACCAGTTGTCCCTAGAAATAATTCATAATATAGAATTCCACAGTCAAGAAATGACAGATGGAAATAAATGTTTTTATTTCTCTGTAAGACTGTCCACTGGTCAGTAAATGTGTTTCTTTTTCTCACCCTCAAAAAACCAAACCCTTCTTCCCTGAAGTCTCCAAAAATGTGAACATTAAAGAAAAATGCACTTGACAAGTCATTTGGATGAAAGCAAGAACCCTGTAATTAGTATAGCAACCAATTTTTAAAGGTTGCTGCAAAAAATTATGCTCATGAACAAAATGTTTCTCTTCAAATTGAAATTGGTGCCTGTTTAGCATAAAGAAAAATAATTGAATGGGTGGCTCAGCTTTCATGTTTTCAGAAGGTAGCAGGTTGTCCTCATTGGATTCTATCAGGCATCAAAAACCAATGCTTTGACTACACCTGCTTGTGCCAGACGAGCACTGAAAAAAATGATCAGCTTCCTTTTAGACATGTGGCAATGGAGAGGAAAAACATTTGCCAGGCCAGACTATCTGGCCAGTAAGTACCAGGAGATAGAATAAATTAGCAGCACGTATTTGCAAGTAATGCTTCTATAAAGAGCGATTAACCTAGTGACTAAGTGGGACTTCATTTTCTCTTGTTCAGGGTAAACTTCAATGGGACACTCACAGTTTAAAGGTTCATCCAAGCATGCCAGGATCCACACTTGCACTGCATAGCTGTTTGGTGTATTAAGGAGGCAATAGGAGAACTAAACCATGCAGAAATCCAGCATTCACGTTACCAAAACACAGGTGAAGACCCAGTTCCTCTGCCTGTGCCTCATTGTAGGAATGGGTGCTAGGTAGCATCTGCAATCTCTGCATGTTCACAGCAGTTCTGCTGGCAGCTGCTCAACCAAGTTGCTGAAGTACAATGCTGGCAGCTACTGTTCCACTGCAGCTCTTCCTCTTGTTATTAAATACAGCACCACTGATAGCATAAAATGGAGTCATAGTTTTTAATAAAAAATTAGATCAATTTAAACTATGGTACATGTCAAAATTACTAACCTCCAGAAATGAGCTGACCATGATCTGGTCCTTCTTGGTTTCCCCATTTTCCCCCTTCCTAGATATATTGCTCATTTGTCTGCTGATCATATTTTCTAAAGGACATTTTAAAAACACATGGTTACAAGCCTCAATTGCAAACAGGACTAATCTCCTTTGCTTTCTAAAAATCTACATCTAGTTTATTCCTGCATACATTTTTCATCAGCCATCACTGTTTATTCATGACCTCTTGCTCCATGACCACATTGTGATTGCAGAGACGTTTACATTCAGGGTCTCAGAGTGATTTTTGACTTCATCAACAACAAATGCAGTGGGAGGGTTGGTGGGAGGGTGACCAGTCAATCAGGGATTTGGGAGGAGCACAAAGGTATCCTCAGTGTCACTGAGTTGGACAGGTACGTGCTGACCAAGCAAAACCACCAGCTGAGCACAACCTGCCAGTTTTGGAAGCAACACAACAAAAAACATTAGCGGCAAAGCTCCTCTCCCTCCACACCCAGCCTGTGCAAAGGCTGCAGGTGCTGCCAGTACTGGGGAGGCAATTTCAGATTTCATTGAAGCTCATGGTCAGGCAGGCTTGGGGCACCTGCTCTCCAAGCAGCAGGGAAAGGAGCTGCAGCCCCCTTGGCTCCAGCCTACATAAAAACATATGCCCGTACATACACATGGCAGCCAGCATGGTAAATCTGGATGCGAGACCACCTTTGGGCCTGACAGTGTAAACATATCCCTGGGTACACTGTAGAGGCCCTGGAAAGCAGGGCTCCACCTTGAAGCACAGGGAAGATTTCTGCAGCAAACAGTCTCTGAAGCACCACATAGCTGTGCAGTGGTACCCATGTACTAACAACCCATGGGCACTGGCATCTTTTTTGACACAGCAAATTTCATTCCACTTCCAAGGGTTTGAAGAGCTGTTAAAAATACTTATTCCCCAGGGTTTTAGCTTTCCAACTTCTATGCAAACTAACAACCAAATTGTGGGCAGCAAGAGCAAGCATTTGTTTATTTTGTAAGAGGACTACTTGCCGCTAATTGAAAACAAGCATTTTCAATGAGGCAGCTGTTTCAGTACTGTGAATAGACAGATCAACATCACATTGAAGATCTAATAACCCACTAATGAACCTTAATTTTTGGAGCCCCCTCCCTAACCCATTTCCATATTTCAGTAATTTCAATGCCATTACTATGTGCTGCCAGACAGTTATTCAAGTGTGCCCTCTAACATATCTTAATAAAAACCAGAAAAATGGTAGGGTTTTTTTTGAGTTATCAGACTATATTAAAAACCTTGTTACATGTATTTAACAACTTTTTTTTTTTTTCCCCTTAAATAAATAGCGAACTGTCACCAAAATGAATGGAATGCCGGCACCATTGCATCAGTAGAAACTTCCATACTAGGATGAATACACAGTCATATTGTGGAATCTTGCATAAAAAGATGTTTTGGAGGAAAAGTGGTGGTTGCTGGTGCATCTTAGGTGGTGAAAGCATCAACCCGTGAATGGTCCATGTAGCAGTATCGTGGCATACGGCCTTTGCAAAATCTCACCATCCTGAACCAGGCAGCTGCAGTGGTGGTCTTGGTGAGACTCTGCAAAAGAACAGCTCGCAGGACATCGACTTACCACCTGCTATTGAGAGCAATGCAGCTGATGGTGTAATGCAAGGGGCTGACCACCTCACTCTCCAGGCAGAAGAACACTAGCTTTAAAACAAGGGAAATGAACAACATTAAAACCAGGCTAACACTCAGCAGAGCAAGGGCTGGGACAGTTGAAGCCGACAACTCCTTAGTCAAGAGGGAAGGATGTAACTATTCACTGTTCCATTGAAGGTTACCGAACAAGGCATCTTCTTTTGATGGGTTTCCCTGGGCTGAGCTGGTGTTACTTTTAAGTCTGATCAACAGTCTCTCTTCAAACTGAGACAGAGCTTTAAAAGGGCAGTGCTGAAGGAAGACCAGTAACACAGAATCATAGAGTGGTTTGGGTTGAAAGGGACCTCAAAGATCATCTAGGACCAACCGCCCTGCCATAGGCAGGGACACCTTCCACTAGACCAGGTTGGTTACAGCCCCGTCCAACCTGGCCTTGAACACTGCCAGGGATGGGGCAGCCACAGCTTCTGTGGGCAACCTGTGCCAGAATCTCACACCACCCTCATAGTAAAGAACATGCAGCACAGGAGACAGATCCCACAATGGCATCTGCTGCCTTTGACTCACTCCACCGTGCGCAGGCAGCACTGCCTGCCTGCTGCCTGCCCGAGTGGCCGCCACTCCACGCACTGGAGCGCAGTGAGATAAATCCCACCTCTCTGCTTCTGTTGGCTTAAACCAGACCCTCATTATTTTAAACAGAGTTTATTGTATTTAATACATTATAAAATTTGAAAAAATTGTAGGAAAGCAGCAGATTCAAACCAGAGCATCTCTACCAAATATTAATTATTCTGGCCCCCTTTGAAAAAACCACAAAACTAAACAAAAACAAAAAAAAACCCAACAAAAAAACTCATTCAAAAGAAAAGTTAACCTTTCACATCTGTGAGGGCAGACAAAAAGTGTGCGACTTCTGTACAAACTACATTTAAAATTTCAGTTGACTAGCTTTCCACTGCAATGGATGGTCATTCCTGAACTCCTGCCCATCCACCTCTAAAAAAGACAGACATAAACCTCCATATGCAAATAAAGTTGAGTCAAGGTGTGTACACATTAAAAAGTGGATGGCTGTTTGGCAATGGAAAATGGGTGAAGAGTAGTCTATGCATCCCCCAATGGTAATGGCTTGTACACTGTTAAGTGGGGCCGACTAAGGCCTAGGACACTTAATGGCCATCACAGCACCAACCTCACCCACCACTTTTTTGTTGTTGTGTTTCCTACCCTTTGACATATACATACATATATATATGTACATACATACATATACATACATATTTTATATATATGCGTGTGTTTTCTTTTATACCTTGAGGTTATTATTATTACTACTATTCCAAATGTTCCCATATGAATTCAGGTGTGGTCTCTATATTTGATATAAATGTGTCTTTTATTCAATTTTTGTTCCAGGACTTGTTTGGAATCCAAACTGCACATGAAACGTCCCCCTTTTTATTAATCCTTTCTCTCTTTTCTTTTTTTTTTTTTTTCCATAAAGAAACATGTCCATTTTAGTCCAGAGGCTCTTGCTTTATTCGAATGACGGAGGGTGCACGAGATGTCCTTCTGAGTTCTCGTCTCAGTACGTATTCACTGAATTGGGAAGAGTCCACCCCACCTCCACATGAGCCAACAATCTCAAACCCTCTTTGCTGTAACCTCTCAAGTACCTGCAAAAAAGAGGAAACAAACACTGATGTATAAGTAAATAAACAGACTGTTTGCTGTCCTAGGATGATAACTGCTGTTTTCAAATGGATTCAGCTAGGAAACAAAAGAGGTTACACAGATTCTCTAACTGGTTCCCTCAGCTTCATTGTATTCAGCTGATTTCTGCTCACTTTGGCCACCGAGCAATAAGAAATAAAATGAAGAAAAATATACTTTGTATTTTTGGTCCTGTCAATGAATCCCGAATTCTTCTGGCCACAGAAACACGCCTGGAAAAATGCATTCTCTGCTTCACAAAATTTACAATACAAAAGGGCAAATACAGGATTGCACAGTGGATGTTGGAGGATGCTGAGCAAACACCTCAACTAAATGGTGACAATGCAGATACTGTGGTCATAATTTCAGAAAAGTTACCACCGTATTTTCTAGAGACTTCAAAACCCAACCACAACTACGAAGGTTTGTGGCTAGTTACCTGTGGTAAAACCTGGGACCTATTAACTTTAATTACAGGAGTAACATGTTCTGCCTAGTCACCTTTTTTCCCCTCCCTTTTCACAACCTGAGTGCTGCTTCTAGTGGGAAATACAATGGCAAAACCAAAAAGACAGGGGGAAAAAAAAAAACACAAGGAAAAAAGAAGAGTGAGGCAGAGCTCTTGGGGCAGCAGGAGGTTGCACCCAACACAGCTCATCCAACAAATGACAGCGCAAAGACCTTAGCTCCCAGCACCAGCTCCAGGCTGCTAAGACCATGGTCTCCTTCCACACCGCTATTCCACTATTATTCTTATTTTTTGAATTACCCATGCATGCTGGTTTACTGTAAGTGCAGGGCTGAGGAATTTTCCCCCGTTTATACTCTTTGGTACTTTTGTCATCATAGGATCATAGAGTGGTTTCGGTTGGAAGGGACTTTGAAGATCATTTAGTTCCAACCCCCTTGCCATGGGCAGGGACACCTTCCACTAGACCAGGTTGTTCAAAGCCCCGTCCAACCAGGCCTTGAAGAGTGCCAGGGATGGGGCATCCACAGCTTCTCGGGGCAACCTGTGCCAGGGCCTCAGCACCCTCATCTGTTGTGCTGCCTGGGCTCCCTTTGCCTCACCTTTACCTGTGGTAAAGCCCTTTCGGGTCAGCTGTGATGGCCACCAGCCCCAAGGGGAGGAAGGCTGATGCTCCTGCATCCTACAGGACAGGCGACCCTCTGTCCAGCATGACTGGACTTCACTGGAGTTGTGCTGGGAGTGGGTGCCTGCCAAGTCTTTCCCAGCTATTTCACCCATTAGCAAATTGGCTTGTATGTGTGCTGGGACAGCAAGGGCAAGCAGAGCAGCAGAAGGCTGTACAGGATTAGGGTGGGAGGAGAAGCAAGCTGCGGGTTAAAAATGCTTAAAACAAGATATGCCACGTCTTTACTTGTATTCTTCAGGTCAGCAAATGTCTTTCCAAAATATCTGAGCAGGGCTAGTTGCACAGCAAACAAATCTCAGAAAGGAGAGGGTGGGAAAAGAGACTCAGAAGCAACCATCAAAACTTCTGTGCAATTTTTGTTTACCCTGATCTTTAGCTTTCAACAATATAAGCCAAAAACCCCCTCCCAAATGTCTCAGTACAAGCCATTGAAAAATAGACTTCCTACCTGAACTGAGTTGAGGTGACAGTATCCGTTCAGTGGAAATCGGATGACGTGCGTTGAGTCGTGATTCCAGCCGGCGTTGACAGAATTACACATCACGTCACCGATTTCTGGAAACACTTCTTCTATCAATGACTTATCACCACTCAGTGTAATCCTCTCTCCAAGATCTGGAGCAACTCGCACCACCAGGCACTCACAAGACTTTGAGAAGCGGCCACTCTCCCGGTCCTGTTTCCACCTTTCCATCTCTCCTAGCATGGGCTGAAGCTGGAAATACTTTGCTTCTTCATATAACAAACTGTAGTCCTGAAAGACATATATTACTGTGCACAATTAAGAAAGAGGCATTGCTAATGTACCCCTTAATGTATATAATTATCCAGGCTAACACTGCTCTAGATCTGGAACCCTTCAGACATAGTTCATAATTACTTTGCAGGAAGGTAATAATAAATAAAATAAAAAATAAATAAAATAACAGTGCAAGCAAAAAGTAACCATCAGCCTCTTGAGGCAGACTGGGTATAGCAGCACTCACAAGGGGAGGGAGAGGCTGTGTTTGCTCAACTCCTTCCTGCTGTGGAATAATCCAGGCAAAAATCTCACTTTTCCCCATATTTTATCCCCACAGTGATGTCATAGAATAATGACCTCATTGAACAGATGGAAGAGAATTCAATCAGGATTCAGAAAATTCATCACTAGGATCCATAATTTCTTACAGCAATACTAGTGGGCATTGTAACAGGTATAAGAATGTAAATGAGGGAGCCTGCAATGGTTCTTAGTGTAAAATGATGCAGATATTTGCATAATGGATTGCAGATATTAATGCATTTTAAAAATTAAGTATTTTTTAATACCTCCCCATTTCGCCAACAGTATTGTTTACTACATTGTCTCAAATGCCAGAGCACACATTTCTAAGCATAGCCAGTACAGAAGGAACTTAGAAGTGATGACGTGGAGTCTGTCTACTGCCATTTTTTAAATTTAAAAAAAAAAAAAAAAAAATCAAATTCTTGCTTTTCTAGGCTTAAGAGCATGAGTCCGTTTGGAAAATATTTTTACAGAGAAAAGCAATACATGAGAATTAGGGAAGACAGAGAAAGAGAGTGACAACACTTGAGCTAGAAACCAAACACTTGACAAGAATGGGATGTCTAAATGCTAAAAAATACTTAAAAATACTTTAAAATACACCATATGCTTAAAACACTGTGCATATTTAATGTGCAACAAAAAAGCCCACTGATCTGTGTATTTCTAAGAAATAAGGACTGCTGTTCATTTTAAGCACTGATCTTTTGGACACCTTAAAGCATAAGGGAAGGATACCTCTTTGAACATCATGTTGGTTGGCCCAGCTACAGTTGTATTTTTATGTGTTTAAAAGGCTCTGCATATATGATTTCTTAATATTTCATGGAAGGTGGCTTTTCTTTTATTTCTGATTTCCTTTGGGACAAATGCTGAGAGCCGCACAAAGCCATGCTAAGGCTTCAAAAGAGGGATATGATGCTTATCAGCTAGTTCCAAACTCCCACATTACTCAGGTAGATCTAACTTTGTCACGCATGGAAGAAGTAAGCATGCATCTACAGCAGAGGATTCAAAGGTTGCTGTAATATGGGTCTTGAACTCAACCTCACACCTATTATGTCCCAAACACTGAAAATCTATTTCAAATATGAGGGATAAAAGACTGTACACCAGTGTGAACTGCTCTAACCCTTCCTCATCACCTCTCCTGTTCAATCTCAGTTGCTGTATTTCCTGCAGTGAACTAACAGCATAGACAGCTACACTGATAAGCATTCATTAAGTATCGATAAAGATCTGTTCTGATTGCAACTGCAGTCTCCAGCACTGACACCACATACGCACCCACATACCTACAAGCGGACATCATCACACAGAGTCTGAAGCTCTACCTCTGTAGGCTAATGTCTAACGTGGTGAACTCCACAAATTTAATTTGTTATTAAAAAGAAAAAAAAGCAGGCTCTTTAATAAAGCTTTAATACATGTGGAACTATTTATCCCTGACTTCTCTAAAACTCCAAAATTAAGCTTGCAGTATGCGTTCAAGAGTCTGAGGGAGAAAATATTTTATGACTTAATGCTCAAATATTACCATGTGTGCAGTTTATTTTGTCAATACTGTGATTCTCTGAATTTCAGCGTGGGAGTGGAAGCTGGAGCTGCTGCAATCAGAGGGGAAGCATAAAAGCGGATGAGAGGACAAGTAATCAGCAAAGCTCACGAGCAGTCAGTTGCAGATTGTAACATCCTTTCTGTCTTCATCAGCATCCTACAATATTTAATTTCCCCAGGTCAAACATGGCAAGGTTGCTCCATTACGCTAAAGCCAGGAGGGGGAAATTTACTATTGATGCCACTCTAGAAAAGGCTGACGGATGCCACTTTAGGAACCCCATGCTTACTTTTGCCACATACCTGAAATTAAACACCATGCCCTACAAGTTCCCCAGGTCTAGGGCTCTGTTTTGACTACATACTAGATACTTGCTTTACCAAGGTACATGCAAAACACCAAAGCGCCTTGAAATCTCACCTTGAAATCATCAGGAATGAGGAGTTTGGATGTCCTTAAAAAATTCAAGATATATCTGAACATCTGCCCATCTCTGTCGATGAAATAATGCTGCTTGAGACTGTCGAGGACAATGGGCTCTGTGCCATCGAAAAGTCGGCCGATTCTGGAGAGAAAACAAGAAGAGAGCAGCAGGGTCAGGCCAAGCCTTTCTCAGCAGCCATTCGAATGGCCTGATGCAAAACCCCCTCACACCAACTTCACCGAAGCAGCTTTACAGCTCCACTTAGTAAGAAAAGGGATGGTTTCAAACTGCAACTCAAGATGCATGGTTTCTAGTGTGGCCTTAAGCTTCTAAGTAGTGCAGCTGGGGAGGTGGAGCAGAAGCAGTCAGGGCAGGAGCCCCTCTCACACCAGCCTTGCTGCCCAAATAAGTGTATTGTGAGATGACACCCTCTTGATGATTTTGATACCTCTCTTCATAACCCAGATCAGCATACCCTATTCTCCAGATGCACCAACTCCTTGATTGACCCCATTCTTCTTTCCAGGAGACTGCACAGTGAATCTGATTTAGTTTAGAAATTGTACTTGGGAAATAGGGGTGGGTTTTGTTTGGTTGTTTCCTCGGTTTTTGTTTAGTTTTAAACGCAGTTCACTTTTTTTTTATGGCATTTAGGAGGATGCCATGTAGGTCAGGCTGGATGGGGCTGTAAGCAACCTGGTGTAGTGGAAGGTATCCCTGCCCATGGCAAGGGGGTTGGAACTAGATGGTCTTCAAGGTCCCTTCCAACCCAAACCATGCTATGACTTACTGCAACTAACAGCTAGGCAGGCACTGTGGGAATAAGAAGCTGGGGATACAAAGGTTATAACATTTCAATGCGAGAGAACTATTTCACAGTAAAAAATAACTGTTTGTGGCAGGTATCAATTAGCACACTCTAAAATAATCAGGAAAAATGCATCAGTTTTTAGATATCGAGCACCAGAACCACCCAGCCACCTATAGAGCCTTAGCTTGCCAAAAGTTCTTACATCAGCTGCTGGGTGCACACATGTTTTCTGGACACATGCCTCACAAACAAAGCTCTAGTTAGAGCATCAGGAAGGGGTGAAAACTCCTGACAAAACCCTCGCCAGAATTACGTGAAATATACATCGTGTTTCTGCACCAGGGTGTTTGCAAAACTCTCCTGAGTCACTGGTGGTTTCCCAATGAAATCAGCAGGAGTGACTGGGAGGTCTGATTTTATGTGCCTGTTCATATGTTTGTATGTGGAATGTGGAAGTACTTTTTGATTCTTTCCAACATTAGAACTGTAAACAAAATGGTCTCAAAATAGCTTGCTTGCAATGCATCACACAGACACTCTACATGAAATACTACTGACAATTTGGGGGGTGATTTTAGAGCCTTGTCACAACCTGTTACATTCTGCAGATACCGTGTTTTCATTATTCTAACGAAAAGACTCATTCGTATGTAGTTTTTGTCTCAGTATAACCAATCTGTTTCGGGAACCAGCACAGTAAAACCTCTGCAGGTTACTAAAGAGCATACAATAGTATCACCAGACATCAGCATGGAGCTAGGGGACCAACAGGCATTTTTATTCCCTAATCACATTCAGTTTGTGGTGGAGGTAAGGTACAAATCTGTCTTCTCATGAAAAGGATAGAGAGAGCACAACAAACAGTCATGGCACACTATTTTTGTTTTGAAAGAAGTGAAGAAACAACCATTCACCACGACCAGTAGAAAAACAACAAACCACACACAACCACCAAAAACTCAGGGTGATCAGCCCCCCTTGGCTGCACAAAGCATCCCAGGCTGAGAGATGCCCCACCCATTAGCCAGCAGAAAGGGATCTCCAAGGAAAGGCTCAAGAGGCAAAAGGCAGACGTGGTTCCCAAACAGGAGATAGCAGGGCTTGCTGTAGGGTCTTCAGGAACTGCAGAGGGATGGGGCTCCAGGTGACTACATGCCATCTTGCACCCACAGCCATACAGACTCCCTTTGAAAACAGCACAGGCAACCCAAATAGAGTTTGGAGGGATGTCTGTGCCCATAGCAGGGATCTCAGCAGTACACCCAGGAGTAAGTTGTGAACAGAATACAAGACTCCTCTATTTATTTTTCCTCACCAGCTGGAAGAGATGAAGACCAAGAAAGAAATAAAACCCCATTAATCTCAGCTGGCCATTTACAAGTCCGTAAGAAATGCCTAAATCAATTCTATTTGCATGAAATCTGTAACATATAAGGAATTAAATATATTTTGCAGAATGATCAAGTATAAAATATTTCTTTTCCAAAGCTGTCCCTTAGAACCAGTCCAGCTTTCTTCCTCCGATTCTTGTTACTGCCTGCCCTGCTGCTCAAAATTTAAGCTGTGAAAGCCCACATAACACAGGCTCCTGTTCACTAAGTGGATGAACAACATTTAAGTCTAATATGGATGTACTCAGCATTTAGAATTAATTTTCCCCTATACTCAAGCATGTCATCTTGGAATCTATTGTGGAATTCACATACAAAACGTATATATTTGGCCAAGTCAGTCATTACTGAAATATATAATTGTAATTGGTTTCTGCAGCATTTTCCTAGTTCTAAATTACTACTATAATTACATATTTTAAACCTCTAGGCTTTTTGGTCTTCATTTTATTAATTGTTTAGGAGAAAAACAAGATAGTATCAGAGGATGGAGCCTTCTGACAAAACCATAATGCTGACAAGAGCGCACAGCCATCGAGGGTGCTACTTGGGAATTGAAAGGCTTTGGGTCCAGGCTGGAAGAGCTAACAAAGTGCTGCCTTAGTGCACTACTACTCTGCAGCAGCAGAAAAACCCAAGGAACTGCAAAGTCCAAATTCCCTTCCAGCTCCCCTCCCAGGATCACTTTTCAATACACGACTGCACTTTCACACGTTAAAGCAGCTTTGGAAGGGTAGACCCCCAGCAGAGAGACCTCTGTACACAAAACTAAAAGGTCTTTTTCGTTTTCAGATGGAAAAATGTAGATTCCAGCTTCCTTCACATGGCCTCCAGGGAAAGACTTGAGATTATATGGGTCTCAAACCTGCTGGCATAGTCCTCCTCAGCTGCATTTGCTACACCCATCAGGAGAGGAGACCTGGCTATGGCAGGATCTGGGTGAGGTCCAATGCCTTCACCCTCCAGCCTCACCCTGTGCTCTGGGGTTCCTGGAAGCACAGTGGCAAGCGCTCTGCCATGCCTCGCTTGGCAACTTTTCTGTACAATATGACTTGAGCAACCATCCTCCCTGTCACCCACAGCTCCACTGTTACTCCTGCTTGGTCTCACACTGCCGTTATAAATGCTTAAGAGACATCAGTCCACTGGTACGAGAAGGGACTGTTAAGTCATGTTTATTATAATTTCACATCCCAGGAAAACCTGAAAGATGCTTTTCCCCATTTCCTTCTGGATGACACTGGCTGAAGATTGAATGGATTTCCAAACATGAAACTGCTTTGAAGGAGGCTTGCAAAATAGGCTGATAATTATATGCAGAATTAGCCAAATATCAAGGGGAAAGCGTAAGAAACTGTAGTCCATTTACAAGAAAATGTACTTCTGAAATATTTAATTAAAACTATCAGGCTGGAATTTTCTGTATATCAGGAAAATTAATGTCCCATGGGTTGAAAGTGCAACCTCCAATGGGTAATAATTAATGTCTGTGGCTTTAAGTATCACATTCGTCTCTCAGAAATCAAATCCTTCAAGGGTTGAAAATCTAACCAGTGGGAAACTCTGCTTCCATCAGAGAACTCAGTTTTACTGTAAGGACACGAAACAGGTACAGCCACAAGCTTGGTTTTAGTGGGGAGGAAACAACAGGACAGTACTTTATGGAATAAAATGGATCCTTCTCCCCACAGACCAGCACTCCCACAGCAGCATTTCTAGAACAAAAAGCTAGCATGGGAAGATGACAGGATGTCTCAAATTCTTCAGAAACAAGTTCTGTTTGTCAAGCACAAAAATATATAAAATATACTCAGTCCGCAGCAAAGCTGTACACATAGTATAAGTGGTTATAACCTTGCTTTCTCAGTGTAGAAATATTTACATATATATTATTATACACAGAAGGAAAAAGACTTCCCTTTAGTGTATTCTGCCTCAGTTGAGAATTTGGGAAAGCAGCAATAATTAGGAACGAGACAGCCAATATTAATTAAACAAGTCAACTATTGCACAACTTAAAACTAAGGGATATGACACAGGTCTGCAGATTGTTTCAGTGGCTTCTGTAGACAGAGCTAAAATTCTTCCCGTTTGTAATCAAAGGGATACAAGGAACATGGAAAAGATGCAAGCCTTAATGTTTGCAAGCATGCAGAACATTGCATTACTCTCAAACTCAGGCATATATAAACCTTTCCCCTCTCTCCTTTCTCATCCTCCCTCCCCCTGAGAAAATATAGATTCCTTACTATTGAATATAATCAGCATATTATTTCTCATGTTATCATCTCCATTAGAGGACACTGTGAACTCAAACTAACTGAAAAACTTTTGCAATATACTACTTTCAACAGGTCTAACCTGTCAGTTTTCCCTGTGTCTTTCGCAGAACTACAAAAAGGGAGAAAAACTGATGTGAAGCCCTTTTAATAACCCAGCAGAGGGAATTGTGCAGCAGGAGGAGGCTCAGCAATGCCCTAGCACCTGCAATCCCATGGTGAGGCCTGGGACTCTGCTGAGGTCGGATATTCAGTGGCTGGCAAGGGGCAAAGTACTCATGAAAACACACCTTTCTCCCTTCAAAAATGAATTGCATGGCAAAGAAAAAGTATTTTAGTTGAAATCTTATTCACTTGATTGGAGCCACTGCAGGCAAGTGAGTAGGGGTTTGGCCTTTATGGGGATAAGTGCATGCAAGTTTTATTATCACATCATTATATTTATGTGGCTAATGGGAATGCTTATTTAAAACTCTGGGGTGTGTGGATAGTGAGCTGGAATAGGCTTTTTACTTCTTTTTTTCCTCTGCAACTTTTTAGTCCTCATTGTCCTTATTAATTTCTTTTCATTTTCTTTTACTGAATGCTCAAAGGCAATTTGCATAAGAGCCCATTATAAATTAGATCCATTTAATGCTACGCTCATCTCATGGCTATTTAATTTTACTTCCTTGTATGTCTAAATCATATAATTTTGCACTGTCCCCTAGAAGCTAGTACATTTGAAGACATATCCACCTCTTCAACCAGGGAGAAATGGTATCCTACCCAAGTGGAGGTTTCTATTCTTTTTTCAGAGGACCACTTTGACAGTAACAACCTGCTCTTTTTTGAATACCTCACATCATTTGGATCTACAGTGGCTGAATACATAGCTACCTTTATAACTCTGCATAACAAAAGTTCCTCATAAACATGATATAACAGAATACATTTGCAATTTTCAGGAACATATATTATGAAAACCACATTTTAACCAAATACCCTGTCGTAATCTCTTGCTCTCAGTGCTATTGTAATTTGTTCTTATCTCTTCTTCCTTACATTTAATTTAAGGTTTCATGTCAATGAGTCTCAGGAATTCCTTGGCACAGACAGTTCCTATATTATCAGAAGAGGCATGAATACAATGATTATAAAGCAAAGGTAACAGGGGAAAAATGTATTAAAACCTAAAATCTCATTAAACCTTTCATAGGAAAGGTATTTATATAGGAGCAAAAGTGACAGAGCAAGAAGGATGTATGGGAGGAGGTATTAAAACACCAGTTCTTATGAGATTTAAAAGAAAATGTTACATTGCATTTTAAAGAACAGATAAATCCCAGATACTAAGTAGAAGGATGTCAAACCTTTGTGGAAATATTTGCTAAAGATTAAAGAACTGAATCATTTACGTGGAGATCATTTCAAACATCTTAAGATGGTTATTTGAACATGGAAGCAAAAGAGAAGGTAAAAGCAGGCTCAGAGGGCTAATAAAACATTTACAAGAAATTGAGATAGACAAGAAGTGGTGAATAGTCTTAAAGGCAGAGCAAAGCATGTGAAGAACAGATGGGAAGGACCTGAAATGATGAGTGAGGTGGTATCATCAGGGAACGTATCCGAGGAAAAAAAAACAAAGCATGGGATTTGCTATAACCTGCCTGATCAGAGGCAGTACCAGCAGAGAGATGAAAGCAAATCAGACATATTACAAAATGAACCAACAGTCATTGGATCTAACCCACATGGACAAACTGACACATTAACTGGAAAAGAATAAATTGCACAACACTGTGTAGTCATGTTGCAGGAATGCTACTTACACGAGAGTGAACTACAGCTTTCTACACTGCAGATGAGTGTGGAGATGTGCAACTAAGTGACAGCTGAACAAAAGAGCATATATGGGTCACAGGAAACACTGGGATGAATACAAAAAATGGATGGCTAAGACTCCAGAAGTCAGTAGCAACACCCTAATCTCTGCCTGAAAAGGAAGTTTTCCAAGAAAAAATAAAACCTGTATTTTCCCTGCTAAACGGGTGATCTAGGTATCTAGGAGATTCACACCAGAAGTAATAATTACACTACAAAATACAGCTAATACATGTACCTAACATACTGGTTGACAGCCTTACAGCATTCGCACAGTGCCCAAATGTCCAACAGAAGTAAGTCAAAAAAAGTAGGCTCTATCACAGCATTTTCCCAGGATGTTCAAGCCCTCATTCTCAAATTCAGGACCATCGTCCACCCAGAGACAAATGGCACTTGTAGAAACACTGACATTTTAGAAAAGAAAGGAATAAATAGTTGGGATGGGATATCAAGAGCTGGTGACTCATGGACAGAAAACTACACGTGGGCAGATGGAAACCAGCTCCCACATCGCACAACAGCAGCAAGGGTGAGGCCAGAAGAGCACTATCCCTGGACTGCAGATGATGGGTCAGAGAGTTTCTGTTTACCATATACCTTCTCCCTCTGCTCCAGTATACCAAATGTATACCGAAGAGATACAGACAGGTAAGACGAACAGGCTGCAACCCAAATCTGCATCTTTTCACACAAGGCTGGGCAGGTGTTTTAAAAGCAATTTCAATACCATGGCAGCCAATCCTCCTGAACCTCTAGGTTGCATTACAGGCTCCAGATGTGGCTGAGAGGGGCCTGTCCTCCACTCTGCATCTGCTCCCCCCAAACCACTATCCTCATGCCCCCAAAACCCATCACTTTTAACAAAGTGAGGTTCCTCCATCTGACAGACGCTGAAGGTGCTGATGCTTTCTAAGACATTGCATCTATCCCCGACTTTCACAGTTTTGCTTGTCTCCAGATACCAAGCACTGCCTCAAGACCTTTTGCTACCACACAGAGCCATCTCCAGAAGAGATGGGTTCTTGCAATCCCAAAATAGGCTGTTCTTTCAGCCAAATCACTATCCACAGAGCAGTACCACAGCTCCTCTCTTCCTCTCAGACTCTGAGATACCTCTCTGACCACCCAGCTCTCTATCAACCCACCCCACATGCCAAGCCAAGGAAACTCAGAGCAGGGGAGGAGGCTGCAGATACCTGCTGCCATCCCTTTCATCATGAGTGGCATTGTGCTTCAGCCATTTCTGAGGACATCAGGCAAAGAGCAGCTACACACAACAGCTCACCTGCATGCCCACTGCTTCATAGCCACAGCATTTTATGCTTTACACCACCATCTCTCCTTGCTCTCTTTTTTCAGGCTCACTCACACACTGGATATACTGAAGAGCAGACTACAAGCCTTTAAGCCCCACATCTCCTACAGTGTTTGGTATATTTTTCAAATAAGTCCTTAAAAACTTTTTAGTTTTCCAGAGCATATCAAAACCACTTTTCCTAAAATCATTTAAACCAATGAAATGTTAAATCAATTATCCATGCAAATACTTTTTTCCATCTCTGTTTTTGGTAACCAAGTTTTCTTGGCAATGATAACATTTCACAGAAAAATTAACAAATATTCTCTTTGCTTGCCAAGATAATTTTACTAAGCTTGAATCCGATTTCATTGAGGTATGTTATTTGTTTTATCTTGAGGGAAGCTGCCTATTAAGTTAGTAGCAACCGTGTCTTTTTGCTTATGATACGGTTATTACGAAGTTATCAGGAGTACCTTTAAGTTATTAGGGTGCAATGGCAAATTAAGTACTTTGCGTCATAATTAGCTAATAACTTTTGAATTATATTTTAATCATGTTTAAGATGGTCAGGTTTGCTGTGAGTACAGATAATGGAGGATAGGAGCAGAACTGGAGTATTTATCATTCAGTACCAAAAGCTAAACTGGTGAATGCACAACAACCCAAAGGCCATGATAAAATATATATTCAGAACACTGAATGCCTTCACAGGCAGCGATGTTAAAAAGTAGAACTTGTATCTCAGGATCATGTTTAAGTAAAAGTAAAAATACAACAGCTCCAACCCACTCTCCTTCAAGCCTGTCAATTTTTCTCCAAAGAGACATGCTAGCAATATCCCTTTTAAAATCTCTATCAATAAATCTGTAAATGCAGATTCCACAAAGAACACTGTTAAAGCAATTCAGAAAAAGCTACCAGAGCCATTTCCCTTTCAAAACTCTGAATGTTGAAGAAAACCCTAACCAACCAACAAAAAACTCTGTCAGAATAGAAGAAATTCTTTGATGTATTCCTTCGTACATTGAGTTTGCCCCTCAGCTTTCATGAATTTCATTCAAACCACTATTAGCTCTCACTATTCCCTCAAGAAGACTCAGCATCAAAATTCCATGTACAAATCACTGGAAATTAGGAAACATCCTGAGATTCTCCATGAAATCGCTTATTAAAAATAGCAGCAAAATGAGTTCTGGATCCAAACCCAGCAGATACTCCAGTTAAGCATGTATGTAAGAAGTGCTATGGTATTGCAAACTGCCCCTTTCCAGGACGTTAGTTTGGGAACCAGGCATCCCATTTCATACGCCTGGAGCCTGTGCCCTGTAAACAACAATCACTGCAGTGAAACCATAACGAATCAAGCTTCCCAACATCTTCACAGCCCTTAGCCAGAAATCCTGTCTATGTCGTTTTGTTAACTGCTGCCTCCTCTAAGAGAAAGGACAGCGTGTTTCCATAGACAGGACAAGAACGCACTTGCCCTTCCCTTTGCAAGAGTTACACAAACTCCTCCTGCATTGCAGTCCATAAAGACAAGAGATTGTACAACTAACCTCTGCATGCTGTACGGGGAATCCCGTGGGGGCTGCTTCTCAAGAGAGAAAGAGCTCACTTCTACATTAAAGCCTAAGTAAAAGCTTCTCATTAATCAACAAAATTCAGAGAAAGGGCTTCTAACACCTTTAGCTGTTAACTGTGGTGAGCCTGTGTCCCCAGAAAACACCATCCTCCAGAGCCCAGAATGGAATAAAGTATTCTCAAACATCCTCGCTCTTCTGCTCTCAATAAATACCAATGAAAGTCACTTGCAAAGTTCCTAACATCCTTCTCAAGTGCAGTTCACGCAGAGGGCAACAATGTGCTGCTGCTAGCTTGTGCAGCAGAAGCCTGTAAAACCGATCAACAAGTTTCAACCCTGCTGCTGAACTTGGGCTCGGACTGTCACAAGACAAATTTGCCAAGGAAGGTGGAAAGCATGTTCAGCCTGCTTTTTTAAAGCCCTACAAGAATAAACAAAGGAAAAAAATACACATATAAAGAACATTATTAAAGCAGTCAAAACAGGCTGCAGAAGTGATGTCAGATATTAAAGATGGTCCTGCAAACTTCATTTGCAAACCTCCCTCTGCATGAAACACTTTAGACTTGTTTTTTAATGACCTACTGTTTTCCCACATCACGCAATCTGGGGATAAGCCAGGGTTGTACAGTGTAGCAGACTTGTCCACAAGACTTCTGCTTCATCTGCTGCAGGAGCAGAAGGTCTGATGGATGAGGAAGGGGTTGCAGGAAGGGAACACAGGTAAGGCAGATGAGGGCTACCCTGGATAAATGAACTCTGCCCAAGCATATGCCAGATTTCCTTCATGGTGCTATCACTAAGCATGGTAGCCATGTTTTTTTGAGCTCCTTTGAGTGAAGCAAGAAGGTACTAGATTAAGGAATGCTGCAAGGAAAGCATGCAAGAATGACTCTTCAGAACAGGACACTTAATACACAGAAAATACAGCCCAAGGACATATGCTGCACTGAGGAGGAATAGGAGACGCTGATGACCTGTTTAGTAATTAAGCATCACATTTCTCTGTGCACAGCAGCAGGCAATCATGTATTGGAGACGGTATTACTACATATACACCGTGAAAACAACAAACTAAGGTCGCCTGGCTTCCCTAATAACATTCTTTTCCTATAAAGCTGACTAATTGCAATGAGACAAGCTGCAAGGCCAGCTACACAATAACATATTTACTACACTTCTCAAATATTTGTGTTTTGCTTTACTACTTAGCTCTCCTGCTCACAGATTCCTCCACCTAGACCAAAAATGGTACTTCCAGGCTAACATCCTACATTGTAACGTCTTTGAGAAAGGCAATCCAGATAGTGTGACAGCACACATAACAGAGGTAACAAAGATGCGATCACAGAATTAAGTATGAGAAATGCAGGACTGTACACTGCTCTTGTTTTGATTAATTTATATACATTACAATTACATTGCTATGGTTCCTAGTGTGGACATACATGTGTCTACAGAGACGTGTTTATACCTGTAGAACTTATTCCCATAAATTTACAATGCTTAATCACTTCCATGCTAGAGGTTGAAGTAATTCGAGCACCTCAGTAACTAGGAAAATCACACTATTAACCAAATCAGTTCATACAAAACCCATGCGCCAACCAGTTAAGAGGACAGGAAAGTCCACCTAAAACAGCTTAGGCAGTGGCTCTGAGCAATAAATAATGTTTAATGCATAGGTTAGAAATGCCAAAGCCACACCTGCACATTCTGCTGGTGGTAGGGTGATAAAAAACACATAGATAACATTATTTCCATTGACAAACTTCACATACACAAAATAGTGGCTTTATTGTTTATTAAATTAGATGCTGTCATGGTGTAATCATCCCTGCAGCCATACCAAACCCAACAGTACGTCAGATGTATTTCTGTTGAGAAGGTAGAGAATAAAGGAAGAGAACTGAGATACAGTAGAGAAGCAATATAGCCCCATAAATAGTGGTATAAGAAATAATTAATCCACGTATGTGAAAACAGACACTACCTGCAGACAGTGAAATCCTCAAAAATACCACATGACAGAACTATGTTACATCATTGTGCCCTGAACACACAACAGCCAGGATGTGATTCAGTTGCCCAAATGCAGGTGTCTGGTGCCACTCGAGATGTTCTAGGGCACCTCTGGGATCCCCTGAAGGGCTGGGGGATGGCACAGGGACACTACTGCAGACTCATGCTCTCCTGGAGGAGCAACAAGAGTCCAGAAAGGAACTGTGCACTAGCTGCCTGTGTTAAGGCAAGTGTATTCCACTCACAAAACGACCAGAAACTAACTACTGAAATCTGTATATTAAAGTCTAACACTATTCTTCCTAGATACTAATTTCGATACAAAATTGGGCTTTATTAAAATAAAAAAAATAGCAAATTTATATGACATGAAATTGTGAGCAATAGTTTGTAGTGCTCGTAAAACACGTAGGAATTTGTGATGTTTTTAATTTGAGCACTATTTTACCCTGCAGTTCAGGTTACCCTCACATAGCGGAGCTGACTGTTCCTAGCTTCTTCCTGAAATGTAGCTTTACCAGAGGAAATACAGAAGAGTGCCATCCGAAGTCGCATTATACTGCACGTGTGTTTAGGACCCCCATTTCCTAAACACAGGCAGGCAGCCTCAAGTACTTCATCAGGGTGTTGAAGTGACGTGACGCTGGGATATACCCAGTGGACAGACAGAGACACCTATGGAGGGCAGCCCACCCCACCTATGTGGGACTGGATCTCATTCCACGTATGCCTTGTGCACCACTGCGCTGGTGATCATGCGCCTGAAAATTTACAACTCTGTCATGTAGCGACTAATAAATTCTGAATGTAAGCAAACAAGAGGGAAACGGTCTGTGGAGAAACAGCCAAATAAGCATAACTCCTTCACTCTGGAAGACTTACAATAGTGAGGATATCTATCTTACATCTGCTGTGATCTTCCTGGTAGAAACCAGCACAACCCAACAGCCAAAATTTCCCTGTGGCAATTCCCGCCTGCTAATAAACAAGACATTGCCTACCAAACCAAGCACCGCTTTTAAACTGGCAGAAAGATGTTGATCATGGAGCAGCCTATTGCTTACGTGTGGATGTTTTCATTATTTTGTTCACTTCAATTTGAAGCCTTTCTCTAAGATAACAGAACTAAACTGAAGTACACTTGGATTAAAAAAAGGAAAGAAAACCCCAACACTGTCTAAGAGTTTTTCCATACTGCATCTGCCCTTGCCCCCAGACACTGGTACCGCCACACAACTCTCGTATCAATAGCTTAAATTGCAGCTTGCGTTAATACTGAAAAAACCCCTTCATCAACCACCAACACAGGCATGTATGCCAAAAGGCTACGACTCCCTTACCAGCAAGAAGAAAAAAAATCTAACACTTCAGTGAGAAAAATCCTGAATTTCAATCTAGAATTTTAGAATTCTTTTAGAATAATGAAGGTTCCAGTACAGGCACTTTCCAACACAGGGACAGAAAACTGTTCCAAGGAGTTCTTCCACCTCTCTGACTGCTGAAAATAAAACATGTTACAACAACCTTGCATTACCTCCTCCACTTGTGTAGCTACTTAATACCAGTACTTTTTGCTCTGTATCTGACTATAATAAAATTTTAATTTAGCAGAAATCCAGGTGTTTTGGTAGATTTCTGATTTTTTTTTTTTTTTTCCATGCATCACCACAAGGCATAGAGGTAATTGTTTTCTACTATCTTTACAGGAGATCTACAAAACCACATTATTGAAAGGTGCAGAAGCCGGAAAATAGTTTGGGGTAATGAAGAGCTGCACTGTTTCATCAAAGCACCACCTCTCCAGAAGCCACTGGTGATACAACAAACAGTTTGGGGCTATAGGATGATTCTGATCATTTCCCATTACTTTCCTAAAAACCTACTTTTTCACTGTTTAAAGGCAGGCAGAAGCCAATTAGCAGAATGAAAGAAAGGAGTCTGGAAAAATACAACGTCTGAAAACAACCAAGTCTGACTATGAAGCCAGACAACCAAACTATATGCTCTTGCTAAGCACCACATGCATAAAAGTTGCATTTCTTTGCATTAACCAAGCAACCCCTTGACGGAAACCTACAGTGCACTCCTTGGCCACTCACTTTTGCACAGATTTTCTTCCCCCAGTGTGTACCACAAGATGCCTACCAAAAAAAAAAACACAGCAGGTGAAACTACCTGGGTGTCCAGTTGTGAAGCAGAAGGCAGAATGGGCTGCTGAGCATCAGCTTCGTGATGGGTTTTAACAGGAGGGAGAAGGCACCTGAAGCCAGATCAGGCTCTGTGATATTACTACTCATATTGCAGCAATAAAGTCTATAGAAAAGAAGCAAGACACTGAGATTTGCTTGCAGCAGCCCCTGTCAGATGCCTGCCCCAAGCCCTACTGCTCATCAGCTGTGCCCATAACAAGCCCCACATTCCATCCCTGCATCCAGCAGCTCACCCAGAGCTCCAGCCACAGTGGGCAGCAGCAGCACAAGCACACAAGTGATCTCTGCTGCCTCTAATTGCCACCAGACACTACCTACCTACTCTGATGTTGGAAGACCTCCGGCAGGGATATGCCCCAGGGATTTGCACTGCTGTAAGGAAGGAAGGAGTCTGTCATATCTACACTGGTAGTGCAAAGGCAGTTAGCGAGGGCTTTGCTAACTGGGATCAGTGAGAACTGCTGACTAAGACTTGAACCTCACAACAGACTGATGAAAAGAAGTATTTCTCCACTGTGCTTCAAGGGCTGGTTGCTCTTCATGGAAAATCTTCTAAACAATACTGAAGAATACAGAAATAGCCAGTGTATGACTGTGGATAGCAGCTTCTTTGCAGGATCAAAGTCAGAAAAGACATGTTTGCTCCTTAGAGTCTGCGAACACAGGCAAAATTAAATTCCTCCACATCTAATTTTGGGAGCACATCACTGGCTTATCATTTAGACAAGTCAAAGAAGGGGTTTCACCTTAACCTCTGACGCAGCGAAAGCTGACAGAACAGGGGACCAGCTCTCCCCTGTACAACCCACCCTCCCACCCTGCTCCCTCACTGCCGCAAGTGTTTTGTTACTACGGCAGAATAATATTAGGACAGCGATGAGGAAAATAAACTCTCTCCGCTATGATGGATGTGCTCTCATTACAGACATACATTTAGTCAGCAATGTGCTACAACAAAACTGACCTTTAGCAGGACTACATTTCACCGACTCTGTTTTTTTGGAGACCTCAGCCCATTTATTTTGTTCTGTTTGCAGTCTCTGCAATTTCCAGCTGATAAACCTTTCATCACGACTCACCTCTCCAGCGGAAGCACACTGCAAAGAAAAATATTCAGCCATGCAAGGCCAAGGGATAGAGTCTTTCCTGAGGTTCTTCACAGCAACAGGAATGGCCCTTGGAAAAAACATTCCTGGGAGAGCCGCAGCCAAGCTACCCTGACGGGGAACAGCCTGGCACACTCCTGCAGACCTTCTGCAGGCTCAGGGACAGGTTAGGAGAACAACGTGACTAATTTTTCTTCTTTGAATGAGAACTGCGCTACCAGCTTTATGCTTTTCGCATGGTACAGAAGCTTATTGCAGGTTCTTCACCATTCCCAGGGCCCTTCAGGTTTGTCATGCTTCCAGGACTTCATTAATAAAGAGAAGGAAGAAGGACTCACACCTCTGATTTAACTACTTAGCATTCTAACAGGAAATAAAGAGACCCTTGTGGAAGCTAAACACAATTGAAAGTTACAGCCATACCAGCTGTTTATATTTTCAAACCAATGCTTTATGCCTCGTAATGACATCAGAGAAGCAGCGATTTCCAATAGCATCCTTCTCACCCCTCCTTTTGTTGAGCCTACCGAAGAGAGAAGCACAAAACATCTCTGATTAGTGCTTTTATTTCTACTTCCCAAGTAGGGAATTAAAAGCTCAACCTGGAACCAGACCTCCGCGGTTCGAAGAGCAGCACCCATTCAGTTTCAGAGAGCTGCACCATTAATCCAAAGCGGACACGAGAAAGCGCCAATTGTAGCTCTGCTGATGAGTTTATCGGGGTGAGCTACTAAGCAAGAAAAGGCTGGTATGAAAGGCATGGCCTAAGGCCCAGCTTTATGTGACAGCAGTATTAGAAACTGGGAAAATGAGAATGCCTGATAAAAAGTGGAGCCTCCAAATATGCTCTAGCTACAGAAAAGCAGGAGTTTTTCTCCTCTGCCTCAGTTAGATCTTCCATGGGGGAAATACAAGCAGGGAGGCATCTTTCCTGCCACTATTTCCCCAACTTACATCTTCCTAGAATAACATTTACCACCATTTTCCTTCTCGTGTATCTCCTTTGCACCAAAAGGACGGACACTGTCATGGGGCTTTCCCCTGCAGCAGCATGCTGGAGCCAGCATGACTCCCTGTGCTGTTACTGCAGGGGGGCTGGAAACTGCCATGAGTGGGGGTACAGCACCACCACCAAACCTTCAACAGGTTTTGGAACAGAAGGAAGATTAACATTCAGGGGAGCTTATTCACAGGAGAAGTTAGTAAAGTGAAATTTAACCTTCATATTCTGCAAAGGATGAGGACATTGTTTTTGAGAATGTTAGCAAGACGTGAGAGAAACCTATTTAAAAGTCAGATACTGGCGTATCAGGAGCCAATCATGATGGCCAGCAACATGTTTGGAAAAAATAGAAGAGGAAAATAAATACAGTCTGTATGTTTGAAAAGTAAACATGCAAACTGTCTGCTTTTCATATGCTTGATGGTGACTTCAGTCATAAGCAGCTGTACCCACATTTGGAGAACAAGCAAAATCATCTTTATTGTTCAAAACAGAATGTGAGCTGTTTCATGAGACAAGCTCCAAGTATAAAATTAAAAATAATCCAACATTTTTCTAAAACTCTGAAATTATACTGCCAGTAAACTAGAGTTTAATAGCAATAGCTGTTGAGGCTGGAGAAATTACCATCATGGTGTTATCTAATCTCTCCCCAGAAGTCAAGAATTATGACTAAACCTTTCCAACATAGATATAGCCTGAAATTCTATGTCAGAAGTATGTCCAATTGCATTTGGCAACCCTTAGTCAAGAGAGAGGCTGACTATAATTGGATGAATATTTGAAGTGCTTCATTATTCATGTAGGAAGGCTAGGTAAAAACTGTTCTGTAGTCCCGAGACACTGGAGGGTGTGTGTTATTGGGTAATAACCAATTAGGAATGTTGACAGCACTCTGCCTTTAGGATCACCCTGGCCAACAAAGCACCTGGGTGTATGTTGTTGTGCAAAGGCACACACCCATTGCTTACTGCTCAGTTTATTTAAGCAAACCTTTTACCAAAGGAAATGGAGGACACCCCAAAGGATGTGCATTTGACAACTCCGCTGCATTCAAAAATACTGCTTCTTCATTCTTCCCTTTGCCTTCCAAAAATATTTCTTTTTTTTTCAACAGCACTTCCGAATTATTTATACTACTGGTTATTGGAAACAAATCTGATCTCTCTTTTATTGCATATAATCTACCAAAGAGCAACATCCTTATTATTTGCAGCAAGGAAACACCAACAGCAAAAGATCAGCTCCTAACCACATAATCTGGTAAAACACACCACTATGCCATTAAGTAAATACTGTAAGCTCAGAACAACCGAAATCAAAGATCTTCCTTTCATGCTAGTCTACGAAAAACATGCGAATCATTAGCACAGACAGGCGAAAGATTTAAAAACTAACAGTTCTGACACTTGCCTGCAAAACCAGAAATTCAACACCAATTCAGCTCACGAGAGATCAGTCCAACCCTTTCACTACCTCCCAGAACAAGGCTAGAATGCATTGATGGTACAGTTTTTCCTTTCCTCCTTTCTTTTCTGAAAGTTTGTATTCTGATTGAAAACAAAGCAATTATCATACGAGATGCCTGATAGGACTTTCATACCTACAAATGAAGCATTCAAAACTTTACCTGAATGATTTTCCTGTTTCAAACCACAAAATATGAATTCAATTTGTTACAAAGAGGAACATATCAGTTTTTCTGCAGCTCTCATTTTCTGCCTTGTATCATATTTAGCCTGTCCTGTGGTACTGAGAGTACTGCAGCATCTTCTCTGAAATCCCTCAAACGCCAGCTCACCCTTTCCCCCATGTATCATCAAGACAATGATGTTTTGATGAAGCATCATCCACAGGCCCTCAAGATAATGGATGCAATGGGATACACTTAAAAGATCATTTTTCTCTTTTGTATTGACTGCTTGCGCTGCTCTAAGACAGGAAGGGCTTTCATTTTTTATGTAAGCTGTAAGACCCCGAGGGCCCTCTAAACAGTTTAAGAAGGATCAATTTTCAGATGGGTAGAAGGGGCCCAGCGGACCCTCACGGTTCGGAACGCCTTCTTCCCCTTGGATCCCTGACAAGTTTGGGCGAACCTAACACCAGCTCCCAACGGAGCTGCTCTCTGGTATGGCAGCGCTTTCCACTGTTTAGGATTTGTGGTTAGCATTCACACAGAACTATAATTTATAGTATGCATTCAGGGAACAAAATAAGAAAACACGAGTTTTGCAGAAGCAAAATAATCAGTACTGCTGATGGAGATAAATGGCAACAGAGCTGCTAAGCAAAGCAGTGCTTGGCACTGGCATAGTGGCAGGAAACCATTACCCCGTGACACGGGTTTAATATACTGACATTGCTGCAATTACACCCAGGCAACCTAACAAAACAAATTCATTGTATGGCACAAAATATTTCCAATTCAACATTGCAACATTTATTTTTTAATTACAGCACAAAGACGACTTTTGGGGTGTGGAAGGACGTAATCCATCATTTGCTCTGAAGTGACACACTTATGGCAAATGCTGTGCATTATAACTTTCTACGCCACAATAAGCAACTACAAGCAACTTCTTAGGCAAGGAATGCAAAGGGTTTGGGTGTGGTCCTGGGAGATGCTGCTTATCCCTCCATCTCCCTCCGTGTCAGCGGGAGCCGAAGGCAAGCCACATGTTGCTGCACTGGGACTTCAGTCGCTCCTCCCATTTTGTACGTGTCACAGAGCTTGTGACAACTCTCTACTCACATAAAAAGAGTTTTCACCGTTCAAATACGGCCTGTGCAAGAACACAGATACAATTTTTAATTAAAAGGAATGGGATTTTAACAGGTCAGTTAAAGAACAATTATGTCTACCATTTGACTGACAGGCATGTCACATTTTACTATGAAAACCCCACTGGGGTACAGGAGGTAGAATTAATCTTTATAAATTGAAGAACTACTGAAGTATACCCAATTGCATTTGATACTGCTACGCTCAACCGTCTCATCTTAAGAACAAAACCCTTGCCTCTTCCTATTACTCTTCCCTTTCACCTTTTTTAATCGTTCTCGAACAGAAAGTTTTTGATTCACAGCAGCTGAGCTGCCAGTGCTGCTCTCCTTCACTGAGTGCCAGTTCTGCAAAACGCAGCCGTGTGTAGAAATGTAAAAGATAGGTCTTCACTAATTAGCTTGGGTACCAGACAGCACAGCTGAGTTAGCTGGAAGCAGGATAAACGAGTCCAGGTGGAGCGCTGCGCTATATTGCTTTGAGCACCAGAGCTAGCCCAAGTGTCTACACACACCACACTGCACTGTGGAAGGACTGGGTGCGAAGGTGACTGTGAGCCCGCTGCTTTTCTAAAGGCATGCCCCTACAAATCATGCCACAAGAAGCAGCTACAAACTCAGCTTAAATGCTTTTAAACTGTTGCAGGAGCCCCTCAGTTCTCTGAAGCAGGCAGAAAGTGCCTAGAAAATTGTCCAAATGAAGCATAGAGACAACTGTGCTGGAAGAGTCCTAAAGACCCAAGCTAATGTACACATTGCAGCTGGAAACAATTTATTTGATTACTGATTCAAAGACTCAATGAAAGAGATCAATATCAATGAGTCTCAGAGCATCCTTTCAACTGATGTCACTAAGAGTGCAAGCACCATCTGAGATATCTATAAAATATGCTTGCTGCTTAACAACTCAAAGAAAGCTCACCATTATGAGCCAGAAAACCAAGGATGTGTGGGGAGAAAGGGACAATCACGGAGGCAATGTGCCTTGTTCTGGTCAGGTAAAGATCACTTATGACCTTTATGAGCTCTGACTCCTTCCATCAGAGATAGAAAAGTGTAGTCGAAAAAGAAATAAAGACAAAGCAATGAGGGAATTCAGATGATAAAAGTAAGGTCAATGCTCAAAGCAAAATGGGAACAGAAGCAAGGTACTGAAGGGCAGGAATCAAAGAGACAGCGACATTCTGAGAGTTGTAGACTAAGGGAGAAAGAAAGAGAACAAAAGACAAAAGCTTGCCAGATTACAGTTGTCTGGTTATAACATTTGAATAAACTGCAGACCAGTTAGTTAGAGGAAACATCCACGTAACAGAAACTGGTGACATTCCCTTGGCCAACACAGCATTTATGCTATATTTGCATTAAAACAAATGCAGATAAGCATTTGTCCTAAGCAGTTTTTACCATTTCCTATGCAACCTTTGCAAATACATCCCCAAATGCTGAGCAGACTTGTACATGTGAAACAGAGTGTTATGGTTTAAGCCCAGCCAGTAACTCGGAACCACGCAGCCGCTCGCTCACTCCCCCTCTTCTTCCTCCCCCCACTCGTGGAGGGATGGGGAGAAGAATCAAAAGAGTGTAGCTCCCACGGGTTGAGATAAGAACAGTCCAGTAACTAAGGTATAATACAAAACTACTACTGCTACCACCAATGATAATAATGATTAGTGAAATAACAAGGGGAGAGGATACAATTGCTCACCACCCGCTGACCGATACCCAGCCTGACCCGAGCAGTGATCTGGGCCTTCCGGGTAACTCCCCCCAGTTTATATACTGGGCATGACGTGCTGTGGTATGGAATACCCCTTTGGCTAGTTTGGGTCAGGTGTCCTGTCTCTGCTTCCTCCTGGCTTCCCCTCCTCCCTGGCAGAGCATGAGACTGAGAAAGTCCTTGGTCGGAGTAAACATTACTTAGCAACAACTAAAAACATCGGTGTTATCAGCGTTGTTCCCAGGCTGAAAGTCAAAAACACAGCACTGCACCAGCCACTAAGAAGGAGAAAAAAAATGAGTGCTCTAGCTGAACCCAGGACACACAGCCAGCAGGTTGATCATTACCAGAAAGAAGTAAGCCAGAAATTGGAATCTATATCCTAAAGCTCCAAACACACCCAAGAGGTGGCCGGGTGTTGACGGTAAAACTGGAAGCCAAATGTTTACTTCTGCAATTATGTACTTACTAGATGCCAATTTGCTTAGCAACTACATTGCAAGCAGTTTATGCAAGAGCAGGATAAGAACCTAGTGCTAACATACAGAACATATAGAGGTGCCCGAGTACAAGGACTGAGTACAGCAAAAGGCAAAACAAACCACTTAACCTCAAGACTATGCCTGAAACCTAGACTCTATCAGAAATGACCGATAAGTAGAATACTTCAGTGACACCTCAGTTGATAATGGGCTTTTCCTTATCAGATCAGCAAGACCCATAGACTCAACACTGCTTTTTTCCTTCCCCATATTTTCTTGGTCAGAACGAGAAATACTGCTTGGGTGCCTTCAGCTACTGGGTAGAAAAATACAAACGCTACAACAATAAACTGTTTCTCATTGACAAATTTCCATTCACAATGCTTATATCAAGCAGACTTTGCAAAGAAAGGATTTCTCAGAGCACAAACCCTTCACATAGTTATTGACAACCTCCCCTCTCCTGACTTACAGGTTGATCCAACCCATATGACCTCACACGAGCCTAGTGGGAAAGGCATCTATGAGCCATACTGACAATATGGATATGGATTTTCTTCTTTCCCCTCAAGAAATATGTTTGTTACTTCAGAAGACTACCAGCCTCAGAAACAAGGAGCTGAAGCCCTTAGCTCTGTAACACTCCTGAATGTGGGCATTTATTCCCCTGGATATTTCCATCCACAGTCATAGCCATGCAGCCATAGTTAAGCATGGCATGAACCCCTGCAATATTGAGTCTGCATATCTGCTTTCTCTGGGTCTGCATATATGTAAAGAGTACTTTAGCAATCCTCTATCTTGATTTTGCTGTCATTTTACACATTTGAGTGCACAAGCATTGAACAAGTACAAAACACCGCTTTTTATCCTCCAAATAAATAACACACAAAACCACTTTTACTGACACTCAGAACAGGAAGGCAACAGCTCCATGGCCCCTTTCAGCAAAGACTCACCACCAGTTACTGACCACATGATATGAGAACCTGCTAATCTGATCGTGCTATTTCTTCTACCTAGTCACCAGCCACAAACAGCAACAACTTGCTGACCTTGCAAGTTAGGCATATTACAGGACTAACATTTGGAAAATATTCACTTCTACTGAGGCAACAGTGATGATTGACCTGTGGTGATCATTAATTGAGGCAAAATGAGGTCAATATATACCATAAGTTCAATATATGCACCTAAAGATACAATTAATCTTGGTCAGAAAACTCCTCTCTGAGCTCTTCACTTATATGTGTTTTACAGGAGATTTCTCTTTACAACATCAGTTGTCTAAATTCTCTGAAATTCCTGAAATATGCATAATTTATACTATCACTGACAGTTCTCTTTTTATTTTGCCTCCCAAAAAACAACCAACTATTCTGCATAACTGTATTGAGTCAGGTCCTCATGAATCAACATTGAAGTTTTTACTAATACATGTTAGTGATGAGAAACAGCTGATGATGTTGGTGTATCTCAGTTACCGGCATCTATAAATATTTATGCTTAGAGATAGTAATCTTTTACACTTTCAATCAACATCTTAAAGCATTTTACAAATTGCTTTTTTGTTAACCTCAGTAAGAAGTAACCCAAGTTCAAAGTCAAATCAGTTATCTTGAGTCACAGAACGGGTCAGTGAGAGAGTCAACGTATTTCACTGTCCCAAGCCCTCCTTTTCCCGAGCCACAAGACCATGCAGCGATCAAGTGATGAAATTTAAAAGGTGAATAACTAGATGAGCAGTTTGAGAGGTACTATCCAAGGTGAGCAGGAAACTTGTGACGGGGCTGCTCTTGTGGAGGTGTTACAGAGGGAACTCTACACGAAGTGCAGAACGCCCTCACCACAACAGATCTCCTACAAACCAGAAGTCTCCAGCATGGTGTTGCAACTCGCAGAAGTTTGAACTCAGGGCCATGTCACTGTCTTATTTTGGAACTAGGGATAGTCTACAGAGAACAGAACTTGCCAAAGGTCTGGAACTGGTAAACAGTGCCAACCTACCTAATTCATAGCAAGTCCTTGGAGGTCTACCTATGTAACGTATGAAGGATAAGTCTCACTTGCAAACTGTCAAAAAAGGGCAAGGACAGTCTGGGCATTCTCCTAAGTAATTATGTGCCCCTGATGGGGAAAAAAAAAAAAAAAAAAAGACCAACCAAAAAAAAACCAACCAAAAAACCAACCAACCCTTACCAACCCCCAAAAAAATGCCAGTGTCCTAATTGGATGCAAGTGTGTGAAATTTAATTTCCCTGAGGGCTGAGAGTGAAGATTGGGTAAGAAAACTGGGACACAAATGGATTGGTTCATACGAAAACCTGAAACAGCCCTGGGCAGAAATTTGGAAGTATTGTGAAATACCGTATAAGAAGAATCCATCTTCATATGCAGGGAGTAACTCAAGATGGGAGATGTAGCAACGCAAACAGATATCTCAAGAGGTTCTACAAAGAAATATATAGAAGGTTTTAAATGAAATTTTCCCATTATGTGGTGAGAATACAGGATGCGGCAATCCAATTTCATGGTGTTATACAAATATTTGTACCAGATGACTCGGACAGAACTAATTAAAAAGTCCAGATCCTTTGAACATATGAGATAGACAACAACACTGCTGATATTGCTGATATTGCTGACATCAGAGATATCAGACAGCTGATGCTCATATGACCAAAGTTAAATGTCTTCCCATTTAGTTCTGATAGTCAGTTGAGGATGTTTTAGCCTGGTGCACAATAACTTTTGGTAGGTACCATACAGACAGCATTAAGGTTGAGAGATGTAGGAATGCAAACTCCAAGCAAAGGGTTCAACGCTATTGCAAGATGATAATGTACTGAAAGAAGGACAGTTGGCTGCTCAGGTTAAAATACCAGAACTAAGAGGCCTGTGCTTCCTGTACTCATAGTCATAAATTCTGAAACTTCAATCCATTTCCCTCAAGCTCTAGGGAACAATGGGACAGCATATATGTGCCTCAGCTCTCAGGGGAGCAAGACTCCATTAGTAGACCCTCATCCATATCCATCTTCCCTGCAGTGAAAAGCAGACCTATTTTTTAAAATCTTCACTTGCACCCCTCCTCCCCAAGAATAATAAAAATAATAGTGAACCCAGATCTTAATAACTTTGTGTTGCGCAATACCATCCTGGCAACTTAAAGCAAACCAAAGGTTGTTGAGGAGGGCATGATCAAGTTCAAAACAGAACAATTTCCAAAACCATAAGACTCCACACAGAATAGAAAGAATTTATGTGGTCCATTCACATGGACATATGAATAACCATCAGTTGACATCTCAAAAACAGGAGGAACAATCTGCACATGGGTGAATGCATGGAGGTGTAGTGTCTTGGTGAAGAGCGCTGCACAAAAGGACGCCTGCCCCCTCCTCAGGCATTTAAAGGAAATTACTATCTCTTTTAGCAGACTGACCTTATATTAGATCTTCCTGGTAGCTATACTGATTCAAAGTTCCTCTTCTTGAAGCCTAAACCTAGCAAATTGTATTATTCAGCTGCATGAGATTATGTCTGAAGCATGGTCTTACTGGTATCTTAGGAAAACCTGAAGCCTACTGGTGAGATAAAATAATCATATGGGATCTTCTGGTGGAAACAGTAGGTTCTCCTTGGTCTGGAAGGTAACTGGGCTCCTTTGAATTCTATGCTACTGGATTTTTAAAGGAAAATAATTTTTTTTTAGCATTATTTCAGCTTCAGAATTTAAAATTCTAGGATTACTTGATTCAAACCATCTATTAGATAAGCTGCTTGTCTGTTGGATTGCTTCACTGTACCAGCCTTTGGCCAAAACACAGATAGGCTCTGATTCCTCAGGTTCTTCAATCACAAGAGCATTTGAGAGAAGCCCTCACGGGTATCTCCATAGCAAAAGGCAGGGACCTAGCAACAGTAGTAAGACACTTTTATGATGACAACTGGGTTTCTTTGGAGGAATGAATGGATACCTGTCAGCAGGCATTTTACATATCAAGGAACAAAACAGGCTGGGGGATCTAACAAAAGAATTATGGAAAATGAGCCCTGTGAGCTACAAGTCTTTACCTGATATCATTTAAGAAAGTCTGTTTTTAAAGTACTCTTTTCAGTTCCTACTCTGCTGTCCAGGAAGGAGAAATTAAAGAGGCACAAGATGAGATGCTATTGAACCCAAAAGGAGAAGAAAGAGTACACTTGATCTGTGAAGAGACTGCTCTATCAGGACAGGTCTCCTTCACAGTAGCAAGTCACAGTGACTCCAAAGCTGCTGGTTTGGATATCACCCTCTCAATCTCACAAAGAAAGATGACTTTGGTACCTGGCCCACAGATGAAAGGTTCATTTTAGGCTTCTGGCCCTTAGACTACATGTAATACGAGTCAGAAGCCTAATGACTTTCATGTCTCAACTTGTTAGATGCTGGAGCCTGCAACCTATGCCTTGACTCATCCCTGGAGCAGTGCTCTTTCAGGCAAGATAATGAAGACCTTATTTTTCATAGACAATACTTCATATGACAGTAAGCCTCAGGAGGCTTCAACTGGCCAAAGATATCTATGAGACCCTGCCTTAGTTTTGATCTCATTCACATACACACGATATTGGCAGAAAAGGAAAACATACAAGCAATGTTGACCAAACCCTTGGATTAACTAACAAAATCAGACTGTAGATATAGACTAACTGGGTCAGGTTCCAAGGAACAATCTGTATTAAAGTCTAAATATTATTGGATAATTTGTACCCAGCAGTCACTGCAGATATATATGTATGTACACACACACAACCATTCAAAACCAACCACGTTAAGGTAAAATCTCACAGATAAAACCCAAATGACTATATCGTGATTGCCATCTTATTGCTTCATGCCATCATCTTGACATTCAAATGAGTTTAATAGTTGCTCTTTTGAAGCTGCTAAAGTTAAAAAAAACAAACAAACAAACAAATAAATAAATAAATAAAGTTCTGTAAGTGGCTGAGAATTCCAGGTTCTAACAGCTATGGTGGAAATACTCATCAAGGGGTTCAAAAGACACTTACTGTCAGAACTGAAACACAAACGCATGTCAGAACGACTTGAAACAAAATGACTGTAACTCAGAGCTTTGGTTTTCTTTAAATTATGTTTGAAGAGCTTTAAAATGCTTAATTTATTAAACCAGCTTTGATACTACAGGCATACCTTCCACTTTCAAGTGCTACAATGGCTGAATTGAACACAGAATACATTAAGCCTAAATTCCACTGCCACCATACACAGTTATGAAAGACTTCTTAGTGTTTCTTCACTTAAAGTAACATGCTGTCCTGTAAATTTGACCTGGAAACAGAAGGTGCATGTATTAATAGCCACAGCCTCTCATACTGCACATGCAACAGTTTCAGACACCATCGCTACTTCAACTACTGAAAAAACGCTAGTAATCACAACTCCTAGCAGCTGAACACAAGCAGCTCCTAAAAAAAAGTTTCCCAAAATGATAGATTTGGTTTTTGAAGAACAGTTCAAGTTTTTCCAGACATTGCTTCAATCTATTCTTGTGGGCCTGTGCTTTGGTGTGGCTTCTATTACTTCCCTCTGCCTGGCCGCCTTTGAGGAGCTTGTCTTAAGAAAGGCCATGTGTCCAGCTGTTTCTCTTTATTTACAGTTCTCTTCCTCTTGCCCTGTCAACTCCCAGTGTCAGAAGCACTACTCCAGTCCCACCTAAAACTACATAGGCAATGTTCAGAGGCAGTAGTACCAATGAAACCCGTGCTTAGAATGAAATCCTGTGAAGTGTGCCTTGCACTCTTTGGAAAGGCAAGTCAAGAGTTGCTGGATCAAGAAAAGTGCTAGAAAGACCAGGAGCGTAACACTGCCTTCCCTCTACTGCAGGATTGGGCAGTGAAGGACAATGTATAGACTAGTACTGTGGACACAATCAACCTGCTGACCGATAACCAACCCTTAGAATTACAGTATCACTACAGTGTTTGTCTGCCATCACTACGATGTAATATCCACATACGGCGTGTTCAATGCACTGCTGTTTTCTTAAAGCTGCACTCTTATTTCATCTACTCTACATACACTGTTTGCTCATGCATGCAGAAGTTTTCTAACTGCTTAACACCAGTGAGCTACCAGAGTCACAAACGTTTCATTCAGGAGGCAGGTGAGAGTTAAGAGTCTAATTATTTGAAAAGTCCTAAGATTCTATAAAAAGTATTCAGTTAACGCTGTTCTATATTTTGTTACATCCAACCTTGCCTTTACCTCAAGTGGCACATCTGAATTACACATGCAGGAGAGTGGTTACAGCTCCAAAAGAAACAAAATAAATACCCCAACACCCCCACCTTTGGACTTAAATGCAGTATCACTACAGGTTTTGAATGTAATAAACCACAGAACGGGTGCCCTGGCACAAAACCAGAATTCTAGGTGGTAGAAAGTAAGTGCTCTTTACTATCAACTTCATTTTAGTGCACACGCGCAGGGATTTGCAGAAGTGCCATTTGTCTGAAACACAGTGGAACAGGGAAAGAAATGTCAGTCTGTAACCTCTTACGAACAAAGAAACCTAATTTAATTTTGAAACAAAAGAAACTAAATCTATCATTCTGAGACAGCCCCAGGACATTCAAGCATGAAATGGAAGAAAAGGAGTTGCCAAAGACATGCAGAACAAGCTTTTTAAAGTTACCTGGAATCGGGATATTTTGTAAGCGTGGCCAAGCTGCTGGTATACATGTGCCCACCCACATCAATGTGAACTGGTGCGTTGGATTTTGTGAGCTGTGCTGGAGTGGGGATGCCTTGATTGTTCAATGGAGATGCAGGGGATCTAGTGATCAGAGGTCTTGACATATTGGGCCGACTGTCCTGTGAAGAGATAGACCTGGGTTAATGATCTCCTTAAAAACCTCACAGAAATCCACAGTCTTGAGTCAATAGCACTGTCTCATAGTCTCAGCTGCTTATGATTTTTATCTTATTAAAGCACAGACAAATATTCGGCAGTTTTAAAAAAAAAAAAAAAAAAAAAAATCAATCCAGCTCTAAGAGTCTTTACTGGCTACGTTTTAAATAAGTGGGGCAAATCCCCCCTTAGAAATCATGTTCAATAAAACAAGTTCTTCCTGAATACTGCTCATGACAGACAATCCATACCAAAAGAAGAAAGGTCATTTTCGTACTTAAGAGCTGATAAAGGTTCTGACAGAAAGAGCTGCAGACAGAAAGACCATGAAAATTACTATTTTCCTTAGTTCAGATGACCCCAGGTAGACTTTCTGTTCCTTCCCAAGCCCTCCATCACTGCCGTACAGTCAGAACAAAAATACAAACCCTCAGCTCCTCCATCCTGCACACTCTTCTCTCGAACTCCCAATTCACATAGCACGGAAACAGAAGCAGAAACACCTGGACTAGTCAACTGCTCATGGACTGCAGACCACTGGATATCGGCAGCCTTTGAGAAAGACATTTTCCATTTAAAAGTTATACGTATGGCGACAGATGCCCCCACGTGCCCGCATAGGCTGCAGGTCGGAGTGACTTCCCGAGGCAGGCGAGCTCCGGGAGCGGAGCGGGAGCCAATGCTTTGCTGATGAAACCAACTTTTAGTCACAAAGGAAGAGATGTAACGCCAGCAAACAGCAGAGACAGCCTGCGCGCGCGGCGGGTGGGGCAGGGCAGGGCGATTTGCTGGAGCCAGTAAGGCAGGCTGCATTCAAAGTTGGGGATTAAAATAGAAATGCGTTCGAGAGCGGTTTTGAGACAACCCCGCTTTCGACTGAAGGAAAGCTCCGTATGGGGTGGAATCTTATAGGGATGCCCTGAGAACTAAGAGCCCTTGCAAATTACTAAGTTTTACATTTAAAAGGTAAGCAAAGCAGCGAGAAGCCAGATACACTTCATCACAAAACTCTCTTTGTTCTTTCAACACGTCTTTCAGCTGCAAAATGCAATGGATTCCTCATAAACATTTCCACAGAGCCAGGCAGCAAGCCTTGCAGAAGTGGAGCATGGCTGTGAGAGAGAGTTATGGGGTATTCAGACTAGCAATGCCTACCGCCACTGAAAACATAATTTCTCCATTTTTCATGGCTGTTAAGAGGCTCAAACCATAAGAGCAATGCGAGCCAGGTAAATGTCTAACTGAAATGATTTACAGGCCAATGTTGCACAATAAATCCAAGTAATATGTAACAAAAGGCATCCATAAACCACAAGGTACTTAACTAATTTTCTTTCATACACAAAAGCAAGCTCAGGTCAAATACTGATAAAAATGAAGGGGATGAAGAAAAACATCTAGTTTAGATTTGGGGGGGGGGCTGGATTTCTTCTGTTTCTTTATAAGCAGAAGTTAATATAAATCTGCAGAATACCATGCTTAATCACTACAATTGCTTGAGGAGGTGCCTGCAGCGCAATGAAGACAAGTCCAGACAAAATAAGGTACACACGCTATGCAAAACTAATGTCTGCTATAAATGCTATGTGGTACAACCACCACCCAAGATGCTACTGATCTGCAGTATGATATTTAGTAAAATAATGAAGAAAAAATTAAAAACAACTGGAAAGGTGAAAGTAACAAGGCAAGGAATGATCCAAACTGGGAGGGTGAAAAAAAAAGCATGCATTGGATGATTAGCAAGAGGAAAGCAGCAAGTGTGAGGAATGGAACACATTTCAGTGCTTAAAACCAGACTAACAGTTTGATTTTATTTTAAGTCATCAACAAAGGCTGGAACTTAAAACAAAAAAACAAATTCTATAACTTGTACAAAACAGACACTACCACTTCCCTCAGCAGGATCTTCTCTGGCAGAAAAACACAGCCCTGTTGCAATTCAGCACACTGCAGCACCACCGAGTCTGTAATAGTTTTTCAATTGGACACATTCTCCTGTATACCCTGCCTGGGGCTGCTCGGGAGAAAATGAACAGATTTGCAGGGTTAATATTGTAGTTAGGCTGGGACCTCATTCAGCATAGCTGTGATAGCGCTGGCTGCATGAAACGGTAGAAGAATGTGTAGTATAAACATCACTGCCAGGATGGGAGATAGGTCAAAGGGCTGTGGGCATTTACAAAGCAAAAAACCCCCCAAAACCGTAAGAAAAAAGGGAACTTGCTTCCAAAACCAAGACGTAACCAAGCTGCCATTTACACACTTTACCTACTAAAACTCCCAAGAAATAAAAAAGCTTTATAATACAACCTTTTGCTATCTCATTTCACCCTCCTTCTTTCCAACATTCCCCCCTTCGAGTTACCTGCATTTATTGTGCCTCAAGAAACAACACCCATCTGCTCAGTGTTTAGGTATTAAACACAATAATGCTAACCTTGCTCCAGCCTTAGCTCACAAAGCACATTTCCCTGGATAAAACCAGTTCACTACAGTTTTGGAGACCACTTTGAAATTAGGCAATGGTATTTCTACTGCAGTTGCCTCAGAGAAATTAAAGCAGAAAAGGGATTTAGAGAACCAGGTGCTTAAAAAAAAAAAACCCAAACAGTTTATGTGGCCCAACCAACAGCATAGAACACCATCCAACATGTATGGCATTAAGACCACTGACATTTAACAGATCAGAATTAAGCCACTGCATTAGTAAAATCACTGTATTGTTTTCAGCTATGGAAAAGATAACACAGGGACAAATAGCCCCTCTGAAGAAATACATAGCTCATGTTGGATTACTGCAAACATGAAATGACCAAAGTTGGGTAAAAAATAGTTAGAACAAGGCACTGCTGGTAAATGAAACTTCTACTACCTAAAGTGATTACAAATATAATTCCTTAGAAACAACTATGGGAGGAGAGAAGGGAATCATAGAAACTAAACCTAACAGGATCCAGCAAGCTATCCAGAACAGCTGAAGACAAGGATCAAAAAGCTCTTCAAGAAGCCTTTCGTGGTGTGCTTGGTGTCAGGCAGGTGAGACTTGCACCCAGGAGGGGTTTATAGCTCAGCCACGGCTGTTCTCACATGGGAGATCACAGAGGTTGGCATCTGCCTCGGGAACTGCAACAGCTTTATTCACAAGCAGGACACAAAGCACAGCTAGCGCCTGCGCCTGACCTTCCTGATTGCTAACAGTCTATTTTTCACTTGGTACCTTTTCTTATCAAACATTGTAATATTTACCCTACAAAAAAATAAATAAGACATGAAATCCTAGGTTTTACAACAGTTCTTGTGGACCAAAATACTTCAAATACCTTGTAAAACATTTATCATTATTAGTACTCAAAAATTTTCCTTTTCTAACAACTTCTCAAAAAACATGAGTTCCGATTTCCAATCAGAATGAATTTATTACTGAAACTATGTACTCAAAAGTGCTAAAATCCCTCAGGTTAAATGCATTTAGGTCATATAAAACTTTTCAGTTTTGGTTCAGCACACAAAACTACTGCTCTATTAGAGCAGTTTGGGGCTCCTCCACTTTCCTGCTGATATTTGAAGGAGTCTTTCAACAACAAACAGTTTGTACGTCCATGTCTTTTGAGTATATCTGAACCTGCTTCTCATTTTCTGCTCTAGGCAAGCCCTTCTAGGGCAAGGCTCAACAAAAAAGCAAAAGCAGCCCTGCCTGAACTCCTCCTCCCTGGGATTTACAAAAATCCTTATGATTTAGAATTTCTTCTACCAAAGGGGATTGAGGATCATGAGAGAGAGCTTTTAGATCTTTTCTCTTCCCTGCCTTTTTCTTCTACACCACCTTCTTCCCAACTCAATTCAAGAATATTGTTAAAGAAGAAGCCTTTGAAAAAACACAGTAGCTGTAGGGCTGAGACACACACCCATGCAACTGGTCTACCAAAGAACAACAACATCAGAACCATGCCAATCTTCTGGTAGCAAGTGGAAAAAATGATAGCTGAAGAAAGTGAGCTATTACAATGTGCTGCTAAGCGTACCAAAAAAAAAAAAAAAAAAAAAAAAAAAAAATCAAAGACACAGGAGGCTTCCTCCTCCTGTCAATATATTCACTCATACACTCTATGATTAGCAGGGTGTTATTTACACTCTGTGGTCTTGAGTAAAGTCATTCCAGTTTCCTTCTTAAGCCAGAAACCTTGACAAAATCCATGCCACTACAAGACAACCCGAGCTCACTCACAGAAGGACCGACATTCAAGTACAAACATCTGCTTGACTCACTGGACTGCGGGGATCACTTTAGGTTGCAGGTCATGACATTGCTGGCTAGGGTTATTATAGCCAGCATCTTCCCTGCGAGCCAGCTCAGCTCAAGCAGGAGTGCATATATATGCTACTCAATGTACTGTACCTCCAACCTTTGTATCAAATTCTAAAACTATTGCACACTCCTTGTCACAGTCCAAGCAATTATTACTGCTGAGAAACTCGGAGTTACATATTTCAAACTCTCTTGGATTTTTGGGGGAGGCGAGGATAAGCTTGTCTTATCTAGTCTAGACATTAGACACTATAATCATGCAGTAGTTTATTCTAAAGCATCAAATCTGTCTGTATTTATTATCTTTGTTTTACAACAGAAAGCCACGAGAGAGATGTTTCTCCTCACAAAAGCTTGGTGATGCCCAGGAAAAGCTGGCAACAGCAGTTAGCACACCCACATCAGCCATCTCCAGCAGAAATGTCTCCTCCCCATACATCCCACTGCATGGGGAATGAATCCAAACAGTGAACGAACTTCAGAAGTTAGAGACAAATCACTTTTCCTTCAGTACAAAGCAGAAATCACTCAAGTGTCATTCAGGGACAGCTATGCACCTGACTCAGAAATAAACAGCAGTCTGATGCTTACGGGTGCTTCTGGGATGTGGGAAAGTCCTGTTCAAGTCCCTCATCCAAACCAAGAAGATTAGGACTACTCTCAGATTCAGCTCCCGCACAAGTGTCCCCAGTTTGAGGATGCACTTTTTCAAAACAAACATTTCATTAAAGATTAAAAAAATAATCCTGATCATGTCTTACCACAATGCTTAAACAAGCACGCCCACTTTTTCTATTTCAATTCAGCAAAAACAGTCACCACAACAAAGAGGCTGGAGAAAGCATTTATTCAACATAAACAATATCAGCACAGTACAAACAGCACTTCTGGAAGGTGTAGCAAGCAGGCAGAGATACAGTGGTATGTGTCTAGGAAGCCCAGGTGCTTGTCCTGCTCAAAAGGGGAAAATCCCATCCTCGGCACCTCTATGGGCTGGCAATATCCTCACACCAAATTCTCTGGCTGTGGCCATGGTACACTGAAACCACAGATGACACCAGGTTGCGCTGGCCTCTCAGACAGAGTCCTGCAAGGTGATCAAAGATGACCGCGTGCACAAGACAGAGCGTGCAAGCTGCATTTTGGTCTCTTAAGGTGTGCATGCCACCGTGGTGCCTTCTCTTCACCTTTGCTCTGAAGACTCCAGAAGCACAAAGAGGCTGCCTAGATCTTTGGCAAAAGTTCACACATGAGCACATCCATACCATTCCTGCTTCTTCACCCTTACACCGATGGTCAATAGCTCTCTGAGGCCATGGTTCGGCTGCACTGATGCCACTGGGTCTGCAAAACAAAGGAATAGCGTATTTTTTTTTTCCCCAGCAAAAATACGCTGATTGCACTTTCATGTTTTGCCTTTCATCAATATAATCCAACTGCTCTTTCCCTCACAGCTGTGAGCTTCAGTCTAGCTGACTCTGAACATTACGAATTACGTCTATAAAGCAAAACTCCGAAACAAGTGTTTGAGTGCCACATGAAAAACACTATCAGCTGCAATTCAGTGCCACAGTAAGCTGAAATATCAGGTCCCCCGAGACTCAATGGTAGTACTAGAATTACTGTTTTAAACCTCTGGAGGAAAAGCCTCATTTTAAATGCTGAATGTCTGTCAACATGTGGCAGAAGGTCAAATTATCCTCTGCAAGACAGTAAAATACAATGGAGAGCTTGAGAAGCAGGAAGGTTTTCTTGAGATGCTGAGGCAGACCTACTACTGTACCAAGCAGCTGCTTCCTCCTCCTCTCCATAAGCACAGTACTTGCAGCACTCAGTATTATTTGCAGAAACACATGCAGCAACACATTTTAGAAAGGTGGATGCTACAGGGCTGCCTGACAGAGGGGGCAGGAATACCCACAGGGTTCCATCATGGCCAAGGTATAAGGTATAGGCCATCTTGAAACAAAACCTTGGCTGAAACCCTTTCCTAGAGGTGCCAGGAACCACGTTAGGCTGTCTTCTATATCCTGCAATAGCCCATACACAGATCAAGCCTACAAAGGTGATAATGGACCTCTTTGTCACACCAGAGCGGCTATAGCAGTGGTGACCGGAGCACTTACCTGATGGGACAGTTTGAGCTGTTACATCCTCCTGTCCCAGAGGCACTGGACCCGGGGTGAGGCGCTGATCTGGCCCCCTCAAGATGGGGGTTCTTCGCTCCACATCCCACATGCTGGGTGCTCATAGCCTCCTCTTCCTCGAGATGCTGGTGCTGCTGAGCATGTACTCCACTCAGTGATGCAAGTGCTGGAAAGATTGTGGTTGCATTTCCTTGCTAAAACGAGCCTTGCTGGGATTTCATCAGAGCTGATCAGGACCTACGACAAATGCCACAGGTGCAGAGAAACAAATGCAAGGCAAGGGGCTGAAGGAAGTAAGGTATTTGTGATGGATGGAGAGACCTGCCTACCTGGAGACGCAGGACAGTTAAAAATGCCCTTGGATAAGAGCTTGAAGACACTTTGAGAATCCCAGTGCCCAGCAGCTGAGTCTGCAGCACACAGCTAACTTCAGCTCTAACTAACCACACCTTCATCAGAAACTGGCCACTGAGACCTTAAGAAAAAAAATCTATTAATTAACTGGAGAAAAAAGATTTAGGGATAAGGCAAGAGTCAAATCAGGACCTATGCTTATACCAGTACAGCAGTAAAGGCGAGTCCAAAATCTGGAAAAGGTAAAGTTTATAGAGACAGTATGTACCTTCTCATGTGCTTGTAAACTTCTTAGAAAACTTCCCTCAGCCTTGAAACTGCAGACAAAAGTTTAATACCTCCCTCAAGATATTCTGTATATTTGTACTGTTACGGAAGATTAACTCAGCCCCTTGCTTGTTTGGGTAAGCACTGCTGAGGCCAGCCCAAATGTTTTCATTTATTACATTCAGGCCCTGCAAGTAAAGCTCTGTTCTTCTGCACTGCCCACCCATTTCTTGCTGTGCACACCCTCTATGCTTTGGTCAAGCAAGTGGTAAATGTGGCTGACACAGGACTTGACTTAAACCCATGCAAGTAGGATCTCTGGCATATATCCAACCCATTGCACTATTAAAAAATCCACATGTAACTTGGGGGTCCAGCCCAGATTCATTACCCCCAAACACACCCACTTCCACTAGCCATGTTGTCTTTCATAATGGAAGTAGACGACTTCCACAGCCCTCAGACGTGCTGATTCGATTCTCACTCAGTAAAAGTGGCCATTTAATTTACAAGCAAAACTGGATTCGAAAGCTGCTCTCAATTACTGCACAGCACATCACTGCCCACCTGACACCATATAATCACAGGGTGGTTACCCCAGGATGCAGCAGGCAAAAACATCCCCTAACCATGCTGGAGGACGCAGTGTTTAGACAGAGGAGGACATGGGACCAAAGGTCAACAGACCTGCTGTGCTGCTTCTATGATAGGAGCGGACTGGATACCTGGCACTTCAGGCCACTTGCTCCACCAGGAGCTTGTCTGTTCTGCAGCGGCTTCTACTCAAGCTAGCAATAAAACTGATTTAGGAGTGGCAAAAAGGAATCATAACACCCCAGCCTGAGCCTTCTCTAACTGGACACATCCAGCTCAAAATAGTTCACAAGGTGTATCGCAAAGCACCTCCATGACCTTCACTCAGCCTTCTTTATTCTCACAGGCAAATGAGAGATCCTGCCAGATACTACAGAAACTATTACAAGCCAGTAAGTGCCAAGAGATCCCTTAGTCTCAGTGGAGAAAGGCTGCAGTCATTATGGACACTTAATAAAAAAATAAAAAAAACCCCACTATTAAACAGATGAGCAGTCCCTGGGAAAGAGGCTGCCAGCTCTGAAGAGCCTTTAGCAGCCTGGCAGCCCTGCCCACAACACTACAGCTGATACAAAAGTCTTTCCTTGTTCTGCCCTGAGGACAGTTTCATTTAGTTTCTTTTAAACCTGGAAAATAGGTCGCTTTTCTTCTCCTGCCTCTATCAAACCTCTGGTAGCAGAGACAACGTGAATTTACCTGTACTTCACAGGAAAGCAAGCACACAAAGGGAGTTTCACCTTTTGGCAAAGGACAAAGATGACAGACCAGTTCTCCTCCACACAAAGCTTCATTCATTCCAGCAAACATCATCAATCCAAACACCTTGGACCACTTCATCCTTGCTGCATGATGTGTGGCCTGACAGCGACTTTACAGATAACATACCTACATACTCTGGGGGTCCATCCAGAGTCTATACTTCCTCCATGAAAGAGGCAGCAGCTTGAGCAGCAATCCCCAGTCCCTGGGAATAGCCCTGCACACAGCAGCCAACAGCTCCTGCTGTCTCTGTGAGAGATGGCGAATCTCCCACCTTGTCTCCTGCACTGGTGAAGACAGGCGTGCAACAGCCACCTCTTCCTCACTGATGTACGTGGGGTTCGGGCTAGGAACGGACATGGGAAGGGATAGGGGAGCTCTGAACACTGGAATCCATCTTCCAGCTGTTCCCAGGTGGACACTTCTATAGGTGGAGATTATTAATAATGTAATTTTTAGTCAGACTTCTCACTCAAGTGTTGTTGCCTTTTATCCACTTCTAGCAGGCACTCCATGCATATTTTGTAAGAGTCTTTACATAAGAAAAGGACAAGAAAAAGAAAACACTCCCTCATGGGTTTAGAAGGAAAGGACTTCTGTTTGCCAGAACTATGCTGGCACATTTGAATGCAAAGTAAAACAAACCCTTAAAGATGGTGTCAAAATTGGAGTGAGAAAGAAACCAACAGGTTACATTCTTCTTGGACTGAGTTTGCAATTTGTCTGATAATCTTCTGGTGAGAAGCAACACCAAAAAACCAAGCATTGCTAAAATCTGTCTGTTTTGTTTGCGAGTTAAGATCCTATCAGTAGTACATGAATAAAGATTAACATCTTGAATTGCAGTCACATCTGAAGATTTTAAAGACCTATAAAAATGCAAACTTCAGTGGGGTAACTGGAAGATTGTCATGAACTGTCAGAATTTGAGAAATGGGGTTTTCTTCTTTAGATTTGACTCCCAAACTGAACAAAAATAAGCCCATACTGCGTTATTTGAAGTTAATTTACACTCCAGTTTGAATAGCACCTGCCCTTGGGTATGTTCCAGAAGAACATCTACCTTTCCACAAAGGGAGGCTAACACCCATTGTAAAACTTCCAGAGGCACATTAGATGTCTGTTCCCCCCGCAGCAATTTCACCCTTAGAAGTAGAAGGAACGCTGCCAGTTACAGCCTGTGCTGAGGAAACATGAGTTATAATTTTACCCTGGGAAAATTGCTGAACTGGGAGCTTCTGGTGTGGCATAGGTCTTGCCTTCGCAATCCAATGGTTCTTTTGATTCAGAGAGGCTTTGAAAGGGTGGTGATGAAAAACATAGCCTCTCCCTTTGAATCAGCCAGCTGCCTGCTTTCCTTTGCACTTTTAAAATTTGGTTTATTAATTTGCCTGGAAGCAGAAAGAGATAATACTGACCCATCTAGGGAAGAGACGCATTTTTGGACACATCAACAGAACATTATCTACTTCAGATTGAACATGCAAACACAACACACACCTTCAGATTACCCAAAAAATTTCGTATCTGGAATCACCTTACGAGGCTTAAGCAAAACACAAGAAAGCCTCTATTAGCTCTTCCTGCCATATGAAGAAGAAAAAGGGAAGGGACAAATTACAAGGATCTAATAAAACCATGTCTTTGAAATGCTGTAACACACAAGAGCTCTAAGCACTCTCCAGATGTTTCTTGCAGCAACCAATAATAAAATATTCTCAGATGGAATAGTAATTTTGAAGACATTGTGTCCACTTAGTAATTATGAGGCTAGACAATAAAACAGATAGACAGCTTCATCTATAACCTAGCCGCATAAGAAAGGCACAAAAGGGCTTTAAAGCCATACATTTGTAATGATCTAATTTGTAATGAAGACATAAACAGAACTGCAATTTTGACAGTTACGGTTCAGTCTGGAAGAGAATTAGAAATACAGTGTGAAATTGTAATCTTAAATCATACATCCCTCGCTCCAGTATCGACGGAATGGGCAAAAAGGGTGAACTTTTAAGAGCTCTGCATCATTGTTGAGTTCCTCTCCTCTCTCCCATCCACGTCCCCTCCCAGCAGGTCTCGAAAGCTGAACTTAGCCAAGCAACAATCCTATCTCTCAAAAATAATAATCTACTTGAAACCCCACCAGAGAGACAGAGACTGCCAAGAGGGAGGACAGCGCGAGGAAAGGGTAAAAGCTGAAATGACAGGCTTTTGGGAAGTCCTTGTTAAAACAGACTGCAATAGGAAGCATTTACTCAGCTCTACCTATGCATTTCCATGGCTGGCTGGGACCTTTTCGTCTCCTCTTGTAACTCCCATTAAAATTATCAGCCTACAGATTTCATAACAACCAGGAGAATGAAAAAGCCCAAACACTATAATGAGAGAAATCGTTTTATCGTTAGCTATTTCAAAATGCACGTGGGTTACTTAACACCTCGGGATAGGTGACATGACACCACACAGATGCTCTGGGTGCAAGGGCAGGAAACAGCTTCCTACTAAAAATACACACATCAACAGGGGGCCTCCCCAGAGCTCTGGAAGTGGGATATCAATACAGCACACAGGACATGAACTGAAAGCCATCAGTGACCCAGATACTTCCCTAACTCCGCCCCGTATTAAAATCTGTCCATCTTTAGATTTCAAATCTCTCGAAGGAGTAGGTATGCTTTTTGGTGGCTGGTAGGAAGGGACTAAAATTCTAAATTAAGCTAAATATAGATGGGGTTAAATTTAAAACACTCCTTTAATGCAGCAGCACATGAAGGTTTTTAGTTAGTTTTACCTCTTTCTTGGTGTTTTGTGGAAATGCATTTAGGGACAAAGGGAAAAAAGGAATGGCAGGCATATGACTGTGAGGGTCAAGCAGCAATTTGTTTTAGTTAGTGTGAAGGGCAGGATTTGAAGAAAGGAAAAGACAGGAGTCTGCTCTGGAAGGCAAGAAGAGTGCTTGGCAAGATGATGACCATATGGCATATGAACAAAGCATATTTTAGATTTGGTTCATTTGACTCCATTATGTGTAAAAGATACTTTAGGATCCAAGGCTAAGAAACACAATTTTGATGATTGTTTTCAGACCTGTAGGGATTTCTCCAAGTAGTCATTGTAGCTCATATGATAAAAACATCCATTTGGCAGCTAATTTTAGCATTTTCCCCACAAGGGTGAATTAACCATGAATCTATATAACCATGTGCTATATGCTACAGGAGCCATCACTGCCACTGCCAATGTCATGAAGCTACAAATCACAGTCTACTTGTAGACAGAATGACCTCTGCTAACTAGCTCAGTAAACTTTTAATTTTATATTAAAAGGCTTTGATTTGACCCAACACCACAACAGACCATACACATAACTTTAGAATAGTGGATGAAATCTTACATAATATACATTCCTTCTTCGAAGCATGACCTGCTTCTAAGTCTGTGTTTGTGCTTCTACAGTCATTAATAACACACAAAGCACCAGTGCTTAGACAATAAGACCACCTGAAAATGTTTAAAGAAGCAGAAAGGACTACACTTGTCAATCAACAAGAAATGCCTATCTCACTTTATCTTTTTTTGGAGGCTTTTATTGCCTCCAATATACAACACATTTCAGTAAAACTGAAAAACAAGAAATAGACACATTAACATAAACTGATAGTACATATAGCTGTGTTACAACACAGCAACCAACAACAGAGAAGAATCACATCATTAGATGATTCCAAGGGATAGCTCAAAATTATCCTCATTCAAAATAACACTTCAAGAAATCTTTTGTTGGGTTGATGAGGAAGGCGGGGGAAGACTTCATCTAACTGAAGCTAGAGAAAACAAACCCACTGAATATCTTGAGTGGCAATAACCAGTAAGAATATGCTAATAAAGGGAAGCATCTTTACAGCAATAGAGAAAAAACAACTTTAAAGAAGGATCAAGACTACAAGATCTTGAAGTATTGAAAAAAAAGGAGCAGTCTGAGTATCAAAAGTATGAGTACTTTTAACGATCATGAGCAAAACCCCCACCACATTCCAACAGAGATCTGAAAAGTGGAAGAAACCATCACAAGAGGAGCTGTTGAGAGGTAAAGAAGCAGATAAAGGGACAATCATACAGGAACACATCCGGAGTCTTTAAAAGAACAATTCCAGATAAAGTCTGGGAGATAACATTTGTGACGGACCTTATCTGGAACCAGGTTAAATTTGAGGGAAACATCAGGAAGACCTTACAGTTTGTGTCTTACTTTATCCTGTCTTCTGCCCAGGGGAGCAGTGCAGGAAGCCATCAGCTCCCTTCCCAGCACGGAAAGAGAAAAAAGTGAAGAGGCTGAAGCACTACCATTCCTGCAAGAGGCAAGGAAAGGAGGCAACAGGGATGCAAAGCTCATGTTCAGAGTGGGAAACCAAAGCATCCCCCACTGGAACAACAAAGATCTACAAGAAAAAGGAACGGGAAAGCAGAAGAAGGAGATAGCATTTAATAGGTAAGAATGGGGAGAAGGGTGGTGAAATTAAAAAAATAAAACAAAAAAACCCCCCACCAAACAAACAAAAACATTTACATTGACAGGCTTTGGTCTCCCCTCTGGAATAAATACTTGAAAAGCTTGCCTTCAGGAACAGATTAATTGTAATGTGAGAAACGGAAGATCATTTGAAACAAACAGGAAGAGTTTCAGGGGTCTTGTGGTGATCATCTAGCAAGGGGTAGCATAAATTAACTTCAACATCAATTCCTAAATTATAGATTTGTCTCACGGCAGCAGTCTTCCATCCTTTTACAGACACATTCGACTGAGCTCGATTTCTGCTGAACACCACCCTGGAGTTGAAGAACTAAAGAGGAATAGTTTGGGGAGAGATTTTTCTTGGGGGAAAGGCGTTGGAGAGGAAAGATGTGTGGCAAGTTTTGGTTTTCAGCAGAAACACTAAACCTCATGATTTCCACCCATGCTGCCTTGCACAAAGAACAGAGCTTCAATGCAGAAGACAACAAGGGGTGAGGGTATGCTTGTGCCTTATTCCACATACTTAACGAGCAGTGTGGAATGAGGCGTGGCAAGTGGAATTCGTTACTCCAGCCCTGGCCGGGAAAGGTGGCTGGAAGCCAACCGCGCCACAAAGGTCTCATCATCTAAACTTCAAGTAAGGTCCTGAGGATACCGACACTTTCTCATATTGAGGTGTGCCACAGATACAGAAAAAAATTATATTGCAGCCACTGGGTTTGATAGTCCTAGGGGTCTTACCTGCCACACACTTGCTTTAACAAAACCTCTTAACACATCTCACAGCGATGAGCCTTACAAAGTACTCAGCACCAAGCAGCTTCACAGAGAATAATACGCTCCTGCCAACAGCAACTTCGCTCGACCAGATGCAAGTCTGGAAGTTTCTAGGAGGCTGATGTTGTGGTAAGTAGTGGAAGGCATCTAGTAATAAGGATAGAGGTTCACCTATTGGGGGCACAATGAAGCAAAACAGGAGATTCATCTGGGACAGAAGAAACCCAGAAGAAATCTGAATGCATGGCTAAGCTTAAGCAGTAGCGGTTACACTAGAAATGGCTTTAAACACAAAAAGGGAACTGAAGACAACCAGATAAACTCTAATACTCACGTGCAAATTGTAATCAATGATGATGATGATTGATTTTTATAAAGGGTCTAACGATACAGTACAAGCTAATTCCTCCCATCTGAAGCCTTGCACCATTTGGAATATTTGATTCAAAAAAACCCAAGTGCGGGGATTTTTTTCTTCCTCCTGCTCTTCTGGCTTTTTTGCCATGCTGATGCTTGTTTGCATTATGTCTATTTTGAGCTAAATTAAATAAGAGAAGCAGAGTTTTGACTCAGTAGTAGCAATAAATGGGGTTAGCCTGGCATTGATCTGTGTAAAGGGGCCAAAGCTAGGACTGCCACAAGCAAAACATGGTCAGTGAACTCTACAGCACCAAGAGTGACCCTGCAGCTGAATTCCTAGCCCTGATTACAACAGAAAGAGACTTGCTGTCCTAAACAAAGAGTATTTCAGGCCACAGATTAGCAAGGGAAAGTCTACTTGCAATGGAAGACAGAGGAAATGGACCAAAAATAAGAATCACAGCACACTTCAGAGGATTTCAGAAAGCTTCTGAACAGTGCAAAACAAATGCCCTCCTTGCTCTGCATTTCTTGTAAGCCAGCATTAGGTGCAAATGCTGAAAGAAACAGTATTTTTCTTCTGCATCCGAGTTAAATAGCTTCAGTTAGTGAGTGTGCAGCAGTGAAGATGAGCCAAACCCACGTTAAGAATAGCATGCTGAAAAAGTTACCTTGCAGACTATGAACATCTGTCTTACAGCCCTATAGAAAGGGAAATCATGTTTACTACAAGAGGAAAGGCTCCTTTTATAAATCATGCTTAAAATTCAGCCAGCAAATTTATACAGAAGGAGAATTTCACAATCCTTAGGAAACACAGATCAAATTCGTTTGCTCTCTGGGTGTCTGTGCTGTTGTGCAATGCAAAACAGTGAGAGCACAGCAGTAAATCTAGCCTCATGACTATCGAGTTTAATTGCAGTCTATCTACAACAGAGAACAAAGTGCCTCTTATTCCTGCTGCACTGTGATCCCACCGGATCTGAAGCCAAGCAGGGTCGGGTCAGGCCAGCATTTGGCTAGAGGCTGGCAGAGTCCTGGAACTGGCCGCTCCAAGGCTGAAGCAAGCTTGCACCTCGCTCCTAGTGCGGCCGCTTTGCACAGCAGGAGCACACAAGGTGTTGGGCGCTCACAGACATTCCTATGGGGTCTTTCAACCACTGCGCCCACCACTTTGGCAGGTCTGACGGCTGCTCACAAGTCTCATACGCAGCAAGCAGCTGTCAAGAAGCACAGCCCTGCAAAGTGATCCAAAGCTGCTGAGCAGCAATGCTTCCTATCCTCATTTTTTAATCTGGGACATTCAGGTGGCACCAGGCTGTGTGATCAGAGCTCACCCTGGCTGGAAAACCTCAGATGGGCCTAGCGCTCCTTGTGCTGGTTTCACCAAGAGCAGTGGAGACCTCAGCCCCCTGAGCAAAGAGAGCTAAAGAGAGAATCCCTCATTATCACTACTTTGAATTTTAACCTATTTCTTTCCCATATTTTACAATAATTGCTCATTCACGAGTGTTTCCTTAAAAACAAGGATCACAAAGTACTGAGCCATGTCAAATCCTTATGAACAAGCTTTTAACGGTCTTCAGCCCATCCTTCCCCCACAAAGTCCCAGAATATATTTTTGCTTGCTGCTTTACCATGTAGCAAAGGGCAATGTGGGGACTCACAGAGGAAATGGAGGGTGATTCAAAGTCTGTTGGTGTACTGACAGCTCGCAGAAAATTGAGACAGAAATCTGCAAGACAGCACCCTGGTTTTTTAATAGCACTCATTTGGCTTGCCACTCTTATTACGGGTTGATTTCACCCTTCGCTTTAGTTTTGTGGTGGCTGCAGTGTCAGAGCATGAGACATGTGGTTGTCACAATTGGGAACTTGCTGACTGATTTATGGGAACTTACAAACCCACAAAACCAAAAGATATTTGCTATTCGCTTACATTCTGAATGTTCCTTTCACCTCTTATTGAATAAATCTTGGGCAAGTGAAAGTTTATTTCTAGTTTGAAACTCATTTTCCCTTCTGTAGAAGGGATCCTAAGCACAATACACCTTCACTATGGCAATGACCCCACAACATCTCCCCTGAACAGCTCGAGGTCAATATACCTACATTGGTAACAGCATCTTAAAATTAAGTTATCATTTTAAGTGCTTAGCGGGCATTGAGACATCTCAAATAAATCGGTTCATTATTAAAAGCAGCAATTATTGTAAATTACACTCTTCACAAGAACAACAGCCTAAGCTTTAAATACATTAAGATACCTGCCTGACCATTCCCTTTAAATGAGGATAGCTGAGGGCTCAGACTCACCGTCATGCAGCAAACAGCTGTGCAATTTAGGACTACTCTTTTTTTAATCACTCCTTTCCCTAAGGCTACCACCCCCATAGCAGAGCTGGCAAAACAGACCTTATGCCCATGCCTCCTGTGTTCCAGTTCACAGACTAAACATGGTAACTCCAAATTGCTGCCGATGATGACAGCACCCAAAAACCCCCCATAACAATCCCTTGACCCAGGTTTGCTGTAGCCACTGAAGCACAGGCACATGGTACCTTTTGCTGACTCTGCAAGGGAGCAAAAGCCTTCCACAAAGGAGGAAGGCAGCCGAGGGCAGTAACATCAAGCTAAGATTTGCCAGGGCTTGCCTGTCAGAGGACAACGTCTTGCATTTTAACCATTTTTGGCACATTCCACATTCAGTATTTTCAAGAGCTTTCTAGGATGTTTATGAAACAACTGCAAGTTAGGCAAGTAAATTGATGGTGGCACAAGGAATGCCTTCCCACATTCCTCTCCCATGCTCTACCGGGGAAATAAATGAAGATGTAGTTTATGTGTCCGTAATTACAGTTTGTTAAAAGGAGAACAGGTTGTTAAATTATGGTAAGGAGTCTGTGAGCCTGTACCCTGCTTTGAATACCACAGCGATGTAGTTTATACCGAATAGAGACCGGTCAAAACATTACTCAGAAGGAATCCACGCTCTGATATCATCCAGCATAAAACAATCTACCTTTAAACTAGTCATGTTAAATCAATCAATTGGAAGTTGTTCTTATGAGAGCTATAGGTGACATTCAGAACACTGTCAAGTTTCAGTCATTTAATACTAAATACCAAAAGGGTAATGTTACCCATTTGGTTTATGACACTTTTGTATCATGCATCATCTGCTGTTTGCTTTTAATCCTGCGTTTCCCCCATTAAATACTTACAGTATTTATACAGCCTTGTAAAACTGCAGTACAAAAGAATAAGCAACAAGAACTTTTCCCCATACATTACTTGCCAACTTAATTATGTAATGTAATGTGAAAGGTTTATGCACACCAGCTGGATCTCATTATAGTTAAGTTTCTGTCTTTTTAAAGTGTACTTTGTCTGGAACATTGAAGTCACTAAAGAATTTCACTTAAAAATACATTGAGCTGGCATACACACAAGTTTATACTGCAGGATGCTAGCTCATTAAATGGGTTCAGAACAAGTCAAGTTCATGGACATGTCTAAAATGCATCAGCTAAATTTAAATATTTAAATATCTGAAGCCAACTATGGATTATTAACTGAACACCTCAGCCTAAGTCAATCTTCCCTTCCTAAGCATCACAGTAACCAGAGATGCTACTCCTTGTACAGTAAGAAAACCAGCAAGAAACGCAAGAAGGGAAAAGTTTCAAGGGAGCATTGGTATCGCCTCCCTACTATTCAGTGCTAAGACTCAGAGGTGCTCTGGCTTTCTGTACCAAGAAACATCTAAAAAGCTGGAGTTTCAGAGCTGCAAAGAGTTTAATAGCAAGACCACCAAAGAGGTTATTAAATACCCAGCTGAACCAAAGCAGACTTGTCACACACTTCGGTATTACCAGTTGAGAGATTCCTGTTCAATCATGAGGCAAGAATTGTGGTTTAATAAATGCAGAGAACAAAACCAAGCATAAAAAAAATCATGTGCAGTGATTTTATTTTTGTTGTATATTTGAGTGTAATTACTGTCTTAAGTACTTTAATTGCCTGGCATCTCCTCAAGTGCCTTGCCTGTGGGGAGGGGAGGCAGGGCAGTTTATAGTTTGTTATTAATGAATGAAGTACAAACAAGTTTACCTTGTCTGTAATCAGCATTCCCATCAAAACAGTTTGAGAGAAAAATGCAAAGGGGTCCGTTCATCCTACAGGCCCAACAGGATTGCATTAATATCTGCTTTTTAATGATAAATGTCCTTCTGCCACATCACTTGCACCTCAGAGGGGGACCCGGCAAACATCTTTATAACATCCACACGAGAAGCACCACCTTCTTGTCCATTCCTATTCTCTTCAACAGACACCTGCTCTTGGCCACTGATGTGGGGATGGGGTGTGGGCGCAGACACCCCTCAGGTCTGGCCCCATATGACCTTTCTTGTATGCCTTCTAGGTGAGAAAAGGGGGTGGGCACCAAGGGGAAATATGTTCTGCTTTTTGCAAACAAATCTGTAGGGTCATTTACAATTGCTCTGGAATGACACACATCCAGCCCTTCTCAGCTGGAAATAATTTTTGCCTGGAGTAGAAATGGAGTGAAGGGAAATGAGTGACAAAAAGAAGCTCATGCAGGATAAAATAATCACCTGCTTCATGAAGAAATGATTAGACACAAGAAGCCATCATTAAAAAGTAGCACAGTTATATGAAGATGGTAAAGCCAGGAGGATGAAGAAGCAAACAGAGAAAATATGAATTTGACCATTAGTCTTGTTTTTCCACTCAAATTGGGATAAAAGTCTGCTACTTTTAGGTAACGTCACATCCACAGCCCAGCAGACCATCTAGACAGCGAGTGCACCACTGGCATAGCGAGCTGTCTCACACAGCTGTCAGCCCACACTGACTGTCAGGAGCCCACCTCTGAGGGAGGGCAGCTCTTCCCCTTGCCTTGCCACTCAGGCTGCCAACAGGAGTGACAATCAGTGTCAGTTCTGGTGGTCTGCGTTGCAAGGATACTTGTTCACTAGGATCCAGACTAAGACAGCTAATTTTCACACCAAAAAACATGCTTTCCATTACTACAGATAAGGACTTTCTTCCTCACCCAGTTTTGGGCTAGATGGCTGGTGCAACCAGATTAACATCTCTTACCAGCTTTCTCAGCCATGTAGCCTGTCTCCTCCTTACAGCTGAGACACCATCTCAAACACTGCCATCTCCTACCTCCTGAAGCACAGCTTCTTACTCTTGTGGTACCGTCCCACTGGCACACAGATGGCACACTTCTTGCTCCAGGGAGGCTTCACGATGCAGTTGCCACTTCTATTGTACTTTCTTCCATGGTAAAACACAAAGTTTTATTTTTCAAGTCACAGCAAAGCCAGTGTATTTGACGGTTTCTCCAACACACAATACTACTGCTTTTATAACAGTCTTCAAAGCATCCCCCTACCACTGCCAACAAGTAAACATTGCTGATCAGATGAAAACTTCTCCCTTGAGTAAGTTTCTTATAAAGTACATAACCATGCATCTTCATATAGCTGTATACATATAAAGCATGGGAAGAGATGCTGTAAATACTGATCTGAGATCTCTTAGTCATTATTTGCTTAGGCAGAAACATGATAGAAAAGAAATCTGAAAAGAGCCTGTGTAGAAGTTTAAAAATATTTATGAAAAAAGTGGACTACAGTATGATAGCCGCTTAATAACTTCTCAAGAATGGGTTGCTGAAAGCTAGCATCCAGCCATCTACCATGAGAACCAATGATAAATTCCTGACTTCAGAGCTATGACCCTATGCTGGTTTCCTTAGGGAAAAAAAAATATGTTTTGATCAAGCACACCACTAAGGCATTTAAGGTTCTCATATATAACATGAACTGACACAACAAAAATGCAGTCATTGATATACACAGAATAGAACTAGCATACACAAGTCATTCTGGATGCAGACAGCTATTCATGGAACTAATTCAACACCACCTGCATTCCACTAGGAAACTGCGAATCAGATAAATATAGAAAAAACAAGACTCTCCCACTGTGTCCCCTCCTCTAGACTCCTTAAACTTCCCACATGCCCTCCCGTCATGCAGTGAAGCTGCTCCTGCTCTGTTTGGCATCCAAGGAGGGATGAAGCAGGAACCCACCAGGGTTCTTCTCAATAATTTTATGAAATGGCTTAAAGATCAATAGAGTAGATGACTAGTTTATACAGCACTTTGATCAAAAACATGTTTTCCTAACTTCCTCACTGAGTTCTAGTAAGATGTGAATGAGAAATTGATCTGGACACTATAGTTTACAAGGGGTATTTCAAATAGCTTGAGAAAACTAGTTTATTGACCATTAGGCATAAAACCAAACACAATACTTACAGGCCATTTTACCACAGCACTCACAGTAGATTTCTTTTGGGATACATACCCAAGAACCAATGCTTACTCTGACACAAAATGCTATAGAAAACCACTGGTTTAAATGTCATTTTTCTTAAGGTTAAGGAAAAAAAAAATCTTTATATTTTAATTTCCATGAGACAGTAATACAATGTACTTGTCATACTCATGTCATACTCATTTTCTTTTAACTAACCTTAAAGTTGAAGAAAACCAAAACCTGCTCCCCACCCCTTCACCGTTCTTTTACATTCTCCTATAGCATTTCTACTTTAAAGAGAAAAATGCATAATTCCTCTTTGCCATCTCTCTGGATCCATCTTCTCCTTGATCAAATCTTGCTTCAGTGCACCTACTGTATTTGTTATTTAGCATTAGGAAAGAAGGTTTGGTTGTTTTTTTATTAAATCTTAATTTCTTCCTCCAATTTTAGCTCCTCTCCAAACAGAGCATTATTTCCCACCCCTTGAATCTATTAAACTAATCCAGCAGAAGCACACTGGTATACAGAACTAGTTTCCAAACTGATGTGCTACAAGACAGCTTTTAACATTTTCTCACCCTGCTTTCCCTCTCCCCCTCCTTTTCCATTTCAACTTATTTCTAGATCCCTTTTTTCTTGCAAAATCCTTATGTTCTGCCTTCAAAATCCTGCTGGCAGTTATTTAACCCTTGCTCTCTGACCTCCATATAAGCTGGTGTGCTCATCTCTGCTCTCCTCCCCTCCTAAAAGTCTAGTCCCTTGAGATAAAAGAGGTAACAGGTATTTCAGATCACTGTCAGTAACGTTCAACAGAATCCTCAAGAGCCCAGAGTCACAGGCTGTCAGCAGCAGTACTCAGCATCCCTGCGGTGGTCCCTGCTCATTTGTGCCGGAGGAGCCTGAACCAGCTCCCCACAGGCAGGATGGGGGCACAGAGGACTCTGCCACCCCACATATAGAGCAAGGGACCGCTGCTGTCAAGGTTAGAGTAGCTGGGTAGTTGTTGCAGCTCTGTCACTGGAAATCTGCACGGAAGAATATCAGAACATCACCACACCAAAGCATTTGACAGCAACAAACACCTGTAAGATCACACCCCTGTAGCAAAAAAAGTGTCCAGTGGAATTAGTCTAGCACTTTACAGAAACAGAAGTGCCTCAGTAAGTTACAGTATTCAGCTAAGGTACAAGCACAGGAAGGAGCAGAGGGAGGGAGGAATGTGTTTTGCTTTTTCAGCAAAAATTTGGACACAGGCCTTGTGAAATCTAAAAACAAACAAAACCAAACAAAAATATTTATCAGCTAGTATATCTTTTCCTGGAAAGATATGTATTTGACCTCATGCTTTGGTATCTCTCAACAACCCAAGCACATAAGCTTCTGGAAGTGCCTGCTGTACGTTTTACATGACTGCAACAGTTACTACCATATCATTATCCTGTACTGCAAATCTAGCCTACTATTATATTCTATATATGATCCTGAATATACCTATGAGCAGTCGGAAGTGAATATGCTGTACTGAAGAAAACTGACTGGTTAACATTCCACTTCAGCACAGGCATGAGGAATCTCTTCCCAATGAATTACCAGAGCAAACTTTAAAAAAACGGTGTTGAATTATCCTTCTCAGTACCATGGGGATACATTTACCATTTACACAGTAGTGTAGTGCTACTTCCATACACCAGTACAATACATTAGCATCTAAATTAATACTATATTTAGTACTGAGTCACTGTACATTTTAAACTCTATACCCATTTTGACACATTTGTATTTGCTAGTTTCAATGAACCTGGGTTTCCTTACTCTTTTTTTTTTTAATTCCTTACTTTTATACTTTTCAATGCCTAAAACTGAAGGGAACAGCTTGTATCTAAAAGTACTTTCAGACAAAACATTTGTGTTCAGGTCCTACTTAGAAGATACCAAAAAACTCATAATGTTTTATTTGAAACCCACTGACAAATGCAGGTGCATTTCAAAAATACCACATTAAAAATACACCCAATAAAAAGGTAACTTGCAAAAACTTTTGAAGAGAAAACCAGGAATAAGGCTGCTTTGGAAGTTCGTCGAATACTCCAAAAGGAAGGCAAAACTACAAAGTTATGAAAGGACATTAAAAATCAAACTGCAACTGTGTTACACATACTGATCTGGACTGGCAACAGCTTCAGAAAGCCAATTCTGCAGCAGTTAATTTTGAGTCTGACACTGAAACTGTGTTAGCCCCACTCTGTCTATTTTATTTTCAAACAGTACTTGGGTAGAAAAGACAGAGTCAAATGGATTTGCATTTCCATCCCTGCTAAGGAATATCACTTTTTCAAGTGCTTGTGCTGGAAAGAAATCATATTCCTACCAACATCACTCAGTTCTAGAGAACTTAAGTTCCCCTCATGTGGTTTCATGGACCACAGAGCTTTGCATTATCCATTTTGCCTCCAAGAACAGTTACTTTTCCACTCCCAAGTTTGGCAGTCACTGATTAGTGTGCATTTTCAGAAAAAGAGAGGTGTTTTGTTATGTTGTTGGGGTTTTGTTCCCCCAGAGAAACTGTATTTTCAAATACAGATAATCAGCAAGATACATACTTCAGCACTACCAAATGAAGAGACAAGAGAAAGTGTAAAATATACCAAAAAGCTAAACAGCTCTTTATGGACTGGTTATTTGCCAAAACACACAGGTTTAGAGCATCTTATTATTTCTCCACCCCCAAACAAAGGCATTTTAAAGAATTGAGCAGAAACATGAATCTGGTCTTACAATGGTCTAGGGAGAGCTTCCAGAAACTAGTGTTATGATGACAGGAAAAAGACAACATGTTTTCTAAACCCAAGATGGAAACTAGCACTGATAAGCTAGATAAAAGCCCACACAAATCATCACCTCCCAATAACCACAAACACGGTCTGTAATACTTTTCTAGCTAACTCCTCTGATAAACAACTGCAGCCATCATATCTGAGATGAGGAGGAAGAGCACACAGGTATCCTTTATGTGAGTGCTGCTAGCCATAACATTATTAGAAACGCTGGGAAACCCCCGAAGAGGCAACCAATTCAAACAGGTTCCCTCTTTATCTGACATTCACACACCATTCATACTACAGCCATAGGTTTGCCTGCTACAAAGTCTGTGCTCCCATTTACACTTTCCAACTTGTCAACCTCACTCTCACAGTTAGGTACTCCTAATTTGGCATCAAAACTAGATGGGTTAACTACAGCACTTCAGATGACTCGCATACTTCTGAATGGGGCGATTTCAATCCGAGGGAAGGAATTTATCAGGCATGTCACAGGTAACAGCCAGCCCTTACAAGAAGGGAGGAAGGAAGCTATTTAAGCCCACTTCACCTTTCTCACTCCTCTTCCTCCCCACACTTCAGGTACAAGGAGAAAACATCTCAACCCAAGTAGAACTGAAGTGAGAAGGGCAACGTGAGCGGATTTCCCCTTCTCTTTAGTGCTAAACCCACATACCCCATGCTCCCACCCCTGTGTCAGCCAGACATACCACATGCTTCCGCTGCTTGTTCTCCAGGGGAGCTTTAAGCCAGAGGGTGCCTGGTAATTAACCACTGATGATTTCCTCCTGCACCCGAGAGTTTCGGGTGCTGCTCCTTCGGCTGCACTGCAGACACCGCACCCATGAAACAAGAGCTCACACTGGCAAGGGGAGCACAAGCTCCGCAGCCAATAATCCTGACCACAGGAAGAACTCAGGATGCCAATACCGGACCTTAATAACTGAAAGTCAAAGCATCACAGTACGCTGTCCTTACTTCAGCCCAAACTCTCCCCGCCGCTTTTGAAGCCTACTAGAAATATACAGCGAAAATCGACAGCAGTGAAAGAAGCAGTTATATATATCACTGCAGTGAATAAAAGCTCACGATTCAGCTGAAGGATGTTGAGAAATTGCGCTTGAAATTTCTCCAGCAATCCTTAATTTTAAACATAAATAGACAGACGCCAAAAAAAAAAAAAAAAAAAAAAAAAAAATCCAAAACCAGGGAGAAGCTTAAAATATAGTGGTGTTTTAGGGAAATCATTCATTTATGCATTATGTTTCTGACAGATGACAAGTAGTAACAGCATACATAAGTGCCAGTTCTCAGGGCAGCTTGAGAGCTGTGGCCTCTTCATTAGAGCTATCAAGTGCAAGAATCCCAACTACACAGCCTCCTCTTCTTCCCACTTTCCATATTGAAAACCAAACTAAAACAAATAACAGCATCATCTGACCTGGTTCCTGGGCACTTCAAGGAGGAGAGTGTGAAATGGAACACTGTGCTAGAGGTAAGGCCAAATCAGAAATCACCCCAGCACCGTCACAAGATCTTTGGGATAAGAAAACAGAAGAAAAGTCAAAACTCATCCTTGTGCCTCACCTCCCATAAAGAGATTTCTGCCCTCCTCCTTTTGCAAGGACAAATGCTCCAACCTGTGTTACCTGAACAGCACCTACCCTCATGAGCTACATTCAAGCCGCCTCTCCTACCCCCACCTCGGGGAACCTTCACCAACAGATTTATAGCCCATTCCTCCCTGCAGATCACATCAGTTTTGTCCTCCTGGACTCCTATTGTTCCCCAATGGAAAGCCATAAGAGTACTACAGGAGAAGCAACAGTTTCACGCTGTCGGTGCCACTGTTTGAAAAGAAGTGATTACTCCTTGCCATAAGCTACATAATGCATTATCCAGGCTACGCTACCCAGTTTAAGTACCAGAAACACTGTAAGCCACATCAGCACAGTGCACCACCCAGGCTAGTACTTGAACCAAGTCAGAAGTCCCAAGGAGGTGCTAGCTCAAGTATCTATGCACAGGACTGGGTTATATGGAGCAGATGAGCCTTATGCATACAGTGAAAACAATGTTTTCATACATTGGTAAAGGGAACAGGGCGTAGAAATTTCACTCAGTTTCAATTTAATTAAAGTGATCTGTCCTAGCTATAGAAGTGTACAGATGCATTCAATAGGTAAGCATATCAAGTAAGTAGGAAGTTACTGGAAATGTATATACTGCATCTGTGCACTACAACTTTGATTATTCCCCAAACTAAAAATGGCAATAGGAACATGTGTAAGGCACTTGTCCTCATTAGGGATTAAGTTCTTAGCAAGTCTGAAGGTTTTCAGATCAACTAACTAAAACTGGCAGAGTGCAAAACCACATGAATTTCTAAACGCCTGGAAGAGCCATTTTTCCTTGTGGATAATCCTCAAAAAACAACCAGAATAGAATTAATTCCTATGTCTTCCAATGTTACTTTTAGATCAAGGTATTATTAGAAGTTCCCACCCCTTCCTCACTCCCCCCTCAAATGCCTGGAAGACACTTAGAAAGCATTCCCTGGAAACATGATTATATATTTTTACCATTACAACACTAATAAATCTCTTCCACATCAGATAAAATGCAGTTACCAACACTTGTCCCTTGAATCCAAAATACGATAAAAAATTATCTTGCACATACATATTTGGCTACATGCCCTTAATGATCTCCTTCTGAAAAGAAGGGTGCATTTATTGCTTCAGAAACAGAAAAGCAAAATAATAAGAAAGAAAGGACACAGGGAAAAAGATGAACAGAAGGGCTTCGAAAGTGACTGAAAATCTACAACATCACTAATTAGGTTCCAGCTTCTAACACAATAGTGGGTGTACCATGGTCTGTTATCAAGTTTATAGCCAAGGGCATAAGACAATACAACCCCACATTCAATTTAATTACAGCCTATGGCTTTTGCAGTAGTGCTGTGTTTCAAAGGGTTTAAGCACTCATTTATTTCTACACCATACACGAAATAAGGCAGCTCACTGTCATACAGACTCACCAATTAGACTGAACAGGTTTCTGATCTCTTGCTCTCTAGAAGGAGAGCAGTGGGCAACGGGAAATCTTTTACAGGATAATCACAGAAAACTTTTTGTTTAAAAAAAAAAAAAAAGCAGCTCTCTGCTACCTTTAAGTTTGTGCATTTTATCTTTGACGTGCACAGAGTACAAATATAGTCATTTCAGAGCCTACAGAATTTTAAAAAGTGTTAAGATACAACAGCGGTTCAGCGATGCTGGGGTTTTGCTCCTAACTGTACTAAAAAGGTCATCTTCATTCGAGTTATACAAAACAGATCATCTCTTGCATTCTTACCATCACTGAAGGCTGGACCAAGCAAGTTCTCTTACTCAGCTCATGTGATTCAACTAAATAAAGGAGTCTAATTTCTAAAAGTAAAAATATTTTTAAAACTAAAGTAATAGGAGGAGAAAATCACCATCTGAAATAGTTAGAAAGTTTAATACCTCCAATATATCGTGCCAATGCAACTAAAAGGACCTACAAAGACAAGTATTTGACTTTAAACTCCACAACCACAATTCTAAACACTTATATTGAAACACCATTCTCAGATCATCTGTAAAATATCATCCTGAGCCACCTTAAATCTGATAGCTGATGCAAAAATGGACCAACTTCAGTCTAGGAAAGTAAAAACAGTCCCTTAATTCCTTTCAGAGCATATACTGCCCTCAAATCTGCATACAAGGTCCCTAAGCCTAATCTCTATCCTGCTTTTCTTGTACTCATCTTGGGAAACACTCACATGCCTACCAAACCGGAAGTTAGTTGTAAGGACCATAGCCTGGGATATCCTACTGTCTTAAAAAAAAAACAAACCAAAACAAACCCCATCTCCATTCAACAATCTTCAGAAGCACTCAGTTACAAACAACACTGCCTTCCACTGAAGAGTGCAATAGTCAGGATTCACGTGTTTCACTACAGAGACTGGTAAGAAATCTGTCTTTGGGGACCATATCTGACACCCTTGCTACCCTACTCCCCACCTCCTGAGGATTTCAGAACAATTTTGATGACTGTCAGGTATAATAGGTCCCTTCTACGGTTAATCAATTTCCACATCTGTAACTTAGGAGCAGATGAAAATCTTCCCAATTAAAAAACCACAAACAACTAAGAAACAAACAGCAGCCTCTAAGGTAGGTACAGTTTCTTTAACTGTAGGTTAAAGTTCCTTTAACCCTCACACTTAAGATTTTAACCTCAGTGTTTCTTTTAAAGAAGACACCAAGCAAATCCCCGATTTTCTTGCAACCTGGGATAATCCATTAACCGAAGAGGACGGTACTAACTAGGCAGTAGGGCAGCCAGGACTAACCTCTGAAACGAGATCAACAGCAGTCCTGCCACAAGAACTAACACGGTATTTAGCAGTCATCAGTCTTAATAGCTTTAAGATAGGGATATTGCCTCATCTATTATCTGCATAGAAGTAAAGCCCAGCATCCTAACACCACTATCCTAAGCACCCTTCCCTGAAGCAGTCTGATGAGCTCTTCCTTCCCGTATACTCAGCAAGCACCTAGTGATAATTCTGGTCAGAGTATTACAAATATTTGTACAGAACAGAAGCCTTTTTTGTGGCTATTTTATGGAAGTGCAGGATGTTCCCAGATCAAAGATCAAACAGAAAAATTCTTATCCGCATTAAAAAAAAAAAAAAAAAAATTAAAAATCAACCAAACAAAAGGACTAAGAAGAGCTAGACTAATTTATTAGTTACTTTGATTTGCTTTCAGTTGTACCTGCTACCTCCTTATATTCATCATGTGCTACTCTTCTGCCTTCTTTTGCAAAACCTGCAGTCAGAACTAAATTTCTGGTTCTGGTCAAAGTAAACCCTTCAAAGAGAACATAAAGCAACCAAGATACATGTGCCAGATCAAAAGAAAACAAAAAGGGTGGCTCCGAATTTAAAGCAGGAGTAAAAAAAAGTTTAAGGATTCCCCAGAACAGCCAAGACAAATGCACGTGGCTTATGTTTCAATCACTGAGCATTTGGTAGATATCTTAATAGCTGAAGAAACTCTCCACAAGCAGCCCAGAGAAAACCAAGTCAGTTATAAAATCAAGATAAAAGAAGCATTTTCAAGTGACACACAACTCTCCTACCCATGGCAGACAACAATCTATTTTCTAGATCTATTTTGGGGTATTACTACTGTAGTAAGTTCAGCGTGTACCAGATCTATAAATCTCAACAACCACCACCACATTGTAGCATCAAAAGCTTAAACTTCAGCTATTGTTCATCTTTCAGTAACACGAGAGACTAACAACAGCCAAATTACATCCCTCTGTCATCAACTTGAGCTGAAGTACTGTTGTCAGTGGCAGGAAAATTGCTACACTTCAGAGCAAATAAGGACTGAAAAGAAAGTTGTGCCATGATGGCGCAGTGCTGTATGCTTAAAATACACTCCGTAAATGCTGCTCTCGAGGCTGCAACCTAAAGCAATCATTGGATCAAGAGGAACGTTTAATGTACCTTTCCCTAGCTCTGGAGGAGGCTCCTACAAACCCAGTGTTGAAAAGACATCTTGGGGCTAAAACAAAAGACGGGAGCAACCACGACAGAAAAACATAAAATTAACATCCTTGCTCAGATTCTTACGCTTAAAAGTTTGTAGTCAGTGCACACTGAAGACATTCCATTTAGAGCTTTTGTTTAACCTTTTCCATACCTTGCTTAATGCTATAAAAAAAGAGCATGCATGCATGCAGTAGAAAGATGCTGAGAAACCCACTCATCACACCACCACTTTTTCATCACAGTATTGCACAAGTCCGCAAGGGCAGCAGAATCCATCCCCTGGAAGAATAACCACAAAGACGACAAATACACCAGACTTATGACCTTCATGTTTTCAAGGAATCTGTAATATTTGTCAACAGCTGAATTTAGTGTCATGTTACTTGATGAGAGGCCTGGAAAGTCTTTGTTTATAATTCAGCAATAACGATTGAGGACCACAGCATTTCCTGGGGATTAATGACCAACTGGGAGAGTCGATGGCTTGAGGCAATGCCTTGGGCCATTAACCCCAGCCAGTCATTAATTTCCCCAGGAAATGCCCTGGACCTCTATTAGCCTAATTATTATAAAAGGTAGCCAGGGAGAAAAACTTTAGCATTAACATTCTCCCAAGGAAATTTATTCCACAGCCAGTATTTTTTCATTTTGTCACCTCCCAGAAGTGCATAAGTTAAAATTGACATGAGAAGAATGGGCAATTAAAAAAAGACTCTTTTCCTTCTCCTAAAGACTTAAATTAACGAGTTCTGCAGCAAAGGAAAGATTCAGCTACAAAAGTGGCTGGGCAGCTTGTTTAGCTCATTAAATTGTGAATGGAGATGAACATTTCCATGTAATTACATGGGAAAAAACCCCCACACTGTCTGGTATCCTTGCTGACTGCTCATTTTCTTTCTTGATATGCTTAAGAAAACAGCACATGCCTGTGCAGTCTATAATCTATTTTAGATATTTCTCCCTTTCTCCGTATAGCCCGCCACTAATGAGAATTACAGCTCTGAATGCTTCACGTAGGAAGCACAGCCTTGCAACAAACAGTACAGCAGCTGGGTTTCTCCTCACCTAAGCTTTACGCAAGTGTGAAGAGATCTGCGGGTAGAGATCAAGCTCTCCAGCCTGATGACTGAAGGTACCAAATGACCTCATTTAACAGGTTAAAGACACACGTACTCCATTACAGCTAACTGGATCAGAACTGCCCTGCCCAGATCCCTTTTCCCCTTCCCATGCCTGCATGTACTGCTGCTCTGAAAGAGATAAACTACGTTTGAAGTTTCAAAATTACTTTCAAGGTCATTAAAAGTGAGGGAAAGAGGAGTCTAGGGTTAAACACAGCGAAGAGCATTAGCTTATACCTGAAATAATGAGCTAGAACAAAAACATTATCTGCACATAATCAAGCCTCTAAGCCATTCAGAGACACCAGATACACACGGCAGGAGATCAAACTACAGCACTCCACTGAAGTGGTCCAAAGAAAAAAAACAACCAACCCTGCTAGAAGGAGAGGTCACAGGTACTTTAAAGAACATAGATGCTTATGCAGGCATTCACTGGAAGCCCCGCTCTCCCTCCCTCTTCCCTCCCCAATTAGCCTTCAGGCTGGTTGATTAGCTGGCAAACTCTTTGAAAGGGTCAGTCTGTCCAGAACTGGTATTTCCACTTGGGAAACAGCTCAGGCATGTCATATACCTGTGCTCGCCCAGCACCATGCTCTCCTGCTGTCGGCTGCAATCCCTGTTATTACTTGACACAAGAATGTCAGAGGGGTTTTGTAATCATGTAGGGCAGCCAGCAGTAAAGTTCTTGCCTGAAACACGGTATTTTATGGGGCACAAAGTAACCGCATACACTTTATAGATTTAGTGAGAATTACTTCCAAACTTCAAGCCAATTGCAGAGGTGTGAGTCTTTGAAGTAATTTAGCTCCAGCTCTCAAACATTCGAAAGGAAAGTGCTTTTGGAGGGGATAAGGAGCAGGCACCAGCATGTGTCACACACAGCAGAGGGGGTTCACAAGGCACGCATTATGGCACAGCTCAATGGCGCTCCTGGCAAGACCTTCTTCACCTCAATGAAACATATCTAATGAACTTGGGCTCGTTCCACAGTGAAGCTGCACCTAAACCTGTTTAATTGTGCTCTTACTGTGTATTTCACCAGTACAGTAACTAATGCAACTAAAGCCAATTTGCCTTATTTGAAAAAAACGGGGAAAAAGAAGAGGATCACTGCCAGGAAACAGAGCTATTTTAAATAAACAAATACAAGATGAATGCAATTGCTGTATTAACCCTCTTGTTAACTTCTGAAGTTTAAAATTACACCCTCATTAGTAGTGTGTTATTGAGTATTCAGCTGTTTCCTGCATTTGAGGTTATTCAAATAGTTCATTAGCACATTAAGACCACCACACACACTGATACCTGATGCCCTTATCTACTATTTTGGCCCAACTTTCGTAACTCTCATCTCCTGCAAAAAAGAGAAATAAAAAAAAGGGGGGGGGGGAAGAATAAATAAGGAGGGAAAGGGGGAGCCCACAGGGCTGAGCCACTGGTACTGCTGCCAACAGGGAGCATGGTGGCACCCAGGCACCTCTTGAGTCTGACCCACAGGCACACAGTGAGCAGCCACCGGACCAGAGGAAGTTGTGGGGCAAGGAAGTTGGGTAACTTGCATCTGGGCTCCTTGGGTGCCTGAACAGTGACAGCCGCTCCAGGAGCCACCCAGGGGCTGGTGGTGTGCGTTGGTGCCCAGCCTTGGGTGAGAGGGGAAAGAAAGGTGGGGTGCAGTGGGGGCTATGTGGGACAGGGTACAGGGTTGCCATTGCCACCATATTTTTTTTTTTTTTTCCTCCTTTTTCCAGTTACCTGTGTGGGGGAAACAATAGCAGGTGAAACTACTGTGGGTGAGGTGGTGCTTCTGTGCCCATTGGCTTCAGGGAGGAGGTGAGGCAGGGGGTCGTGTTTCACTGAGACCACCACCACGGCAGGCGCGGCGGCATCCAGGGGCTCAGCGGGGCGGCGGCAGAGTCTTTTGGGGGAGGCAGAGGGCCCACAGGCATCACCACCGGCGGCGGCCCCTGCCGGGAACACTGCCTCGTAGAGTGCCCGCTTGGCCGGGGCCACCGCGGCCGCTTCTGCCTTCACTGGCGCGGCATCACTGTCTTTGGGCAGCACGTAGGGGTTGGCAGCGGGCGGCCGGGGCCGTGGTCCACCATTGAGGGCGGCAGGGGTGTAGCAGCCCCCGCTGGCGGGGTGGTGGAGGAGGTGGTGGTGGTGGGGAGGGGGGTGGTGGGGTGGCGGCTGCAGGCCCCCCAGCTTGGTGCCGATGCCAGCGATGCTGTTGAGGGTGGCGATGGAGACGGCGCCGATGCAGTGGTTAGTGTAGGTCTTAGAGAGCTTGGCTGCCTTGGAGAGCATCTGCATGCGGGTGCCCAAGAGATTCTTGCCGATGGCCTTGTTCTCATACCAAGTGATGTCACCCTCACTGCAGTGGTCCCGCGGGCGCTGGAAGAAGGCCTTGCAGAGGGGGTTGCGCTTGGAGAGGTACTTGACAAAGCTGGCATAGGGGCAGAACTCGGTGCCAGTCTCATACATGCGGGGCAGGTTCTCCTCATCACTGCTCTCCGCCCGCTTTTTGCTCCAGGAGGATGAGCGCGACTTGTGGTAGGGCCCCAATGCCTTGAAGTAGACGAACTTGCGTCCATCCTCATCTACGGCCAGCCCAAAGGAGTCCTCCTCCAGCTCCCGCTGGTTCTCCCGGCCCCGGGTGCAGAAGTACATGCAGGTCTCAAACCAGACCTTGTTGAGGAGCCCAAAGGGGCTCTGGGTGCTGAAGACACTGCAAGTGTAGAGCTTGCGGAGGTCGGCACGGGTGATGGCCTGCTTCTGCACCACTGGCCCGGCACCCTGCTCCTCCAGCTTGCGGATGACAGCGGCCAGGGTGAGGTTGGCGGCGCGGAGCTCGGGGTCCTTGGTGAGGTCAAGGGTGCGGCAGTAGGGTGGCTCGTTGAGGTAGCGGTTGAGGGAGCTGCGGATGCTGATGAGGGAGGACTTGGAGTAGAGCTGTCCGCTCTTGGAGCGCGCCTCAGCATAGAAGGAGCGCAGGACCCGGCAGAGCGCCCCCTTGTCCATCGTCTCGAAGTCGGGGCTCTGCGCCTTCTCGCTCAGGTACTCGCGGAAGATGCGCACCGCGTAGCGGGTGGCCAGCCGCGTGTTCTCGCTCAGCCGCGCCCGCTCCGGCCGCTGCAGCAGCAGGGCCGCCTCCAGCTCCGCGTCCTCCGCCACCCCCCCGGGGCCACCGCCGCCCCCTGGGGCAGCCGCCGCGGCTCCCCCCGGGGCCGCCCCGACGCCGCTACCGCCGCCGCCCGGCGTACGGCCCGGGGCGGGCGGCAGCGGCTCCGTCTCCTCCTCGCCGTCCCACTCCAGACCCATCTCCTCTTCCTCCTCCTCCTCCTCCTCGTCCAGCAGCAGCCCCCCATCGGCTCCGTCCTCCTCCTCCTCGTCCCCCGTTATCTGCACCTCCTGGATCTCATCCTCCTCCTCGCCCTCCTCCTCCTCGCCGGCGCTGCAGTAGCGGTGCGGGCGGGGGGCGACGCCGCGGCCGGGCGGCCGGTCCCCGGCATTGTTCCCGCCGCCGCGTCCGCGGCCGCCTCCCCCGCCGCCGCTCCACTCTCCGCCGCCGCTGCCAGGCATTCTCGCCATATTGCCGTCTCCCTGCCAGTCCTCGGGCAGGGCGCATGCGCTATATTGGACCGCAGCGCTGGAGCGCTTTTGTGTTTTAATGACCTTCAGCTACCGGGAGGCAAAGCCGGGCTCTTAAAGGGGCCGCGCTCCCAGTGGTGGCGGCGGGGAAGGGGCGGGAGGGGTTGAGGATGAATGGGGAGGAGGCTGAAGGGGTACCGCGAGGAAGGGAGCGGTACTTACCGCGCCCGCCGCTCACCTCGGGTCCGTCCCGTCGAGCAACGGTGATGAGCACCGGGGGTGAGGAAGAAGCGCCGGGCCAAGGCGTCCGCCCTGACCCGATGGTTCCCCCCCACCGCCGGCGCCCGTCCCGCCTCCCCATCCCCGAAAAACCCCATATAATAAGCACTCTCTGTGTGGAGCGGCTCTTTCAGAAGGGACGGACCGCCACCAAGCAGCTGGGACGGAGGTCGGCACTCCTCACTTCACAGTAACTTGGAAACAAACGGGGGGGGGGTGAGGGGGGAAGAAAAAAGAAAAAAAAAGATCCACCCAAAAATCTTGTCCCTGCCCTCGACGGGATGCTGCGTGGGCGCCGGCCCCGACCAGTCTCGCACCTTTAGCCGGGCGCCGGGATTTCGGTCGAGGGGCTCAGGAAGAGACGGACCCTCGGGGTTTTGCATCCGTGCGGCTTGCAGTCCGCCCGGGAAGAGCCAGGTGGAAGCCGCGGCGCTCGCTTGGCTTGCGGGAGATGCGGCGATGTTGGTCGCGGGGAGAGAGTAATAAGGACTCGAGGGCTGGCAGGCGCCCCGGGATGGCTTCTGGCTCGCTGGGGCTGCAGACTTCAAGGCAGCCGGAGGGCCCTCGCCCCCCCCGCTGCTTCCCAGAGAGCCCAGCTCCTTCCTCAGCTATCCCCTTCAGCAACGGGGCAAAACCCGAGGGGACTTCAGCAACCGCAGCAGAGCGCACGAGGTACGGAGCCGCTGGACGCAGCGAGGCCGCTGCGCGGGGACTTCTACCGACTCCGCGCCCCCCGCCCGGCTCGGCCCCGGGGAAGCCGTAGCCAGCGGTGCCGCAGCCAGCCGCCTCGCTGCGCACTGCCTTACCCTTCCTTCCCCGGGAAGAGTCGTTTGTCGGGCTCAGGGGCACAAGCCCTGCGGCCGCGGGAACCTGTGCTACCCGGGATGGGGAAGCTCCCTACCGGTAGTATCCGCACTACACAAACCAAATTACACCACAGACCTGCCCATGCCGCCTCGCTGGGCGATTTCTTTTATTTGGTACCTTGAAATAAATATTCGTTATGACTACTGGCTACACCTGAAATTATAGCCTTAATTGCAGAGCTGCTGGCCTGAGTTACCACATTTGCTGCTTACTCATCCGTAGGCAATTGCTCCGTGCCCAGCCATGGTGGTTACCTTTGAGGGAAGCTCGGTGCCAGTACCGGGCAGCGCCGAGCCCCGGGGCTGCCTCCCCTCTTCCCCACCCCAGGCGGAGGCCGGCGGCCACGGACAGGGAGTCCGGGCAAATGTGGGATCCCAAAGACGGGATGCGCAAATTGTTGAGCAAATTAGCCAATTCGAAACAAATAAGCGCTCCGGGAAGAGAGCCTGCCACTCCCAGAGAATAATTGAAAAGAAATCCGGCACTGTTACATTGATGTAAGCGTCGAGTAATTACACGGAGGTCAAAGTTGTTGCACGCACTAAAGTAGTTGCGCTCACTCTGTAGTTTGAAAGCGGATTATGTTCCCTTTTAGGTCAATGGCATCTAGCTATATTCTAGAGTGTTTTGGTGTTTTGGTTTTTTTTTCCCCCGTGCACATATGGAGGATATAAATAACGGGGTTTGGCTGGGTTTTTTGTTCGCTTGGTTGTTGTGTTGGTTTTTGGTTTTGTTTTTTTCCCTTGTCATACGCTATCTGCTACCTGCAACCCAATCCTGAAACAAAGTCTCAAAAACCTGCAATGAGATGGACTAGATGCTGAACAGATAGCTAAACGCAGCAAGACCTTGTTGTGGTTAAAATCAGACAAGCTTCAGACAAACTCCTTTTAGGAGCTGTAGCATCCTACCTTGGAAGACAAAGAACTGCAGGGCTTGCAGCATACACCTCTTCTACTGAGATTTTTTTTTTCCTTTACTGTTCCCACAAATGCTAAAAATGACATGACTGGCATTGACCTTTGATCTCAATTCTGTCGCAAGACAAATGAAGCCACTTTTCCTTTTTTTAAGAAGAGCTTTTCAGAGCCACGTGAGTAAAAAGGGTAATTGAACATTTGGTTTCTTTTTAACTTTAAAAGAGATGAACACCAGGTTGACAGCTTCTGTACTTGAATGTTCATTTAATCACCATTTCCTGATTACAGGAGGTGAACTATGATGACAGACTTGGAGATGAATATGGAGCCCAGTATACTAATAGTAAGTATAAAGGACAAAAAGAACTTGCAGTGAGGTTGGAGGGGAAAAATGTATATCGAGCATCCATATTACACGCAACATTTGGAAGCACCTCAGCAGCCAGGGGGAATTCAGAGAGTAGCAAGTGAGGTGTTTAGAATGCTGCAGGTGCCCATAATTGGGCAGACATCCGCATAAGCTATATACCTGTCTAACCTATATGTATATATGTGTGTGTATGTGTACATATACATATGTAAGTTAATCACATTTATATGTTAACTTACTTATCTGTCTACATTCCTGAAGATAAGATTTAGCCTAGTCAGTTGTATTCCAGACTTTTAAATCCTATTGTTCAAACTTTCAAGGTAGACGAGGTAATCGAATTGCATTCCAAAAACGCCAGAGTTGCACAAGGTTGTCTAATCCAAGTTGGCATAATAACCTTAAACTTAAATCCACTCCACCCTCCACATCACTAACCAGGGTTTTATCCTGCCGAGAGCTCCACACAAGCATAGACAGCATTTTCTCCTAGGACTCAAGGTTTGAGGCTGATTCTCATATAGGTCCAGTCCACATTTAGAGAATACTTTTTACTATTGCTGTTAGTAAAGAAGATGTAATACCCACAGAACACTAATGTCGTGGTTTAAGCCCAGCTGGTAACTCGGAACCATGCAGCCACTTGCTCACTCTCCCCCTTCTTCTTCCCCCTGCTTCTCCCTCCTTTTTTTTTGTGGTCCTCCTATATCATCCTCCTATATGGTCGGAGTAAACATTACTTAACAACAACTAAAAACATCAGTGTTATCAGTGTTGTTCCCAGGCTGAAAGTCAAAACCACAGCACTGCACCAGCTACTAAGAAGGAGAAAAAATGACTGCTGTAGCTGAACCCAGGACAACTAATAATGCACCTGCCCTGCTAGGGTGGCAACCCTAGACCGGATTATGCTTCCTTGTGTATGCATGGAGAGCAGTTCATATGCCACAGAATTAGCATGCCAGGTTAAAAAACAAACCCTAAAAGCCTTCTCCATGAGTCAGTTGGTTTACAATAAAGGCTTGTAACCACATTAACAAGTAGTTTCAGGCTTTTCCTTACTTCTTTTTTAAGCTATTCTTCTTCTTACCCCTGGTCTCGCTCCCGGCAAGGAGAGAGCTTGCTAGATCTACGCACTTGTACAATCTGACTGTTGTGCTAAAGCTCTAAAGCTCCCCACAGCCTTATCCTCCTTCAGACTAACATAGGCTACTTCTCCTGTGGTCTCCGCAAGTAGTTATTTCACTTACAGCCACCTAACCCTTCCTGGTATGGTGTTTCTTTGTAGGTGTTTCATCATGAAGCTTCACTAGGAACTAAACTTGAATATCCCCCAAAAGTCAAGAAACGAAGAAAATCCATTGGGCTCATTTGCACCCCAGAATCCAGTCTAAGTATCTAGGACAGATTTTTAAAAACAGTGCTTAAAACAAGCTTGTTGCTTAACCCTAAGGCTGACCACATGGCATCTTTTTAAGAAAATAACTTTTTCTCCAAGTACAATTTTACTGTTACTTTAAATGCAATAAGCATGTTCTTAAAATGTGTTAATATGTTTTCTAAACACAAGATATTTTCACTGTAGAGGCAGGCTATGCAGAAATTGGTATGAGAAATCCATACTGACACTAGAGAACTAGAAGGCAAATAACACTTGGGACTCTTGGAAAATTCACTTAGGGAAAAAGCATGCCCTAAATATCCTTCTCCCACCCAGAAATATGCAGTTTTGAGGTAAGCTTTTTTAGTGTTTATGACTGTCACTCCAAAATGCTAATTGCATTTTTATTTTACTCTTTTACTTGTGTATATGATATTTCTGGCTGTTTCGTTACTTTTTTGATACTAGAGACAGCTGATGCTGACATATAATGTGCTATAATAGATTTTAAATCTCTTTTATCCTAAACTTTTCTTTTTTTAGATTAGTGTCTCTTGTCTGCGTGGCAATGAAACAGCTTTATATAACTCAAGAAAGGAGACATTGATTTAGGAAAGCAATGATGTATCCATCAGTGCTAAGTTGCAGCTGTTCTTAATGAATTTTAAAATACAAAAGCTATTTCACCTCTTAGATTGTCATATTATGAAATGTTAGTGGTAGTTGTGCATATCAAAGCACCAGCTACTACCGACACGTTGCAAAACGTGAAGGCAGCATCAAACCAGCCCCCTCACGAAGCTCCACACTGCCAATTGAAAGCGTATTTCCGACATATGCTCGTACTTTTTTCCCCACAGGTATTTGCCATTTTCACTTGACTGCCTTTTTTTTTTTTTTCCACCTTTTTCAAAAGCAGTATTTCTGTTGCTGAGGCCACGATTTGTTTCCCGATTGCTCCTTTTTCAAGACAAACCAGAGAAAACCTGAGTCATCATCTTTGTAAGAAAGCACGCGTTTAGTGCTTGGCAAATTAAAAGTCAAGGCTTCGTGAATCATCGTTATTTTCGGTGTCAAGCTGCTGGAGCATTTTTGCTTCCAAAAATAAAGAAGAGCTATGTTGTCAGACAGCTTGGAGAGAGGCAGATAATAAATTGCATTGCACTGCGTAAAGGTTTTAAGGGTCTTTTAGAATTGTGCTGGAGGTAAGTTGCCAGGAGAAATATTAATGTTATATATTAGTGTTTCAGTTTATGTTTGTCTTTGCTTCTGTGGTGATGAGGGCACTTGAAACAAATTGGCTGTCTACAGGGCACAGCAGTAACTGGTTAGAGTTGCTCTAGCAGTTGCCTGGCTACTTCTATGAACTACTGACACCAAGCAACCCAGCATGTTAGTGGCATAATGTTTATTCTCCATGGAGAGAAAGAGCTCTTTCCATCCAGGCTTATGACTTAGGTTAGTTTTTAGTCCTTTTCAACTGAGTCCATAAATTCTGCATCGATGTGAGGGAAATTTAGAAGGACCAAGCCAGTAACTCAAGCAAGGAACCTCCAAAGAGAGATCCCTGTGAAACCACAAAGCCTTGTTTATAGGTGTTGTAGGTCTGCATAAGTACAAGTTTTCACTCTATACAGTGTTTTTAGTACTATGTGTAATCGAGCATAAGCTAATGCTGTATTGGATATGGAGTTCTTGAAATCCTTTTTTCCGGTCATAATCTTCCAATAAGTACCTATTTTGAGCCAAAAGTTCAGGCTGGAAGTCACACTGGGCTGGATGAAGTCTAGAAATGCAGGGAGGGATAACCAGTAATATGACAACAGGGTCTGGATGAGAAGGCTCCTTAAACATTCCTTCAAGAAAAAAAAGGAAGAAAAATGCTGAGTCCTTACAATATAACAAACAAAAATGTAATGGGATGATACTTGGAAGAAATGTACTTTACACCTTGTTTCCGTACTGTAGGGATTCTTGTTTACTTTTTCCAGTCCCGTTGTGTGACCCAAGTTTCTGTGTTGCCATGAGGTATGCTGAGCAGTGATTCCTATGGAGGGCCAGAGGTAGGGCTTTGCACCTGACAAAACTTATTCACACCAGGCTTTTCTCAGAGCTGGGGGTTCTCAAAGGACAGGACAACAGCTGCCCTCCAGCACAACCTGGAAAAGGGAATCTTGCCCTGATCATCAGCTAGCGGCTTTAAAGCCTCTTTATACCATGAATTCACTGTCAATATACTTTTGTCTTGACTTAGTGACTGAAATAAACTGATTATTCTCCCTTTCTACCAATATTATGTCTGTGTCATTGTGAATTTGGAAGTTCCTTTTCAGGTATTTATGTAGCAAAAACCCCGGCACCAGTAGCCTGTCGACTTTGATTTTCTTTTCCCAATTGAGTTATCTCAGCTGGGTTGACACAAACCCAGTTTAAGCAACTTAAACTGGCTAAGTTCAAATGAAGCCCACAGAGGATGCAACCATACTATTAAGTAGTGCCAGAACCCTACTCAGGCTGTTACCCAGGCCCACCTTTCTGTTGCTGAAACAGTAACTTAAACACAACTCTTTCATTTTTGTACGCTTCCCCTTCATTCTCCCTCACTTTATTTGATGTGATGTTTGCAAATCTGACCTGTGCAAATTTTGCACCTATTTTCTGTTCAACCATTATCTGGTCATGATGTTTTCTGCCCCTAATAAGAGAATACCACATTCCCTTCTCATTGTGTGAGATGCTTAAAGCATCTCTAGTTATCCTGTGAGATCTAAACACAAACTCTTTACATAAGGTTTGCATCACAGACTACACTAATTTGTAAAGCAGCATTTGAGTAGAAGGGAATAAATTCATAGGTCATATGGAAGAAGATTACAGGAATAAAAAACTATAGCATGTTTACCACCAGCCCCCTTCACATCCTTTATCACAGTATGATTTGATTCATATAAAGAAAAAAGTGGTAGAACATGTGGCAGAATATTAACAGGAAAGGAAAATTTGCGTGGTATTTTTGATTTGACTGGTCTTTTATGCAAAAGCTTTCATGACCTAAATGTTGCTAGTGTATGTGATTTCAGGTAAAAGCGGGGGGGGGGTGGAATTCTTCAGGGTATTGTCAGGACTTTCATTTGAAGTTTAAAGCCAGATGACATGAAGTAAAAGAGACCTAAAAGGTCTCTTTGCAGTTTGCACCTGTATTTTGTTGTAGTTTTAAGTTATTGAGGGTAAAGCCTGGAAAAGTAGAAAAACTGAAATGTTTCAGAGCTAAGACAAAGAAAGCTTACAAAGTTTAGAGAAAAAGACTGGGTGCATTGTCTGTACCTCACTTGGGTTTTTACAGTATTAAAAATACCTTCTAACATCTGGTAAACATTAGTATTTTGTTAGAGTTTGCCATTTAAATAAATAAACAAACACTTCTGCAACTGTTGATAATGCCTAAGTGCAAAACTTTTTTGTCCATCCCTTGCTTTGAATGGCCTTGTCTTTTTGCATCCATGAAAGATTAAGCTGGGATTGATTCAAAGTTTCCTTATTTGAAGATCAAGGCTAAAATTCTTTTTCTTTTCACAGAACTAAAGGTCTCATTAAATAAATAAACATTTAAAACCCCCCTCAGAGCCAACACTTTGCACATTCATGGACTGAGTTCTTTAATTACAAGCAGGTAGTTATTTGCTAGTAAACCCCCTGTTTTTAGGGTCAATGAGCTTTGTTCAAATAAGCAAGAAAAAAATTGTAAACTCTTCTTTTGCCTAGCACAGAACAAGGTCACATTTGCAATTTGCAGTGCACAATCTCTTGATTAGAAATCTTGGCAAAGGTTTATCAAGTTATTCTGAATAATTTCCTCCAAGTTCTGAGTGTGTCACTTGGCCTGTTATGGACCTGCTCCTACAGTTTACTCTGCTGTTTACCTGTGTATTGTCAGACTCATTCTTGCTGATTGGTGTCAAAGGAAAAAAAGCAGGTTTTAAAATCAAAGCTTCAGTGTGGAAGGATATAAAGTGTGAAATCCAGACCCATTGCTTTCATTCTGGCTTTAGTGATCATAGAAACCTGCTGTAGGGCAGGACTAATCTGCCAGAAAATTATTACTGAGCCCTGGTAGCTCAAATATATGTGCAGACTTGAAAATGCTGTTCTTTGCGCCAATTCCAGGTCCTACAAGAGCCTCACATGGTATCCTCCACCTGGCTCAGAAATATGCTGCATTCCACCGTAAAGAGGAGAAAGTTTGTTAATTCCCAGGCAGCTGTGAACGATTTAATCTCTTTCCAAACAGCTCGGCATTCTATTCCAATTGCAAAGTTTCTTGGCGGATGAGTAGTTTGAAGAGTGGTGAGAGACAATAGGGCCTTTATTTCAAGGTCATTCCTACAGATTTGGCCTTGACAGTAACATCTTGATAAGAGGGTTGCCAAATCTCACAGTCTCATGATACTTAGTGGCTTTGGAGTTTCCTCCTTCATATGCCGGAATGGAGGGTTTGAAAATTCATGTTTGGAAGACAAGTTTGAAACCTTGAATTACTGCTCTGTAAAACTTGGAAATCAGGTGTAGAACCACAGTTTTGTAATTTTAGGAAGAAGAAATCCCCGTGATTTTTAAGATAGACTTCTTATTCTGAAGACTGGTGGTTGGCACTCCTGGGATTTCCCAGATAAACTTGCCTTTGAGAACTGAGCTGTTAACTTGACTTGGTTTTCTAGATAAGTCTCTAAATTACTGATTTCTTTTCCTCTCGAGATTTCTTTATCAAAAATTCACCATCCAAATCCTACACAAACCATTTTTGCCACCTCTTTGGTAATGTGTTTAGAAGAAAGAATCACAAGGAACTACTACAAGGAATTCGTCTCCAGATTTCTTGGAGTTCTCAGAACCAGTAACTTTGTTCTGATTATTAGAAGGTCTCTGCATTCAAAACCTGTTGTATAGGAATTTATGCCAGCAGTACTTCTATCAGGCTTGCACCTGATATGGTTTCCATGGGAGCTGTTTGGTGCTTAGCCATTTGCAAACATGGCTGCTTATGTAGATAATTAAATTAAAGTTAGTGAACACAGTGTTCTTCTGAAAGCCTGACCTTTGGTCTTTCTGTTGCACCAGTAGAAGAATGAAGGAAAATACATCCTTTCTGTGCTTTACATATTCTGCACTACTTTTTTTTTTTTTTTTACTCTAAAACTAGCTAGATGTGACTTTCAGGATCTTCTACCAAAAGTTTCCACTATTTCACTGCATTTTCAGCAGTTGTGGTAGGATTCTTCTGCCCAACCGTAAGTAGATAATCACCTTAGTTCTTCCATTTTCACATGGAGTTCCTAAATTTCAAAGCTTTTCTTTTGTTCAACAAGATATATTGGGTTTGGCTTAAATGAAAATGTTTAGTAATATTCTCTAAGAACTAGTTTTATCCCCTCAGAAATTGCTGGTGTTTAAGTACTTAGGAATCTCAGTCATACATAGAGTGGAGAGGCAGAATTACAGGAGCTTTGTTTCTGAAGCTAAAGGGATCAAAGTATCTGGATTAATTTGTAATGTTTTTGTAATGGGCACTGTATTTGAAGGGAAGTTCTAGATCCAATTTGCTAACCCATCACTTCAAATGAGCTTGTCATTCCCAAACAGGAAGGGACAGGATTTTGTCTTCTGAATTCCAGTTTGGCCACTAATGCCTGGGTTAATTAGGGCCAGGGAGGGAGAACCCCACATGCTGCTGAATAAACTAGAAAAATCCTGATGTCCCACTGAGGTCAGCAGCACTAATTAGCACCCATGGACAGGAAATCTGCTTGAACCCGCCTGCTGCACTTCCTGGCTTTGGCCACATCCAAAATCTTATGGGAAAATGATCCTGATGCTATATCATGGCAGAAACACATGGTGGGATGCTCATGGGCATCCTAGGATTGCCCATTATAAAAATCCTAGGATTTTTATAATCATTCTCACCTACAAAGTTTACTGAAATATTTTTGTACAGAGGGTACAAACCCAGAGGCTTTTTTGCCACCCAACAGAATAACAAGTTTTCTCCTTGCAGGAGCACCTCTCTACTCGGCTTTTAAGCTCTGTGAGGTCCAAGAAGCCTGGTACTATTGTGGGAAGTCACGTTGAGAGTTTCAGCTCTCAGCAGTAGTACCAGTAGCACACTGAAGCTACAGAACCACCTTCATGTTGGGGAAGTCATCAAGTCTTCAATTCCTCATTGTTTCTGGCCACAAACTCTGAGCTTTCATGAAGGTTCTCCCTAACACCTGGACAAATGCCACTACCCCTCTTTGCTGTCCTGCTCAGAAGCCCATTCGAGGGACAGGGTACTGCTCTCTTAAGGGCTGTCTAGACTTTATCTATCTAGATCTGGGTGACCATTGTTAAAACAACAAATATACCTAAACCCAATACTTTTTTGGTATTTTTTGATGTGTTAGTGGAGTAATACCCGCAAGCTTATAGTGTTTTCACTTTTTTATCTGCTGGTCAATAGGAGAATTTTAAATGAATAAGTAAGAAGAATTTTCACCCTCTGAAAGCTTCAGAAAAGACAAACAACATTTTTCATCACAGTTTGAACATAAGCACTGTGATATTTGTATTAGGCAAGTCTCCTTCACGTAGTACATAAGTAATAATACATTTTTTAATGAAAGGTGGTAAATTGGCCCTAGAGTAGTTTCTTAAAGTACTATACACAAATGATTATTTTAATAGGCAGTAGGCAAGCTAGCACTTGCCTGTATGAAAGGTTTACCCTTCATTTTAACCTCCAAGAGAGAACCATTCCTCTCATTTTCCACTGTTTTGTGGAAACGACATGTTGTGAATATAGAACATTCACAACATGAATGCAAAACAAAATGTTGTGAATGTTCTACAACTTTGGATAAGTTTTAAACCAGAATTAAAAAGCCTCAACAAACCAAACAACAACAACAAAATCACCTAAGCTGAAAATAGACTAATGCAAATAAGGAAACAAACAAAACCAGTGAATTAAACTTCTGGCTTGGACGACACAAGACTTTTACACCATGCTAAAAGAGGATTTTTCCCCTCAACTCTATCTAAAATATCACCAAGTCAACAGAACAGTATGCAGAAATGGGCAGTAATTGTATTGTATTGGCATAACTAGTTTGAAGACACTTGGCTGGATAATGAAGAGGACACATTTGACATGTGGAAATTACCTATTCCTACAAAGTACCTATTACCTAATACTGCAAAGTACTTAAAGAAGCACCCCAAAAGCAAGGAAAGAGAAAACCCTGAACCAAAGACCACTGGTCGCACCTCTTCGTTTTCATTCTACTTTGAAGAGCATCCTTCTCTTCTGTGCTGACATAGTCTGAGTTGATTCTGCTGAATCTGCCAGCAGAAAAAGGCTTAGCAAATCGACTGGGGAAAGGAGAATTGAGTCTCAGCTCTTTGCAGTCATCTGAGAGCTTGTGGTGGTCCATGCCACACTGTTTGTGCTTGCTGCAAAATGTATGCACCTTGGGGAAAATATTAGTAATCTGGGCAAAAGAGCTAAAGACTTTCCGCTAGAATAAACTGCATCACATATTTGGCTTAGTTTCCTCATGGGAGAAATAGGAGGTCTCCTTGCTCTGTGTAGTCAACCGTCATTCAACTTACTATTATATTTTCAAAGGACATTCTCAGTAAACAGCAAGGATGCCAAGACTGCTGCTGTGCCCTAACGATATATGCGAGACCTTAATGTTCCCCTGCTAATACAGAGCTCAGACTCATGAAGATCTGCTAGGAGAGAGCAGGAAATCTAGATCTCCCAGTACATTTGCAAAACCAGCAATATCAGGGGAGCTCATCTTGAACTCATGGCAACCAGTCTGACACATGGTGACTTGCAATGTCATAACAGATAGAGGTACAATTTCACCATGGGCATTCTTCTTAAATAAAGACACCCTCTCAAAAAAAAACAAACCGTAAACCCCAAACAGAAATCCAGAACAAATAGATGGCTATTTCCTCCATTAGCATCCTGTCTTGCTTCTTTTGAACCACTGCCACAGCTGCATCAAAGAACTGAGATCAGGATGTCAGGGCTGTGCTGGGTTAACCAACGAAAATAAGTTGGAGCAACGGTGAATGGCAGGAAAAGGTGGAAGGATGGAGCTGGGCTACAAAATAATATGAAATGGTTCTGAAATTGCTCCCACTCAGGTTGCACTTTTCTTCAACAATCCCTGTGTGCCCCCTAAGTCTGTTGGCAATTATCTGAACCTTTATAGCCCTAAAGCCATCCTGTTGTCAAACTGTGTGCAATTCATCCTACACTTTGCTGAAAGAAGCATTTAATAGAAGAAGATGTGGTCTGGCTGTCTGCAGTTTCTTCCCATCAGCAGTCCCAGTGGATAGAAAGAGTCATTGTGGGAGCATTCCTACAGCCCTCATCCACCTATGATCCTTGGGCACATACAGGTATATTCATGAGCTCTATATTCAAAACAGGTGAATGCTTCTCAGTAGCACAACTAAATTTGAACTTTGCTGTCCTAGTGAAAGGGCAGTAGTGGACAGCATTCAGGGCCAAAGCACAGCTGTCACAGAAGAGGAAGGGAACAGATATGGCAGAGACAGAAAAAGGGTGCTGCAGAAGTGACTTCCTTCATCCCACAGCTGACAAGAAGTGGGATCTGATTCTTTTCCATCCCAGCAGTGACTCTCCCTTGGTGAAGGCAGCAGTAGGAGCAAGTCTCGTTTTCTAGGGCTCTGGCACGGGTGACATAGAATTGAGGCAGAGCTGGTTTGGTCCTCAAGGCAATCTGCTGCGCTCCGCAGCTTCTACTTTGCTAGAGCCTGAGGTCAGCTCTGTTCAAAACCTCTAGTAACTTTCTCTCAAGTCAAACTGCTGGACTCACAAGCAAAGCCTAAGCAAATTTGCTGTGCCTGCAGAGGCAAGAGAGGATTTCTTCTGGGACACTGATAAGGACTCTAGACAGTAGTGCCAAGCAGCACGTCGTGCAAGTGTTGCCATTGGCAGACAGGGTTGCTTTGCCCCAAAGGTGGCTGAAAGTGACCAAGAAGTCGGGTTTTAAGGCACACCAAGGCTTCTTGCATTTGCCTTTTTCCAACATCCAAGAGGTACAAGATATAATAGTTTCTGTCTGCTCATTATGGTTAAAAGCAAATGTGGATAAATTCATTTTAGGCCTCTTCTCCCTCTTTTCTTTCTTTGATTCTACTCTTGGAGGTCCAGTCTTATGCTGGTAAAACTGGCTGATAAAGGTCCTGGCACTCTTCTTTCTGCTGTTATTCTTCTATGAGAAACTCTGTAGTTTTCCCCCTCTCCCTGTGCATCACACTCAGGTAAGGGAAATGCTGCACATCAGTCCTAACTCAAACAATACTTCCTCTCCTCATCTGTCCTCCACTCTCTCCAAATCACCTAGTTCTTTCTCCCATACCGTTTCCTTTGCCCCCTGTTCTTCCTTCAGCAATGAGTAGAGGTACGTGTCCAGCTGCCTAAACTATTTCCTGTATTTCTTTTAGTGGGGATTGGGAAGATGAAAGACAGGGAAAGGTGAGGCAGAAAATACACTAAACTGATATGCAAAGCTACCCTGAACATCTCTTCTACTATCTCCTCCTTCTGCTTTATCAGAACAGACAGCACTAATATCTGTGGGAAAGACAGGATGATCCTCCACCTCTTTCTCCAAGTTTCTTCATTTTTGTATAACCCTGCCTGCCACCTTGGGAGGTGCCAACTCCTCACCTTGGGACATGGCACAAAACCACTGTGGTTTTCTACTCAAGGTGGCACCAAGTGCTGCAGCAGTCTGCCAGTACTGACCTCCCTAGCCATGCGTAGGGGGACCTCCATGCTTTCAGCCACGTGTCCTTGAAAGTGTTTGGGTACAACAGTGCCCAGTCCTTGCCAATCTCAAGTATTCATGACTACAAGACTTTCCCAAACAAAGCATGAAGAAAGAGAAAAAAACCTAGACTAATTTTTAAACAGTGTATTTGGGAGTATTCACTTAACTTCTGGTTTTGAGTTTTTCAGATTGCATTTGTTTACAAGTCTTGTTCTGCTGTCCTCTTCTCCCACTGCCCTATCCATTTACCCTCTATCCCAAACATAAGGGCTAAGGATGATTGTTTCTCCCTTTGAAATCCAAGAATCTCTCAATTCCTGGATGTGATGCACTGAGAAATTTACTGGGAGGTGAGGGAAGAGGCTTGGCAACCCAAGAAAGAATACAATAAACTAGTCATTTATTTTCAAAACATTAATCCCCACACCCTAGAGCTAGTGGTCTATATGACAGCCTAGTCAAATGGAAAAAGACTCAGAAAAGCAGACAAGAAAGGTCCTATGTTTCCAAACTGATGCACGGACAAAGTGCCAAATGACTGCATTTCTTTTATTTGCCACAAACTGGGTTAGCTTTGAGCTTGAAGGAGAGACAATAGCAGGTTTTAAAGTACTGCTTCTGGGGCTGGCATCAACACTTCTGTTGCCATAATGAGTCAGACGTCAGAGGCAATACACAAGAAAGGATGCAGGCCAATGCCTAGGCACATAGAGGTGGAAAACAAGGAGTAAAAAATAAATGCATGTGGCAGGGAAGAAGGACTCCATCCCCACAAATGTTTTGAAATTATAACCTCAATTTCCTGCATTTCAGCAAATAAAGTCACTACAAAACAAAACCAATGAAAAAACCCTCTAGAATTCTGTGTAAGGCTAATTTGCCAGAGGCAGATTTTGTTCTGTTAACTGTCATTTGCCATGTACCAAAGCCACAGTCCCCAAATGCTCTTGTACATTTCCATTCAGGCAAGCACACACACGATTAAGAACATTTGAGCAGTCATCCTTAGAACTGTGAAAAAGATAAATTCTTAAATGAAGGGAAATTAGTCTTTCCAGCCGCAGAAACCATGGCCTCAGATGCTCCTTCCCCTTGCCATCTACTGGGTCTCCTGAATGGCTGTTTGATGACTGGGGGTAGATAACTATCTCTGGGGACAGACTGTGCAACGGAAAGCGCATTGATGGAAAACATTTGAAACTTTGAAGTGCACCTTCACGTGGGCACTCCACTGGGAACTCAGAGCAGTCTAGAGGCACATATTTGGCACTTCTACCTCAGCTGTCAAGTAATGCCCTGATTTGTTCTCTTCTACCTCATACTTCCACTGTTTTTCCTCCCTCCTTTTTATTTTCAGACCATCCCTTCTTCCCTGCCCTCTCTTTCAACTTGTATCACTATGTCCTGGAGAACTGATATGCATTGTCTAGTGTTCTTTAGTTTTCCTTGTTCTCTCCAACACTTCATCAAACATACTTATCATGAAGAAAATATTTACTTCTAGAAATTACAGCAATCTGATAATCAACTAGTACAAAATGATCAACTACAGAACTCTAAAGGACCTCCCAAGTCCCTCCCATTCTCTGTTACTAGGCCTCCTTTACCATTTCAGGACTTGTTTACCTTTGACAGTTTTACTAATGTGACTGATTAATGGAGGAGTTTTAATTTTATTTTGGCCAACAAACTGATAGTCTCATCACCATTATAACAGTTGCATTGCTGTGAAGATGACCCACATGAGCCACCTTTCTGAGGAGAACACCACCACCCAAGTGCTGTGCAGCTACAAGTTTGATTTTGTATATAACATGGAGACTGCCTTCCATCTTAGGAATTAGAATGAGAGGCTGCAAACTTTTGTCTTACAAAATTGTGCGACATGAAAAACCTCTACTAAAGCACACAGAATTCAATAACCATGTTTAAAACCTCTGTTACCTCCATTTCTACAGTGTTAGACAGCACTAACATGATACAAGCCAAAATGGTGAGATCACTATCCCAATGAGAACACAGTAATGAGGTCCAATATCCACAAAGAATTTGCATTCACATGCTATTGTTCTGGAGTCAGTTAATGATTAACATGGATTAGCTTCTGTGCCTTACGGACATAATATCAGGGTTTTCCTAAAATGCAGGGTTACACAGATACACTGCAGCAATTTTGAAATAAACCATATTCTTTAAGACTACATAGTGGTAAAAAGCAAAAAATTTTACACAATATTAAAAATACATACAATTCCTGAGTTTACTGCCAAGAACCAGCCATTATTTTACATGCAGTGCCTTGGCATTTCATGTCACTCCTGCCTTGTGTGATCCCACACACATGCAAATAAAGAGAATGTGATAAGGCAGCAGGAACATGATTAAACTTCGATCTGAGGACGGATCCTGACTCTCTTCTGTTCCTGAGAGTTTGTGGGCACCAAAGAGAATATGGTAAGTTTGCTTAGCAAACTAAGGGTGTGACATTAATACAAGTCACCCAACACTGGGGTCTTCCATACAACCATATCTACAATAAAACCATTTCCCCACTAGTTAGATTAAAGCCAGCATGGCTATACTTCTTCTCGTACTGCCACATTTTCTTTTGCAATTAATGATCTAATCACATCCTGTTTTTTCTACAGGGCCTTTGCCTCATTCCGTGCCCAGGATGGATGCGACACGTTGAATAGGCATCTGTAGTCTGACAGTTTGTCTGCAGATTTGCCTGGAGCTGAAGATACATCTTTTGACTCTATCCCTGCTCTGCCACTAAGTTCCTATGTTAAGATACTGGACTAGTCACTTAAACCAAAGCAAAGTGGGCACCAAGAGCCTCTTTTTTATGTTGTGGGTGCCTGACTTGAGTCACTTGAAATCTCATTTGTGAAAGACCTAAGCATTCATTGCATGCAACTGCGGCAGAATGTTGCAAAAATGCTCAATATTCTGAACAAGATAGACACTCAGCAACTCAAACTTAAAAATAGTAGACAGTTCTGGCCATGATCTCCCTGGACTTCTTTTCCTGTATGCAAAATACTTCTTCCAGCATGAAGACAGCGTGACAGTTACAAGTACGTCTTTAGGATATGGTATTTTTGAAGTTTCAAATCCCCATCATGACAAAAAAAATCCCAACTCACAGTTCTGAGAGGAGGACCTCCCATACAGCTTACATGTGTTCAGGTTGTCCTAGGTAGTTGCTTGAATGAGCCAACTTTTGGCATTTCTAGGTCATTTGTACACTCAGTTTAACTGGGAAACCTTTCCCTGTCAGGATTTCATCAAAACTGAAAACTTCCAGCAAAGAGCTTCAGTTTTGACAGAACTTTTCTTGTCAGACAACTGCTTGGTTCACGTTTCCTGTCTGGGCTCCTGAGACTATGGCAGGACTCTAGAAAGAGTCTACCTGTCCTGCTGTACAAGTTTCTGTTTTCAAAGGTATTTGCTCTGGGTGAAGTCAAACTAGGCTTGCAAAGGCACCTCTTTCATCTGAACTCTGCTATACCAGCTATGGATGCTCCACTGCTGCTGCGTTAGTAGAGCATGCTCACCTGGCTCAGGTTGTTGTGCCATGCAACAGACACAATCTCCTTGGTCTCCAATAACTCTGGGCCACCTATCCAACTTGCAAGGCCTTCAGATTTGCCCAAAAGGGTGTGCTGCTTCTGACTTAAAGTAGCCAATTGGTACAACATTATATAAAACATTTGAATAAAGCTTCCACCTATGTAAATATCAAAGCTTTATGTCTTCTTCACATACGTATGTCATCGTCCACACTACATCTGAATCTCTTAATCTTTCAGGAAAAGACAATCTCTCAGAGGAGAGATCACCTGTCCTTCAAGGCCAGCAATAGCACCTTGCGTGGGCCTATTTACTACTGCCTACTACACAAGCAGGCACAATCAAAGCTGTTCCAAGGAGAGGAGACAGTCATCCCATCCCTCTTGGACTCCAGCCAGGTATTTCTATATCATTTTTCAGCAAAGCTTCCTACCCTTGGAAGTTGACAAAATTTAGGCAAGTCTATTAAAAGAAATTGAAAGATTTCAGGAGGTTGTGGCAGCAACTACAGGATTTGCTGGGTTCTGTGCACATCACTTCTAACAGGGATCAGTGCAATGTGGCATTTAAATAATGTTGCTGTGGGAGCGGTTCTTTCTGCAGCATGCTACAGTTTCTTGTGCAGCTTCAAAGTTGGTATCATTCTGACATCTGGTCTGCGGCACTGATCCATCTGTTGTAACTGAGTAGGTGTTGGGTGGGGTTGGCAGGAGAGGCTTGTTTAAGTGTTTGTTTTCACCCTGTAGAGGAACTGCAGAGCCAGCTCAGCAATTAAATAAATACCATCTTTAAGAAAAATGTGTGCACTTAATATTCTAAAGAAATGGCAAACAAGGCAGCTGGTGCTTCTCACTACTGAAATTCAGAGACTTTGCTCCCGTTCCTCCTTCATTCCACGTTGTGTCAGGAAGCCTTCCCCATTGGACTGGCACTTCGGTTTCTGTTCCTGACTCGGCCAAATGCCTCCTGGCTGAATTTGGATAGGTCACTCCATCTTCTGTGCAGCACTTTCCCTGTCTGTAAAATGCATCCGAAGTTAAACACCTCTTCTGTTATAAACTCTGAAATCTGCTGATAAAAAACGTAGCGGAAGAGTTGGCCATTATCATTACTGTCATCACCTTGCTTTGTGTTATTCTGTTCAAATAATAACCTTTTTGAATTAACCTTTGGTGTCATCTGCTCATAGCAAAAGAGAGGTTCTATTGAGCATAGTGGAAACAAGTCCACAGTTTCCATGGCTGCCTCTCTAGGTAAATCTGTGCCTTTTGGGGACCTGTTACTCTCATTTCACCCTGAATAGGGCATAAAAGCACTTCTCTCTATTTAACTGCTTACCCATAACCTTTCATAAATACATGGTGTACCAAGCAACCTTTTTCTCCTTCATGCATGACTAGGGAATGCTCCACTTTAACTTCTAGACAGACCCTGGTATTCATTTCTTTGTCTTAGGACAGTGGCTCCTGCCATTCTCTTTGCCAGCCTATCAAGACACAGTTACACTTTCTATCTAGCTATCAGTTTTATCCTGCTCTGTGATCAGTTTATGGGTTAAAAAGTTATTGATAGCATTTATTAATGCCTTCAGCAGAACATCTATTTGCAAATGTAATAGATAAAGAAAGAGGGGAAATCCCTATGCATAGTTAAATATAGCAGGTTTTGTCTAATCCTATGAGGTTCTGACTACGTCCACAAAAACCCTGGCACAGAGAGGGGTGCTCGGAGCTGCTTGCAGATTGCTATTTTGTGACTGGCAGACATGAATGCTAAATACATTAATACTCAGAATATCTTTAAAGATGTGCACCCACCTATGGAGATCACGCTATCTGCCCTTGTGAACAGAAAAGAAATCTGTGATCTGGCTGTTCTCTTTCCTCCCTTCTCACGTACATATAGCAATAGGTGTTACCCTCAGAGTCTCTGTGAGTTTGTGGGAAGTTCATCACATACTGAATGCTTCCTATTTTCTGGTGGCCCGTGTAAGACCTGGTATCTCAGCACTCTCACAAGTTAGCAATTTTACACCTATGATCATCAGTCCTGTTAGACAAAATCAGATGTCAAACACTGGGCTTTTGAATTCAATTTCTTATAAAACACTCTGTAAGAGCATGAACAGCAGCAGCCACTGGGGATACTGATTAAAAAGGACAAAAATGTGACCTTCCTTTTTTTTTTTTTTTTTTTTTTAGCTAAGTAACGAAAAAATCAGTGTTTGTATTATCACCCTGAAGTCACCTGCATTTTACCCACACTGTCACTCTTTACTGCCAGAAAAAGGTGGAAGAATTAAATTGATTCTACTTGTAGATCAGATTAGGCAGAGAGGTTTTGTATTATTATTTCTTAGCTTGCAGACTAAAGCATGTAGTGTATCTGGGAACAAATTAATCTTCCGTCTCTCCACTGTGATTTGTGTCATAATAAACTTTTAGTTTCTTCTCTAAATTATTTTCCTCTCTGTAATTTCCTCTGGTGACTTGTGGACCCTGAAGTGCCACTAGCCACAAAATTACATAAAAATAGGAGTATTAAATGTATTAAATGTATTAAAATACATTAAAATAGGAGTATTTTAAACTCCAGTGATTCACAAGAAACAATCCTGACACCCCACAAGTATTTGCTGTGAGATGAAAGGAGCTTATTCTGTGCTTTAATCATGTCCCCTACATTTCCATAAACTAGAATTTCTCCTTATTCAATCGGTTCTCCATGTCTTTCTTGCCCATCCCAGGACTGACAAAATTTCAAATAATCCACACCAAACTGAACATTTTTCACTATTTTGCAGCGGAACATGACCACTGCAGGATTAAGGGAAGGAAAACATGCAAGAACAGTGAAAGGAACCTCTGGATTACACAATCTAGTAATTTTTATAGCCAAAATATACGAAGGATCCAGTACAGTTCTCCTTAAAAATGAATCACAGCTTTTTTGTCTCTCTCCCAAGGACCAGCCCGGGTGGACCTTGCTGTGACAGCTCATGCTGTCGGTTACAGAATCATAGTATCACATAATAGTCTGGGTTGGAAGGGGTCCTTTAAAGGTCACCTAGTCCATTCTGCATCAGGGAGTTTTCATTTGGTATCAAAATATAATTCCTCTTATCAGCTTTAGACTTGCTGGCTTTATGTTTTATTGTATTTCTGATCTTTGTGAGAGCATTGCTCTGGCTGTTCCAGTTTGCAAAAGCAGGAAAACACACATGGAAACAGGCAGGAGTGATGCCTGTTTCCTGCAGCCAGTTCTGGGCAAAAACATAGAAAAGCTGAGTCTTGCAGGAACACCACCAGTTTCTTTGATACAAACTAACAGGGTCACACAAACTTGCTTCTAATATTATGAAAAAGTAAAATGAAACATATAATTTCTTTTCTCAGCTGTATTCATTGTATCATCTACCTTTATCATATTCTCAGTCTTCTCTTTAAACAAACCAGCTTTCACAGAGCCCAGTGGTGATGTTTCATGCCTCTGGTCTTGTGCATTTTCGGTCCCTTCTGTGCATAACTTTTGTATAAGAGGGTGACCAGACCAGTTCACTCAGGTCAGAGGCTCTCTCCTTGCAGGCCAGGCTTTTTACCTCCCTGGTCCTGGGCAGCCCTCAGCGCAGGACAAAGAGCCTGGCTGCGTTATGGGAGCCCCTTCTCACTGCCCTTTGGATCTCATGCTGCTTGAGCCTCTGCACCTCTGCCTTCAGCAACCGAGTGCCATGATCTGCCCCTTCCACTGCTGCTTTGCTGTCTCAAGACACATAAAATAAGTCTTTAAGAAGTTTTTCATAACCTGAAAGTGTCTGAAGAGAACTCAAATCTTTTTGTCACATTCGTCACTTTCTGTGTTGGAAAAACAACAAAATTAATGCCATCTTCTTCTCCACATAACTGTATTTCGGTCTCAAGTTTTTTTGAGTCTTGTCTTGCCCTGGGTGACCAAGAGGCCAGGCAATTTTGACAATGTTTATACCTCCAAATGTCCCAGCTCATTGTTCTTATAATTCATTAAAGTTCTAAAGATCGCCCCTATGGTCTATTTGTGGGTATTCTACTGCAATTCCTTGCAAATCCTTCACTCTTCCTTTCTGCAATACTTGCTTTCTCTCATAAAACAGATGCCAGGGCAGAATTTTGCATCTCACGTCATGACTGCTAGATTTTCTTAACAGCATCTTCTGAGAAAAGTTATCAAAGGCTCAATGAAATTTCCTCTAAGATTTATATATTAAATGGTTCTGCATAATACATGGCTCATTGAGATACTTCAAGGTTTTTTTTAGGAAGTTAAAAAGGCTAACTTATATTTCAACTTTTTTTTCTTCATGTGGCTGAGATGATTTTAAAGTAAATTCATGCCAAGTTCCAGTGATCTGGTATATGAGAATAGTCTATTTTTAAGGGAAACTAGCATGAGTTTGTTAACAGCTATCAGCCTTGATTGATGCCATCTGCTCTGGGAGGTTTGTTACTTTAGCATGTCAATCCTGCAGTTCCTGTTCTGATACCTCAATGTTTGACAGGCCCTCATCCTTAGTAATTAAATAAAATATGTAGAGAGTGAATGTATTTTCAATCAGTAAAGACTGATGGGAGGATATAATGCAGTCTCTGCAATACCCTTGTCATTTTTAACTGCCCCTTTGATCCAGCAAATCCACTAATTCTCTTTCAGATATTTGTATTTCTTATTTGTTTGCAGAAATGTGTCTGTTTGCACTTGAAATTTCCAATCAGTCCTCCTGTTTTCCATCTTTCATTTTACCTTGCCAGTTTACGTTCTTTTCTTTTGGGTTAGCCAGGGCTAGATTTCCTTTTCCTGAAGGTTACCTGTTTGGTTCATCATACTGTGTTTGTTTTTCTTGCCTTCCTGCTTCCTATTTGGTTTCGGGGTATGCATACCTTCTGTGATGCAATTATGGTATGCTTAAGTAGTTCCATGTTGAGGCTAAGGATTGTAATGTCTTCACTTCTGACTCGTTTCCTTCTCTATACTTCTTTCCAACCCTCTCCTCCCTCCAAATCCAAGAAATTTAAAGGATTATATTTTAATTGCAGTGCAGTTTAAGTGTTAGCTGGCTATTAGATTTCTATCTCCACCCTAGAAGGCTTTGAACTATGTTTTGCACTGCTTGTGTTTTGTTGGGGTGGGAGGTGTTTGCATTAGCTCCTTTATTTAAGACTGGCCCAGACCCAAGCCTCTGCACTTCTAGAAACTGCATGAAGTGCAGTTGTGACACAAACAAGGAGTAAATGCAATTTCAGATAAAGATCCTGCTAAAGCACATTGAAGGGAAATCACACATTCAGATTGGCTAGACAATTTGATGCTGGAGCATGCTTCAGTAAGTTCAAGGGCACTAACAGGGTTTTGGAAAAAAGCTGGATGTGTTATCTGGCTGGTGCTTTCCAGGAAGGGAGGAGATGCTTTGCTTTTTTTTACACTATGATCCTGCTTAACCATGTTTGCTAAGGAACTGGGAAAAGAATAAGAAAAATGCTGGTTTACAACCAAGAGACACACATGCTTTTTTTTAGCATCTCCCTGCCATAGCAGGACAAACTGCTTTAATCAGTTTCAACCACCACACACAGCTCTGGAACCTAGAGGAAGAAAAGAGGCATTTAAAGGAAAATGCCAAGAGCGCTGGGGAGGGGGGAAATGAGAAGATCAGGGAGGAAAGAAGTGACATCTTGCCTTCTGCTCACACACTGAAAGCACGACTATGATCCGTACAGGAGGTGAAAAGGGGCAAAAATGAGGAAAAGGCCAGGCAAGGCTCTGAATATGAACAGATGGTTTGCATATAAAGGCTGGCCATAAATGACACCAAATCACTGGACTGCAAAACTGCTACCAAATCCACTGAGGTCCATCTTAGAGCAGGGGACCTGGTAGTGTTTTCAATATGGATGCCTGATCCAGTCCCACCCCAGCTCTGCTCTTGGCAAGAACCTGCTTCCTTTCCCTGCGAGCCAGCGTGGCACCCAGGTGGGAGCTGAGCACCTTCAAGCCACATCTCCTGTTTGGACATCTTGGGAGCACAGCAGGCACAGTGCCACCACATACAGTGGAGGTCACTTCAGAAAGAGTGTCATCAACTTCAGCATGGTGCTATGGGGCCTATTGAGCTGTGGCTAAATGAAGTCAATGGGAAGCGTCCTTCCCAGTATAAGTACAGAAACCTCTGCTCTTCACTGTGAGGGTGGTGAGACACTGGCACAGGTTGCCCAGAGAAGTTGTGGCTGCCCCATCCCTGGCAGTGTTCAACGCCAGGTTGGACGGGGCTTTGAGCAACCTGGTCTAGCGGAAGGTGTCCCTGCCTGTGGCAGGGGGGTTTGAACTAGATGATCTTTTAGGTCTCTTCTAACCCAAACCTCTCTATGATTCTATGGGAGAGGAAGAAGCAACCTCTAGTTGTACACTAAGTTCTCCGTGGCCTTGGCAGTAAGGCAACATTACGCTCACTTGACCAAATTTAAAAGGAGATGTATAAAAGAAAAGAATTTTTAGGACACAGAAAATAAAATTTAAAAAACCATATTTTGAAGCTGACCCTTGGCGACCTGTTTAAAAGAGCTTGAAACTATCTGAACTACACAAGGGAAAAAAAAAAAAAAAGAAAAACGTGCCCACAAGGGCTGAAAAATCACTTCAGCAGTAGACAACTTTTAACTTTACATCAGAAAATGTTTGGCAGGCATAATTTTAAAGTGTTAGGGAAATGTGCGGGATAACTGCTTGGGTGAAAGAGCAAATGTAGTCCACAGTGAGATTTATCAAATGTTCACATAAGCGACCAGAATCTGGCGTGGCCAGCTGCCTGTGCGGAGGGGCAAAGAGGATCACAGCTCTAAACTTTGAAAATTTAATGAAGCCCACTGATTTCTCACAGGAAATTTCTCTTTGAGCATGTTCATGTGTCATGGGAATGCTAGTGCGCAGAAAGCTCTGACAAAATGCCAGCTATAAGGCATAAAGGAAACAAACCCCTCCAAGCTCTACCAAAGGCCAAACCACCCTTTTCCTCTTTTAAAGCTGAAAAGATTCTTGATGCCCCAACACCCCTGAGCATCCTTATGTGTAATCCTTAATCACACAAACAGGACTATTGACATGAGTGGGGTTATCAGGAGAGTCTTGCAGGACTGGCCCCTCTTCAAAGAGGCCAGAAGAGCTCTGAACTTTCTGGGGCTTGTGTGGGAATGTGCGCAAAGGCTTGAGCCCACCAGTGAAAAGAGCAGGCAGTGTATTCATGGGAACAGTAGCTGACTATCTGCCTGCAAAGGGAAAGAGGGACATCAAGGCAAAAAAGGAGGTAAAAAGCTAGAGGGATAACAAGCAGACAAAAAAAAATATGCAGTTTAAACCAGAGTTTAGTTATCCTTAGTTTTATGTTACAATTATCTAAGCAGCTTGCTTTTGCTGTTCTGCTGGAGTAGCAACCTTTCAAAGAAGCGTATTCTTTTAGCAGGTTTTGTGGCACAAGATGTTTTAAAAAAAGTAGGTTTTGTAGTTCAGAAACCTCAAAGATCTCTTATCCTAGTGATTGAGACATGACCGTTTTGTAGCAAGTGATGCCATTTGGGAACCCATTTGCTTGTGAGATCCTTGAAGCATGGGGCCACAACAGCAGTGCAGCCCCAGCTGCAGCATTGCAGGCTCCTGCATGCCAGCACTGAGAAGTCACTGAATGACGCACCAAGGCATTGAGATGCCCCAGACATGAAGCAGGATTTTGGAGAGTGATAGAGGCACTAGAACTATGTAGCAGCCAGGCCTAGCTGAAAACATCAGGGGAGGGAACTATATGGGCGAGTCCTACGTTCCTTGAGAGAGTCTTGACAGGTTGTGGGTAATTAGTTCATTTAGACTGGGGACAAGCCAGCAATACCTTAGTCTTGATCCCACCTGTGGGAAGTATGAGTGGGAGTGAGGGAGTACATCCAGCGCCCCCCAGGAATGGGCCATGTCCTACATGTAAAAGGTCAGAATTTGATTCTGTTTTTCAATTTCAGCAGGACTATGATGGCTTTCCAAGTCCCCAAGGACGCATGAAAGCCATGTGTCTGTTTGGCCAAATCATTTGTAACTCATACTTTCCATATGAAGTTCACCATAAAATAACAAGGAGAAATGACTTAATCGAATTTGTTCTGAACCCAGTATCAGAGGAGTGTAACAAATAGAAAACAGTCAAGCACCATACAATCAAACAGGGAGAAGTCACAAATTTCAACACACATGCAGCTGCCTTGTGAAAAAAACAATCAAAACTACTACATTTAAGATGGCTGTGCTTCTATAATAATTTCCATCCAGCTGTGGAGAAGCTATAAACATATTTTGCTTGAAATTTCCCCATACCGTTTCCTGGAACTAAAAGGGAAACTGTGGATCTCTGCAGCTGAGCAATCAGTCCAAGGCCATAGGGCAGGAGATCTGGAAGCAGAACTTTGGACTCTCAGTGATGTACTTTAACCACAAGACCATCCTTCAGTCTCCTTCACGCCGATGACTTTGGAACTAGCTTTAAAAGACCCAGTGAGACGCAGTGATGGGAGTGCTAGATAGCTACACTAGATGGCCAGAGGCAAGAAAAATGATTAGAGACATGTGGGGGTATTTCAAAACAAAAAGATTAAGACCAGAACTATTTCATTTAGAAAGGAAAACAGTAAAAGATGATAGAATTGAGGTATATAAAATAATGAATGGTGAGAAGGAGAAATCAGATGCCCTTCATAAAACAAGAGGGCACCTAATGGAATTTAAAAAGGCATTAGCTTATACATGGATAAGGGTATTACCCTCCAACTTATCTTTCAGCAACCTATGGAACTCTCAGTTGCAAGACATTGATATAAATAGCTCAAGAAGATTAAGAAAAAAGGGAAGATTCTATGTAGCCAGTAATAAATACAGGTTTTTGAGCTAAAGAAAACACTTCTTCAAAGCTTCAGTTTTCCCCTGAAAGAACCACCTCTTTTCCTGAGAAAAATCTAGCTTTTTCATTCCTGATTGAGTCTCACCTGCCCAAGTGCAGAAGGCCCAGCAAAAACTGCAGTTGCTTTCTCCTATGTCGCCAGAGCAGGAACACTACTGGCTACATGTTTTTCAGGAAGCTTCTTCCTCAGAACAGCCTCAGCAGCCTTGGAAATTCGGTTTTCTACTGATAGCAAAAATCGGTCCTCATTTTGCCTCCAGGAATCCTAAGCTGTCTTTGTACCACAGAAGCCATTGTAAGGAAAAGCTGGAGGATATGGAAGGTTGCACGGTCTCGTTTTCTCAGCTCACACCTGCAGCCACCTCCAAGCTCCATTGCTTCTTTCCCTCCCTTTCACTTTTCCTCCAGAACCAAGCTGCAGGTCCACGTAAGAGCCCACCTGGATCTCATCAAGACCATCTCTTGGATGTCTAGGGAATATCCATCATATTTTTTTGTCTACAAAAAAATCAACCTCAACCTTTTTTGTTTGTCTACACAGAACGGAGCCGTAACTGTCCATCTATCCCTTTTGACTCTCTTTGAATCCCTCCATTGGTGTTGCATCTGCCGATTTTCACTAGTCCTCGAGGCTCTCCCTAACTTCCCTGCATTTGTGAGCTCCCTTTGATAATCAGGCTGTTAACTGTCCTCTGTTGATCTAGACTGCCCTTTTCTCATTTTCTTCATGCCTTCTCCTCCAGTCACCAACTGGTACAGCTGCCTTGACATGACCCTCAAGACTCCCTATGATATAGTTGGTAAGCCTGTCTAACCCCTTTGCTGCCATACCAGTTACAGAGAAACACACTGCTGCAGATAAATGGTGTTAAATTTGCCTGTTACTGGCAAGCCGGGAAGGTCTGTTTACCTTGTGTGAGTGGCCCTTAGTGTGTGGATTATCTCTCTTCAGTGTTTAGAAAAGTGGTATAATGGGTACATAATGGCCTGCAGAAATGATAATGATCCTCTGAATTATTCAGCACTGATCCCCAGTGCTGAATGGATGGACCATCAATCTCTCTTAGGACGTCTTAACTAAACCTCTAGGTGGGTCTTGGCTTATTTAGAAAGCAATACACCTTGGGAGACCTGGCATTCTCGGTATTCTAGTTAGAGACCCCCATTTCATTCCCTCCCCTGGGTCTGGAGACCACTGCACTCCTACCTGCCTCCTTGACAGCTCTGTGATCATCTTGGTGGGCCTGTACTCCCTTTGTAAGACATGATAAGCACAGCACCTCTTCCATCTAATGCTGATGCCAAGTTCAGTTCTCACAGGAAAATAAAGCTGGTTTTATTTCCTAAGAGGACTTTACCTTAACTTTGAGCTACTGCAGCAGCCCCTGGATACTTTGGTTTCCAATAGTTATTTATACGTTCTCAGTCTGGCACACCTCTCCTCTCTTCCCCCTGCTCCTCTGGCAACACTGATACCAGGAGCTAATATTAATTACTTGTTGAATACCTGCAGTGCTCTGCTGCAGCAGGAGAGACGATCCTTCCCCATCGGGATTTATAAGCTGGGTATACAACTAAACCAGTGCACAGAAAGTTTGCTGGTTGATTGGATGATGAAGAGGATGTTTTTAAGCTAATGTTTGCAAGAAGGTGAGGAAAAGAGAAAAGGGCTCTTTGGTCATGTTTCTTTATTAAATCTCTCCTCTCCTCGTTATAGCATATGATGAAAATAAAGTGAATGCCACTAAATAAACTAGAGGAAAACTTTAAGCATTAAAGGTCTAACTTGGAAAAAATGAAGAACTATAGAAATATAAACAGTTTTGCAGCTGGAACAGAGAAGGAATAAAGGATCATATCTAAAGAGCAAACCAGAAATGCCTCCCACTGACAAACACTTCTGCACAATTTTCATAGATCATAAAACTAGACACTGACTGAGGATTTTTTCAGTGAAAAATTCAGAATGATTTTTTTTTTTCTGTCAGATTGTCTTTTTCACATTTCTATCTAATGAAAATTCAAAATAACTAGTGGTTTTCAGGTATGAGAAAGGTATTGTTTCAATTTTGTAAATGAATCTCAAATTGCTTTTTGATAGATTTCTTTAATGTCCGCTTTTCTTTAAAAAAAGAAAAAAACCACAACTTTTTCTCCACTTGACAGAAATGTTGATGAAAAACCTTAGTGGACCATAGCCTGTTGGAACGGTGCAGGTAAGGTCACTGAGGTAAAGGATTGGCAGTGCTTTTTCATGGAATCATAGAATCATAGAATGGTTTTGGAAATATTCTCCAAGTAGTCCAGGTTTTAAAGACATGCCCAAAGCAGAGTATCACCAATTTCAAGGTCTCTCTTTCTTCTAGGTAAGGTAACAGAAAGTGATCTTGGAAACTACTGCCAAAACAGAGCCAGTTTATAGCCACTTTTCTTGTAATTTAGCTTGAAGAGTTAGTTGTCTTCTCTCTGGGATTCATTACCCATATGTATTTATAGGGATTAGCCATATCGCTTTCCATACTACGCTTTGCTAACATGGACATTCAAGCCTCTTCTAAACTTCTTTCACAAGACAGACCCTCCATTCCCCAGTTGTCCTCGTAGCTGCAGCTCCAGCTGATGTTCACCTTTCTCAAAGGTAAATGCTCAGAGTTGTGCACTGTGTTCTAGGCCAAGTTTCACCCATCCTTACACAGAAGTATCAACATTTCCTCATGTCTGCTGGAAATACCCTGCCTGATACAGCCACCCATCATTTCTGCTTGACCAAGTCACAAGGTGGCTTCACAGTTCTTCATGAGAACCAAAAGCTATGAGAGGTGAGGTCTGACAGAACCTACTACCACTTTAGGAGATGGTTTTGTCCTCACACCAGCTGCCTGTTTGATAGAGGCAGCCACAGTCACAGTCAGGAGTGGGGTGCACATGCCTGAGTCCACGTACTACCAGTTACAGTCCTGCAAGTTAGCTATCCTGCAAGTCATCCTGAATTACACCAGTGAAAATAAAGGAAAACCCACAGATGCCTGCACTGAAGCTGAGGTTTGAGACAGAACTGAATCATAAATGCTGGCTGAGGGGGAATGACCACAACTGTAAAGGTCTCATTTGAGAATCAGGAGTAGAAAAAGCCATTACCCTGGGTGAGACAGAACTCATTTCCCTATCATTTCAGGGAAACCCTGCTGTGCAATGTTACTTTCTGTATTTTTAAAGGCTGCTCCTTATTCATGAGTGCATTGGGTAAGGAAAACTAGTTAAATAAGAGCCACTAAATAATTTGTCCTTTGCCCCAACAAGCACTTCCAAGGTTCATATCCCTCACCCATAGACTTCGGCTATGTACAAACCACCTGCAAAGCCGCATTTGAGCTAACCTGCCAACCACATCAAACAAGTAACTTCCATTGCCAGTGGGGATAGCCAGCCAGCTGAAGACCTATCAGGAAAAGGTTATCAGGTGAGCCATTCATTTCATAAACATGGGCTTACAACAACTGAACATGCAACAGCATCAACTTTGGTTCAGTTGGATATGGGGTATTGTTTATTTGACTTCTGGATCAAAACCATGATTAAAATACACATTACAGAACCCAAGATTATTAAAGCTACAACATACATCATCAATATGGAATGTGCTAATGACTTTCACGTACATTAAGATTTTTTTAAGGTTTTATCAGCTAGGAAAATAGTAGTTACTCTCTCCTCCCACCTATAGACATTCTCTAAATGTATATATATACATATTCAACTTAATTTCCCAGAGTAGCAAAAAAGAGATACCCTCTGCCTGCACAAGTAGTGAAGGTGGGCAAAATAAAAAGATGTGCATTTTATACTTTTCTCTTTCAAACTGAAACAAACAAAACAAAACAAAACAAAAAAATATTGTATTCTTTGGAAAGTAGGACAACAGAAATCTGTATTTCAACACAGAAAGGCAAATTAATTCTTTGTGAAGCAACACAGAAGTCAATGGCACTATACCAGAGATGAATTTTACCCAGGCTGTAAAAAGAAAACATAAGCGCAACACAGACCAACAGAAGAGATTCCATTTAAAGTAAGAATTATGTTTCTGTCAGAAAAAAAACAACAACTAACTAAATTTGTTTCCTGGAAGGAGATCCAACTTGGCTCCACTGCAGCAGTGTAAAAGGATCCAAAATAAGTAACAGCAGGCATCTCCGCTAAAATTTGCTTCTGATCGACATTATTTTTCCTCTGGAACCAGAGAGGAGTTGAACACATATTGCAAGTGAGGCACAGCAGTTTACTGCACAGAACGTGAGAAAGGGGGCTAAAGCTCTGGCACTTAAAACTCAGCTCAGCCAGGGAGTCAGTACATGGTCTTGAACAAACCACATATGCTCTGTATGGCTAATTTCCACCTGAATGATTTCTATTTCAGACATATAAGTTGAAATTTAGGATAGTCTTAATGACGCCCATATTTTATGTCTGCTTCCACAAACGTTAAGACGTGGGGTCAGACCCTCATGGCAGGGGTGTGAGCTACACCGAGGGACTATCAGCTCCCTGAAGTATCAGCATCTCAAGTAAATCCCTCTGATGACTAGAAGAAAACAGGAACATTAAATTATGCTTTAGCAGTGGCAGTTTGTATATACCAGCACATATTAATAAATGAACAGTAAAGCACCATAATCACAATCTGTGCATCTGTGTCTGTTTTATGGTATTCTGAAAATGTTTCTAAAGTAGTTGGAATACAGAAAGCAGAAATTGTCATTCCTTCCCAGCTGGGCTCATGTGAAATGCTGTCTGACTGTGACTGGCAGATTTGATATTTTGTTAATTGTGAGAGACCCCACTTTGAATAATGTACTCACATTTGTTATGATCAGTGAATATTTCCTTTCACAGTGCATTTTCTCCATACATAAACTTATCATAATCCAATAAAGAGCCTACGTGAGCAAGTCTTCTGCATGCAGCCTTCCCTCTGTGCATGGGAAAGGCTGGGGTTTTGTATGCGATGGTCATGCAATTTTCCAGTTCTTCCTGACACCCACAACAAATGGAAGTCTTCCTCGTGCAAAATCATTTGTTGTTCCTACATAAAACCGAAGGCTTCATTCAGAGACATCTAGTAAGAAGCGCTTCTCAGAAGCCAGCAACAAAAGCTGCACTAGACATGAGGAAATTGTTCATTAAAAACCAACCAAACAAAAAACAATACCAAAAACCAACTAAGGAACTATGCTGATGTGATGGATGAAATCGCAATGGGAAAAAGAAAAGAAAAAAAGATAAAAATAGATGAATCAAAAGCCATCGTAGTCCTAAAGTTTCACAGTAATTTGTCTTTTAAAAATTAGATATGCACCAAATATCCCCCCAAAATCGTTCACTAATTCAGTCATGTTGAAAATGGAATTCAGAGGAAGCCAGTGTTTCTAAGGGACAAAGCAACACCTAAGATCCGAATCAGGCTTCAATCCAGAAGAATTCCATTGAAATCAATGGTTACAGCAGTGCAAATCAGCAAGAGATCTAAATCTGTCCTAGCTGATTCCAGATCTATGTTTTATTTGCTATATGGCTTTAGGCAAGTCTGTGACCTTCTTTTTATTTCTCAGTTTCTCCATCCATAAAATGGTGATACTACGGCTTGTAATACACGAAGACTGGCGGACTAGTTAGTTCCCTAACACAGTCTGGTCATGAAAATTGCTGGAGATCGATCATTTTTACTCGCCTCTATCACCTTTATTGACTTTTTATAAACTTAATACCCGGCTTTTTGCTCGTTTGTATATTTCTCATTTAAAACCCACGAATCATACCCTGGCATCCTTATTCAAGTTCCACTCTGTTTACTTCCACGGCAGGATTCACACGAGAAAAGCGAGTAACAAATTTGAAACTTGGCCCCAACAACAACAACAAACTGCGAGGATATTTCGAAGAGAACTAAGAAATCACGGCATGAAATTAAGCCCGTTTATGCTCGTGTTTTCTAGAGCGCAGAGGAATGTATGTATTAAGTGACCCACCGATGCCCAAACAACACACAAACGCACAGGGCACAAACAAAACCGTCGCAAATCCGTCTTCACCATTACTTGAATAAGGTACTGCTGCGCTGGGATTTGCAGCAATAGTCGATATTGTTCAAACAGTGAAACCGGGGACGGGGGGAAATAAATAAATAATAATGAACAACCTGAAAACACCCTGTCAGCTCTGAGAGGGACCTCTAGTGTGTGCTAGAACATTTTATGTCGCGCTTCGGGCGTAATTAATACACCAAAATCACCGTAGTCATTTTGAATAGGCGAGGGCAAGTTCCGCCAAGTCCCTCCGACCCTCGGGGCCAGCATCTTCTCCCGGCCGCTGCTGAACCCAAACCGGCACCCATTACACGGACACTTCTTAAATTCGTTTTCCTTTTTGTGCGCCAATCACCAACTTCCTCTCATCAACTCGGAGTTTCCCCGCAGCCCCCGGCGCCGGTGGCCTCCGCCAAACCTCCCCCGGCACTCTGGGGAAGGCGAGGATGGGAGATGAGAATAGAAAGTTGCGTTTAAGGCTTCCTACAGCGCTGGTGGCAGAGGGCAACCCGGCAACTCGAACCACCAGCCCCAAAGCTTCCCCCCGCCCCCGCTCCTTCCCGCACACGGAGCGGTGCGGGCGGCGCGTCGGGCTGCTCTGTCTCTTCCCTCTCGCAGCGGGAAGAGCCGGAGGAGGTCCCTGGCCAGCCCCCGCCGCTGAGAAGGGAGAAGCGTTTCGCCCATTTTTTAATTTGCCCGAACAATCCGAGCACGCTCGATGCCCGCAGGGCGGGCTCGAATAAACTTGTACCGCGCTGATTGGAAACAGGCGGCGAGCGGCTTCTTTCTTTCCCTTTTTTTTATTATTTTTGAGGTTTGGGGGTTTTTTTGGGACGGCGGACGCGGCTCCCTCTCTTCCGAGACGGCGTTCGACACCGGGGGACGGAGCAGTGCGGGGCCGGGGAGGGGGGAGAACAACCGCCGTTCCGCACCACCGGCGCCTCAGTCCCCACGGGGGAACAGCGGGCGGCGCGGAGGAAGGGCGGCCGCTGCCCCGCGGCCCCGCCGCCTCGCGCCGCGGGGCCGCCCTTCCCTCCGCCGCCCCGGCAACAAAGGAGGGGGGCCGCGGGGAGCTCCGGGGGGGCGGGGAGGAAGGTGCTTCCCGCTCGCTCTCACAGACACACACACAATGGCGGCCCCCTCCTGCAGCCCGGCAGAGAACAATGCCAGCCGTGCAGCCCCCGCGCGGAAACACGCACCCTTCAACTAAATAAATCCCCCCCTCCACGCAAACGCCACCCCCGAGTCCCCCCCTCGGAGAGGCGGTGGGGAAAGGAGGAGCACCCCCCACCCAACACCCGCCCGCCGCGCGGCCCCCTCCTTCCCTCGCTCTTCCCCCCGTCTCCCTCCTTCCCTCCCTCCCTCCCGCCCGCCGCCCCGCGGCGCTGCGCGGGGGCGCGGGTTGCGCGGCGGAGCGCGGCGGCCGCGCCGCGTCCCCGCGCGGGGTGCGAGCGCCCGGCACATGCGTGGAAGCGAGCGGCGCCCGAGTCCCTCCGCACCCTCCGCTGCAAACAACAACAACGATCCCGAGCAGCCCTTACCTGGAACATCGGAGCCGCCAAAGTGTCCCTTTTTTATTTTTTTTCCCCTCTATTTTTTTTTTTTTTTTATTTTTTTCCCCCTTTTTTCTCCCCTTTTCCCCCCCTCCTCAACTCACACTTCCGATATTTCTCTCTCCCGGCAGCGGTCTGCTCTCCTCGCTACACCAGAGAGAAATGCAATAGCTTGGCTAAGGTAGACAGAGCAAAATACAGAGAATAGTTGCTCCAGGGCTTTGAAACCCCTCAAGGCAAGGATCAGGATACAATTAGCTCATGTCTCTACCTCCAGTCTGAATCAATCTCCGAAATAAAAGTTAAATTAAATTAACTGATCACACGGGCATAAAATTGATCTCCTTCGAAATGTGCATATATATATATATATATATATAGCGTGTGGGTTTTTTTCCCGGATTTTTTTTTTGGTGGAAAAAACAGTCTCATTCCAGCCTCCAACTTGCTTTTTACTCTCCTCTTGCACAGAAAAGCTGATTTTAATCGTTGTGATTAGTTTTGATGTAACGTTTCCGCGGGCGATTTCTGCAAATGGATGGAGTGTTTCTTTGCCAGAAGAGGGAAAAGCAGCAGATGATGATAATTATAAGGATTGTTGGTTGGTTGTTCCTTTCTTTCTGTCTCTCTCTTTCTTTTTATTTGTATTTAGGTCTGTCTCTTCACTTTCCCGAGCTGACCTGACATTGCCATTGCACTAAGGTCGCACAACTTGTTGATTAGGATCACCTCCCGTTTTGATCGAGGGATACGGGATAATTTGGCAGTGGAGCAACACATTTTCTGTTCCCTTGGCTATATAACTTCCCAAATGACGTGTATAAAAATAAGCACATGGAGACTGCTTTGCCCCAATCAAGTCTGAATCAATGCCTCGGGGTGATACACAAACTCATTTCAAATGTTCAACCATGCAGAATTGCAAAAGATTGAAGGAGTTGCACTCCATTTTTTTTTTAATTTTATTTATATTATTTTAAAAAGCAGTAAAATTAAAAGGAGGAAAAAAGATTCTATGTAAGCAAATCCAGGAATTTGCCACTTAGGTTCATGTGACCATGGCTCGCAGATGCTACTAACTTTCCTTTTCCAATTATCCAGTTGAAATGGAGCCTTGGCTTTTTCCTTCTTTTCACCCAGGAGTTTGCAGCTTCCTTCTCCTGAAGAAAACAAAGCCGGGCATAAACAAATAATTTACAAATCTTATTTTTGAGCAGTTTTCCCTTATTCTACCATCCTTCACTTCCCACTCCACTGTATATCGCTTTGTGCAAAGCTACTGCGTACAGACGCTGCATTAATTTGTTGATGTGGTTGTTAGAGTGGACTGTTTTGTCACAGCCCCCCTGGGTCACCTCCCATTAGTGTCACATCCTCACAGTACACTTTTGTGAAACGGTATGTTTCTGAGCTCTTCACAGTCCATTAATTCAGAGACTTTGCTGATATTTCTTATGAAAAAGACCAGGCTGTGAGGCCAAAACTGCCCAACAAAGCCCCTGAATAGAACCGGACGTGTCCCGCGAAAACTTACAATTAGCTTTTTATTATATGGGTTTAGTATTTTAAAGGAAGTAATGCAAAATATGACAATCGCCTTTTTTTCCTAAGGCAGTTGCTGCATCCTAAGGAATGACGAATTCTCTTGCTTAAAAATATGTCCAACCCAACACGTTCCTTTTGTCTTCCCTCTTCTCTTCAAACGATAAGCGCAATAACGCGGTAGGACTTCTCACGTAGCAATCACACCATTTGCGAATGCTTTGTCACTGCGAGCACAAATACATTAGATTAATTAACCATGAATGACTGTTAGAATCGAAAAGGAAAAACTTTAAGTAACCACATACTTAAATGCCCCAAGAAACATTCAACATGCCTTCGTCTTCAAATTTTATTTTTAGTATTCTTCCAAAACCTAGCAGCACACAAGAGGAAAACCTCCCCAACTAGGTTTATGTGGAGCAGGGTCACTGCAACCCTCACTAATGTTACAAAACGTTAGCAACGGAGTCATTTTTAAGTACTTAAACCTGGTTTAATAACGTCAAGATTCTCATGGTTTGTCAATTAAACCACAGTAAATAAAAAAACCCAAGTTTTCTGTCCAGATGAATCAAAGAGTTTACAAAGGTCAGTAGACCTGGGTCTTGACCTAACTTTATTTCTTTCTTACAGTGTGTCACCACAAAAAAATTTGACGGGTCTTTGTACGTGACTACTTTAAATGCTTCACTGCCCTTCTCTTCCCAATAAATAAATACAGCAATGCCAGCAGCCTGGCAGCCTGGCACTCATTAGCGGCCTGCATAGTATAGAGAGGAAAAAATCAGTAAAGAAACAAATTTTAATTTAAAGCTAGCAAGTCGCCATTATGGAGAAAGGTGAAGAAAAATAGCAGTGTAGCATGTAGAAAGTATCTTTGTGCTGTTATTTTACCTGCAGCAAAGAGTTTATCAAATGATGTCAGCACTAGATAAGAAAAAGGTGTATTTTCTTAAGAAGTAAGAAAATGTATTTATTATCTCAAGAAGGCTCATTTGGTAAAATTTTCATCTCCGACTCAGAAAACAAGAGGCTTAAGTCTCACACCACATTCATGGGATAGGGGAAATGCCCACTGGGGTAGCAGCAAACTGTTTTGGATAGGTATTGGTGTCTCCATTTGTCCCCTGTAATGCAGTGATGGGACTGCAGCCTGGTCCTTCCCTGTGCATGGTGGTCAAAAATATAAACTCACATGACTAAAATGGAGGTGTTCTCAAGGAAGTCGATATTAACTGCTACACTGAAGTACAATCTGCATCTCTTTTCACATGCAAATGAAACATTTCCATAGTACTTCCCCAGGAGAGGAAAGACCCTGGCTTTGGTTATTCTTCCTTCTCACAGCTTTCAGTATCCGCTGCCTTAACTCAGGCCCGAATTTACAAGTGGTGTAGCTGTACTCTGATCTAGGGATGCATTTTTGACATCAGTAATGTTCACAAGATATAACCCGTGAGAACTGCCACATATATCTACATAAGTTAGCAAGGTTTACCTTTATTAACTGCTTGGAGGTAATTTGCATACAAAGGAGCACACACTAAACCAAATTCTGTTCTCTTTTACTTGGAGTTATCTTTTTTAAAACATGTTTACATAAAACTACATTGTGTTTGTGCATTATGAATATTTTACTGATGCTGAATTCAACTGTAATGAGCTCAAACTGAGCTCAATATTTGATTTCTGAATTTTTTCCTCAAATCGTCACCTGTTCATAATTAGCCTCTGGAAAACTATAGTAGTTTTTTCTGTATCATTGTCAATGTTAACAGTTTGGAAAATTGCAGCTTTTGAAGAGGCAGGTTTTCCAGCGGCTGCAGATCATATGTGTCCACCTGCTAAAGGGCATTATTTCTGATTTAGCTGTAATCCTGTCTGGAAACAAGCACAGGGGCTCTTCTCAGGAAGGCCCTCATGCCAGCTTGACCTTCTTTTGAAAGTTCCCTCCTGCAGTCCTTACGCTTGGAATGTGCTGCAATCTTGTTTCAAACATATTAAGAAGATCAGCTTAGTGTGGCAATAAAAGCTAGTAACTGTTTCCTACATTAGATATTTTGTCAGTGGCTGGGGGTTTTTTTAGACAAATAGAAAGGATTTTGCATCGCATTCAAAGGGGGAGATTTATGAACACTGTTTCTCCAGATTTGTTTTCCCCAAGGAGTGTTAAAAATAATGTTTTTTCTTTATTACCAGTAATATTTTGATGCAGTATTTGAAGAAACAAATTTTGTTATTTAGCTGTCAAATGGACTGAACAGTGAAAACCACAACAAACAGTGAAGCAACCTAAGAAGTAGCATCCCTTCTGCATTTGTGAGAGTAACAGGAAATCAAGCCACAGCTCTGCTATAAGAAGGTGACTGAACCAATGAAGCAGCAAGTGCTTCTACCCTGTTTCTAAGTAGTCATTACGTACTGCTTGCATGTATGTATGCCATGCGCTTTTGCTCTTGGTTAAAAAACATAAGCTGAAAAAAAGTATTTCCACATCTCACTACAATTCCCAGTTGTGGGGTTGTCTCTGTTTTAGGCAATGCAAACGCATACAGAAACAGTAGTGGTGGATTTCCATGTGGGTCCCTTAGCTCTGTCCTCAGCTGCACAGATATGACCATTCTCCCTGCCAATCACTGTTAGAGGAGGTGATGTCTCCCCCTGCATCACAGCACCAGAATCTCTTGAACTCTGAGCTCACTCAGTTGTCTGGTTCAGAGAATAAGACCAGAGTTTTTAGATAGCTCTTTTAAGGAGAAAAAGTATCAGTGGAGTGGGATGTGCAGCTCCTTTATATTGATATGAGAACTCCCAAATTGAACTGGGTTCTTCTCTGGAAACATCAATTTTTAGTGTGCCAAAACCTGCTGGGAGTTTCTGGGCCCCCTGTGAAGATATGGATAATTGCACAGACTGTCTGGGTAGTTTCACAGAAAGCCTCTCTTCAGGTTTTTGGGGCTCTTCCATGGGTGTCTTTCAGAAGCCTCAGGACCAGCAATGGGAGCTTGAGATGTTAAGGCCTCTAACAAATCATGACACTTGTGGATAGGTGAAAAAAGAGGGTCTCAGAAGATTGCCTTTGAGCGTGCAGCATTGAAAATGTGAACCCTGGTGTCATTGCCCTCTATCTGTCTATGCATCTATAATGAAGTTTGGGAAATTCTATGCATTTCTCTGCTGCTTCCCACTTCCCTCCACAGTTATTCCTTCCCCTGAGAAGCAGTTCCTCTGCTTGCTCAGCGATTGCAGAGGCTTTCTGAGGGGCACAACAGGATAGTACCACACTAGCTTTGTTACCTGCCTTCAGACATTTGTTGCACAGAAAATCTGTCTGTGCTGCAAAACAGGTGAGAAAGGTCCCATTCTGTACAAGCTATGAAGGCAGAGAGCAAATCAGAGTTCACCTCTGCTCCTTCTATCTTTTACTTTGGCTAGATTTCTCTTACGCATATCTGAAACCGCTCCTCTCATAGCAAGCCAGATGTTTTACTCTGATTAAGTCAGTATGCTTGGCAAAAGGACTAATGCACCCTTATGGTCACTGTAAGCTTTTCTGAGCTGGATCTTGTGAAATACCAGCACAGATGAATACGGAAGAAACTTCAGTTGGCCTAACCATTCAGGTAAAGCATGCAGAATTCAGGGCATAACTGGTAACGCACCTCATGAGAATGTACAAATTGCTCTAAGATCACTCCAATTTAACTGCTCAACTCATTCTAATTAAAGACTAGACTGAGGAAAAGAGGGTAAAATGTGAGCATGTGTATGTGTGTTTGTGTTGGGGTGAAGGGAAATCAGTAAGGAGAAAAATAACTTGTTTTTGCTGTTTTATATTCCAGTACCCTGTAACAAAAAACATGGTTTCTAGAGGTGGTGTAACCTGTCTCAGTTTTAGTTCATCTAGTCCAGGACCACTCAGTTCTACTTCATGGTCCTACTGCCTGAGCCAAAACTGCTCACCGAAAGCCCTATAATGCAATGGCAGTACCTTCAGGGCACCATGGAAATTTATGTTAGTGTATCTCTTTGTGTATCCTTTGGGTGTCAGAATCTCTTTGCTTTCCTACCTATAAAAATTATTCCCTGAGCACAGCTATATACACATAAAGACAACGAGCAGAGGCATTTGGTGTTAAATAACAAAACACACCAACAACCTTCCCTCCTGGGTTTTTAGTGTTACTCAACTGTACCATGAGTTTTCAGAGAGAAAATGGGCATTGATGCTACAATACTGTCTCTCAATATGTCTGTATTTTGAAACACACTCTTCCAGAAAGTGTGAGATATCAGCATAATAGGGTAATACATCAAGATAGTTATTTGAAGTATGAATTTCCACGCAATAAACCATCCTATTCAATCAAGGATATATTTCAGAGGGATACACAATACAGCTGCAAGAGAAAACTCAGGCTGCAAAATCTGGATTTGCATCTGTGTTTTGAATAGCCCAAAGTCTGGGAGAGTGTATATTGGTCTGGGATTGTCAAACAGCTGATCTGGATGAAGAAGGGGGCAGATTATCGAATCTGAACAGGGCTGTTACTATATCCACCCTTCAGAAACAGGCGGTTCCAAGGTTTTAGACTTACAAATACTGACTGTATTGAGTGATCTGCAGTTTTTGCAACCAGACTAATTTTCTAGACTCATAGAGCAAGTGTTTCTTTTAAAAAGGGTATTTGAAAGAGACACCCACTACCCTTCTGCTAAAGAAGCAGCAACTGGAACATTCCGTTTCCAAAACAAAAGTGTATTATAGTTTGTGTTGTATTTCTGTGTGACAGAAATTACCCTATGCTTTCAGTGCTATGCATGAGCTTTGAAAAAATGATGTTTCTAGCATCTCCTTGCTCTCTGTAGAAACAGGAATCTGTAGAAAGCAGCTGTACTTTTCTGTTTGCAATAATTTGGAGAAATCCACTTTTAAATCACTGATGTTTTACTCCCTAGTCACTTTCTGAAAAGCAGCAGTTTTTCACCTCATACCAAGTTTACATCACTGTTGTTTCCCAGGTTTGCAAGGAGTTATAAGAGCTGGGCTACTCTGGACATACTTGGTGGATGGGTTTATGCAAAGGAGGAAAGGTGCATAAATGTTAAGCTTTGTTCTTGGTTCCATATGTAGAGTATATATCACAGCTGCAGTTATAAGAGTAATTTTCATGGTTTAATAAGGTTCCAGTGTCTTGTTTCATGCAAGAAACTTGTGGACACTGAGCAGGGATAGACAACAGTAGGTTTTTGGGTGGTGATAATAGTAAGGGGTATGAACCTTCCGGCCTCATCACAATTCTTATTTGTTCATCTCCTGGTCAAAAATAGTGGTTTGCCAGAAGCTCATCAGCATTTTAATCCATGCCCTGCTGCTCTTGTCACAGCTGCTAGGGGACATGAAGACACCTACAAGTTTAAAGAAGATTTTAATTGACTGCCTGTGAAAATAGACACAGTCATCTCCTAAGGAAGAGGCTGAAAGTGTCTGCCAGGGAAAAATGCCCATCTGGCAAAACTCTCCTCTCATGCCACACTCATGGAGAATGGTTCTGCTAGTTGATGCAAAGGCAATACTCCAACATATACCTCCGGGCAACCTTTCTCTGTCCTGAACAGTGTAAGACAGATGTTGAGAGAAGTCCTACCTGGTCAGCCAATCTCCTGCTAGCCTGCTTTAGGTTTTGCTGTGGTATTTCTTCCAGTCTTCAGTCTTCTCGTGAGCGACTAAACCATGGAATGTAGATGGTAAAGGGGAGACCCTAGAAAAGAAAGGACATGACGATCACCAAATATAAATCCAAAGACAGTTCAAGGAAGGTGGCATGAGAGAGGCCTCTCACAAGTACACATCAGCAAGCAAGCGTTGCTGCCAAAGCCATGTCTATGTAGGAACACTCCCTGATAATAGCAAATAGTGCTGCCAAAGAGTCAGTGGCTTGATGTAGCTGACAGTTGTTGGTGCAAAGAAAGGAATAGGGCTCTGTGACAAGGCAATTGACTGCCTTCTCCTCTCTCTGCAACTGTACTACCTGTGTATAGAAATAACTATTCCAAACTGAAAAACGACTGCTGCAGATGCACTCACACTGGGAAACTTGGCTTATCCCTCTGTGTCCTGCACCTCTTTTCCCCAGCAGAAAATGCAGGGTTTTGCTATTGCAGCAGCAGCTGCCTTTGCTCTCCTGACAGAGAAAAGCAGTTTCCAAAATGATCAGGAAAGATCACAAATACTGAGAAAATATTCCTTTGCCTGGGGATTTGCTGCCACTTATCAATGGCTTGGCTATGATACTGTCTCTCTTGATTTCTCTCTTAGTTTTAAAGAACGATGTTTTCAATTTACCTTTTTAACTCAATGGTCAGCTAAACCACCCACACTGATGCCTAGCACAGGAGCAAACCTTTCTCAGTTATTTCTCTGTGCTATCATACAGATAGGCGTGGAAACATACTGGTGTGACTGTGCAGCAAAGTCAAAACAAACTTAAATCAAAGAAAATCTATGAGATCACAGACAGAACTGTGCCAATGTTTGTATTCTCTTATATTCAATCCAAGACAATTTTCACTTGATCATCAATCATCCCCAAATTCAGGATACACCAATGCTTTTTAATTCATCACAGGCTTCTCACAATTCTTTTCAACTGCATGGGATGATGAGTACCGTCAGCTAGTGTCACTCACTCCCTGTTTGTTTTCCTTTGCCAGCTCACTAGTGCAAACACTTGTTGAGAGAGGTGTCAGTGTCCCTTTTAGGAACACTCCATTCTCTCTCCTTTCTCACCAGCAGCTACAGCCCAAAACCTGAAGGACGCCAAACAGCCCTGGGGAGATCCTGGGCTCCTTTGACAGCTACAGGAGGGAAGTTACTGTGTGCAGCCTTTTTCAGGAACAAGCTGAACTAAACCAGGTGTAGTCTGCATCAAGGCTGGGTTCATTTTTCTCCTGGTATTTATTTTGTATAGCATGCCTTAGAACTTATTGGTCATGACTTCCCAAGAAGCTGAGTGTCCCTGCTTCCCTGGGAGAATTGGGACAATACTCTTTCTGCTGCCTTACAAACATTGTCTAACTAATCCACGCAATACCCCTCAAGATAGGAAAACAAGGCAGAGAGATTATATGACTTGCCCAGAGCCATAGAAGGAATAAGTGTCAGGCTTATTATGTACAGGGCATATAGATCAAAGGAAATACAATGAGAACTCTGGAGTTCCTGTCTCCCAGTCTGCTTTTTACAACAGAGAACAACACTGCTTTTCTACAGTACAGCTTTTACAGGATTTTTTTAGTATAGGATTTTGTCAAAAGCTTGAAGGAAATTCAAATAAATCATCTTAGCTATCCTATATTGGTGCAGATGACTTATGCTTGTGAAAGGAACTTGCACACTTGCCAGCTTTCAGTGAGAAATGATGTCTTCAGAACACAAAGGCACAATCTCTTTCTCAAGTAAAGTTAACATAAAAACTTCCCTCTACAGCCTTAGCTATACAGCTGTAGGATTTTTTTTCTCTTTACAGACGTGTTTTAAATCTTCTATTTTTAACTAATTTAGTTGCAAAGCTTTACTAACTGGAAGATTTAAGTTGAAAACTTCCTTGTACTGAAAGCTTGTTTTTTTTTTAATCATAGCCCTTCAGGGAATGAGGAACTTGCAAATAGATGTGTACCACACACCACCCTTCTGGATTTTTCAGAGTTACTTGGTGCAGTTCAGTGATTTTGTATGTCCCAAGAAAAAATAATTTTCATGCCAACTGTACTTCTTGCCAAAATGAAGTCAATAACAAAGTTCCTATAGATTTAAATACCCCAGGTTTGTACTCATTTATATTTTGATCTCTAAATACATTTTGCCGTGGGGATCATATCACAGAGTCAAAGTGTAAGCTTGTGAAAGCAAACCTACTGTAACTTCATTATTCATATTACTTTTATTACTAGTAACAAATATATTGTGCTATATTTTTTCAGGTTTTAAACATTACAGAAACTCCTTTACAGGAGTAGTAGCACTGAGTACTCTTTTTCATATATCTGTATGTGTGCAAATACACAAATATATCTCTATCTGTCTGTGAGAAACAAAGCTATGCCCAAACCCCTTACTTCTGCGTTGCCTAATTTTCAAACGATAAGCTATACAATCAATGCCCTATTCAGAATGGCTTTCTCCTACTGAGTTTCCTAAAATAATGCCTTTTTTAGAGAAAAATGGGAAAATCACAAAAACTTCTGGGCAGACTGTGGAAAGAATTGCAGGAAGATATGCAAATGCCATACTCTGAAATTGCTGGGTTGGATCACAGACTGCCTGAAGGCTCTTTCAAGGTCTGGATGCCTGTACCCCTGCTCAGCCATTGGGTGTTTCTGGGCGACTGCAGAAGGCAGTCATCCCTGTATGCAATGGGATCTCCAGTGATGGGAGGTGACCTCTTTCCTGGCTTCCATTCGGAGACTATCTCATCTTCTCAAAGGGTGTTTTCTTAATCTGACTTGCTGGATTCTGCCATGTAGTGGTATTTGGTCACTTTTTACTGTTTCTGTTTTGTATGGGAGTATGCCAACCAGCTCCTCCTTGGAGACACTGCTCATAATAGCAGTAAGTTCCTTCACTGGTTTTAAGAGATTCTGCCCTTCAGCCTCCTTATTCCTTTGCACTCTTGAAATTTACACTCAGAAGTTTTTATTCAGACACTCTTCTCTGAAATCGTATTATCAGTGGGCTGACTAAATCACTGAAAATTTGCTCCTCAATTCCTGTACCAAGTCACTGAACTGTCTAAACACTTAGGAGGAAACTGAAGTCTCATTAAGTGCAATGATACTTAGCACATGTTTAAATCCTTTGATGAACGGAGGCCTAAAACCTTTGTATTGTTATTACACTAGATTAAGCCAGCAATTAAAATTTGTTGTTTGGAAAAATGAGTTATTTCTGACATTATTGTTAGGATGATCATTCATTTGAGCATACTTGCTACCATATGACTTGACAGAAGTGCATGTTACATTCCCCCAGCACAAAGTAAAAATAAACAGCAGTAAAAAGGAAAACTCTTGCGTGTGGGGATGCTGGTGTTTCCAGAATGTCTGGATCACGAGGTTTTGGAAAAATCTCTCTCCCAACCAGTCATGTATGAACAGACAAAATAAATTGGGAGTGGGTAAAATAGTTGCTGTCACTGCTGTATTGAATTTTGTAGGTAATTCTGTAGCAGATTACCTTTGACTGTATAGAAAGCATTCTTCCCAATGTCACTTGCTATATCATTTGGACACGGGGTTTGTAACACATCTAGATTCATAAATCTCTTAGCTATGGTGTTTAAATAAACACAGACCCTACCTGGTGGGTTTTTTTGCTTGGTTGGTCTTTTCCAGTTTCTTAGTGCCTGGTTATACCCTGTGCATTCACAGGGCGAGTGCCCAAACTCTCCAGTTTTATTCTGCTGAGCTTCATTTCAGACTTGAGAGGAATCCAAAAGGTATGTGATGCTGTGCTGCCCTGGGCACATTTTGGCAAGTATTGGCACAATTTCCAGGACTCCTGGGGACTCCAGATCCCCTACAGACCTGGGCAGGCCTTTCAAGCCTCTCCACCTCACTGGGATGGGAGGTTAGCTGGCTCACCTTGTTTCCTAATCATGTAATTCTTTGCTTTTCTGCCATGCTTCCTATCTGTAGAGTTCAATTTTATTCATCATTTAACCGAGTATCCTGAGCAGTAGTTGTTGCCTCCTTATGTTTACCTCCTTCCTTGCTGACAAATGACATGAGCTGAAAACAACCAAGGGGTGGACAAACAGATCTGAATGATGTAGATAAGGAGAGCAAGACAGGTAGGTATAAAAAAGAAAATTTTGCTTGTTTTGGATGAATTTAGTCAACACCTCTTGGTGTGCCTTTTGATTTGTTACACTGATGCCAACTCCTTTAAGAGAGAAGAGAGAAAAGAAAAAAGTGCTTGTGCCTGGCTGACTTCAGCAGTGATGTGTTTACTAAGTTGGCAATACCTTTAATTTTGGATAACATTTCCATTGTAAATCAGATTAATGCACCCAGTGTGAATGTGTAAGTGTTGCTTCTTTCCTCACTCTCTCACTGTCACAGCTGCACTGATGACATCTTCCAGGAACCAGCAAAATCATTGTGAACTCACTGTGAAGATTCACTTGGCAAACAGATGATAACACAATGAAAGAGACACCAACATTAGTTGAGCTCAAGGCCAGTGTGTGTCTACAGACACTTTGCTTCCATGGAAATGTATAAATAGTGGTAAGACAATTTTATTTTTTAGGATGCCAAAAATAGAAGTAAAGCTACCTGGTAAATGCTGCAGGGTAATGGCAAGCGCAGGATACAGTCTTGCAGGATGGAATAGCCTCACACCTGGCTCATGTCAATGACAGCACAAGGTTATCAGCACCATCAGCTGTCACTAAGTGCCAGCATGATCAAGTCAAGAAAGAAGGGATTCTTCTCCTGGTGTAAGAAAACAGCTCAGCATGTATTGTGGAAGCTTGCCCCTGTCAGGTGCTTGTTGCTTTTGATTGCCCGTTTGCCTCATCATTGCAGATATTAAGGTTCAAATATGAGTTCTCTTTTGAGAGTGACCCTGTGAAATGAGAAGGAGAAACTCCCAGAGCCACAATTATCTCACTACAGCATCAGAAATGCAGGTTTGTGGCTCACTTTAGAACAGAGCAGCAAGAGAAACCAGTTTGAAAGTGAAATTTTGGAAATGCAGAAAAATGCAGTTAATGTAAGCGTTGGTCTGAGTTGAGCTGAAATCTTTGTTCCAAAGGTTTAAAATCTTTTAATTTAATCCTGCTTGAATTCTTAGTGCTGAACCATCTTTTATGTTTTCAGCACTGGACTAGATGAAGTAGCTCATAACAAATTAAATCAAAAGTGTTATAAAATTATGGAGTTTCCATAAGCTGCTTCTGCTCTTCTGCACCAAAATCTCACGAGGCATCAGGCATCCTCTGTAAATGAATCATTTACCGTGAAGCTTGCTCTTACTTTTATTTTTGGCATCCTAATAAGTAAAATTAATTTAATATTATTTATACAGAAACAATGTAAATTAAATGGTTTGGGCTGATTTATTTCATCTGAAGATCTAGCCCATTATTATTTATGTTAAAATAAGTCAATGTGGAAAGAATCCTCACAATTCTTGTGATTGCCCCAAATGAACTTAAATTATGACAGATGTGTGTGAGAGGAATTACAGAAGAAAGGGAGAATGAGTATCTGATAACTAGTCATCTCCCACCCCCCATCCCAGCTATCCTTAACGTTACTTCTTCTAACAGATGCAATATTAAAAATACCCCAAACCAGCCTGCCCTAATTGTCCCGTGGAATTTACTGTACTGCACCTGTATAGTTTTATAGTGGAATCTACAGTTACATCATAAACCAGCCTTGTTGCGTCCTAAATTTTATGGCACAAAGATTGCTTAGAGGAATAACCCCTTTTGTTTTGCACGTTGAAGCCCAGATTGCCATGACTGTGGCTCATGTTTTGTTCATGTGTATACATATGTATATATTTTCACTTTCCGCTCTTTCATTTCTCTTGGAGCACTGAGGCTTGTGTATTCTCTAGTTTTAAATTTCTGCAGCAGGGGAGCTGTGGAGTTTGCTTTTTATTCTTTGTTTTGTTTGTTTGTTTGTTTCCTGAACTCTTCTTGCAGTTTAACAAGTCAAATACAAAACACGGGGGGAAAAAACATCCACATGATGGTACTGTGCTTGATATCGCATCATTGATTGGATATACTGCATTGGAATATCACACAAAAGAGCCTGTAACGAAAAAAATTCAGTTGCCTGGAGCTTTGAGCTTCCAAATTAGGCTAAAGAGGTTCCCCTGATAACCAGCAGTGTTGAAGCTTTCAGTATTATTTACCTGCCCAGGCATCAGTTATGATTTTCAGTTACAAGGGCCCAGAGACCTAACGCACTGAAGGTAACCCACCTGCCCACTCAGTACTTTGGGATCAAAAAGCCTATCTAAAAATCTTCAGTTTACGAAGCATAACTGAGAGCAAATGCGACTCTCCCTTCTTCAACACTATCTCTGTCTGTGCAGCCTATTTTGCATCAAAAGATCCATTTGAAAGTAGAGATCCCTTAGAGCTAAATATTCTAAACTGACAGAAGAATTTCTAGTGGCACACCAGCCTAGAGCCATATTTTTATGAGGACATCACTTTCTATTTCTAAGCTTCAGTATACACTCATGCTTCCTCATTGCCAGGAGCCATGCCACATCAAGTTGCCTCCTCCCAGCTTTTATGTTTTTTTAATGGAGTTCGGTTTTCTACCTAACTTATGGATCTCTCCCTGACAAACTGTCAGACACCTCTGTCACTAGGATGGTGCAAGCCAGAATGGACATTGTAGGTGTCATTAAAAAACATGTGGGACATCCATTTGTAAATGTGATTATTCTTGAAAGTTGGGAGGGATTAATAAAAAAAAAAAACCCACAGCAAAAACCACCTCAAAAAAGAAACAACATGCAGTATTTAGTCCTTAAGTATAAGATATGGACTAGCAATAGACAAGAGCTTTAAGTTCATGGGCTTGATCCTGTATTGCTTGCCACCTCCCAGCACTGCTGTGAAGGGGAGCTGTGCTGGACCCTTGGCACCAGCATTGTTTTGCACGATTGCCCTTGGGTTGCAGTCTCCTTGTACATCTTATTCAGCACTAAGCAGTCTGCTTGCACTTAAATAAACTGCAATCACTTTGGTGCCTGGCTAGAGACTGACAGGTCTTACTGCTGGGTCTAAAGAAACAGTAATGGACCTTCCACAATTTTGTACCATGGGAAAACACTGCTTTTACGGTAATGAAGTTCTTTTTTTTTTTTTTTTATTCCTGATGAAAAGGTATCATAGTTTAGCTTCTCCCTCACAGTGCTGGGGAGTTTAACACTTGCTAAAATATTCCAAAGGACTAGCACAGGATTTCAGTCCTAAAAATTCTGCATCCATCAAAGAAGGTAGGAATTTTTATGTTAAAAGAAGAAAGATGTGCTGTTATAAGTCAGCAACTTAAATGCCTTTATCTATACAGCCTGCAAGACATCTGCAGAACATTCAGCAATTAAATATGCCCCCAGCTGAACAATAATGTTGCTGCTTGGTCTGCATATAAATTAGAGTGAGTTAAGGGTGGGTGTTCAAGCTGGGCTCTGTTGTTGTCAATACCCTGTGCCATAAGCTGCCCTTGAAAACACCCAGGAGTCTGCAAAGGGCACTTGTAATGGTCCCAGCTTCCAGCCACACACCTCTTTCTCCCTCGCACCAATAAAACAGAACGCAGATCCTTCAAAGGGGGACAAGTACTAATCATACATCAGCTTAGCTTAGGTTGTTTCTCAGCCTGCCAAAATATGCCTGTCTGGGAGGGGCAGATGAAGAAAAAAGAGGGCATGGAGCTTCCACCTCCAGGTGCCTGCTCCACACGAGTACCAAGCCAGTCTGAGAGTGTCTGGAGAATCTCCCCTCCCACCCCAGCACCAGGGTTTTTCCAGAGGTGCCACCATGTGTGGAGGTTGTTTTTTAGGCTGCTCTACTCACTGCAGCTTCCCCTGGTTGGCAACTTTGGCTGAAGGGCCAACAGACTGGATGTTTTTCCCCCAGCAAATGGCCTGTCCAGCTCTGGTTTGGAACTCCCAGGAATGCGTATGGGTGCGGGTTAGAGGGGCTGGAGAAGGCTGGCCAGAGAGATGCTGCTTTTCTTCCACTGCATCATTTCTGAGGGTGACTAGAGGATGTTGACACACCCAGCTATTTTATTACAAATGTATCTTTTCTCTAGTGCCTTCCTTTAAGGATGTTAAGGTATTTCATGAAGCTGCTGTATTGCTCTAGTGAGGCAGACAGTCTGGGAAAGGAACTACATATAGGTGCCCACTAGCACATATAGCAGCAACAACTGCCATTGCTCAAGGGATAACAGCCCTTGCTCTGGTTGCAGGCCCCTCTCCTCTGCCCGAAGTCACCCCTTGCAGAAGCAGAGATGGTGAGACAGATGCCTGTCCATGCCTCCCTAGCTCCTGTGGGGGCTGGTGCAATGGTGCACATCCATTCTCCCCCAGGGAAGCACAGGGAGATGGAGCAGGGAGGACACTGGCACCTGGAGCTTTCTGTGCGTGTTCTCAGAGGCAGGGACACAGAGCCTGGGTGGAGAGCTGGGGACACTGACATCCGCAATGGCAGGGATGAGATTTGCCAGAGCTCATCTTTCAGGACCCCAAGGCATAAACTTCTGCGACGACTTACACCTTCCTTATGACTGTAGCACCTCTTTGCTTACATTAAATTGCCTTGAGATTAAAAACAAGCTTTGGCTGTTGGGGCTTATCCTCCCACAGAGCAGCAAAGGCCACATCTGTATGTGAGAAAAAGAAACAGTGGCTGGCTCATTGCTCACAGTAGTAAGTTTGTGTGGATAACCTGGAGAGCACAAGAAAACACATAGCTATGTGGCACAGCACCTTGCATGTTGACTGGGCTCAGGCACATGTGGTTTTATAGTAAAAAATCCAGTTGGAGCTCTGTCTTCTGGGCAGAGCTTTCCATGTCACGTCTCAGCAGGAAAGAGCTACTTATTCTGTGCCTTGAATCTAATTTTAACAGCACCTTCCTTTATAAGCATTACAGAGTGTCTGTTTTCTTTCAGCAATGTTATGGCATCAAACAGCCTATACCTCTTTCCTTGTCACCATTTTTTTTTCATTCCTTTTTTTTTGACTATTTGAAAAAAAGCTCAAAATTTAGCCTGCTACAAACAGCACTTAACTTGTTAGAGGTGATATAATGGGATAAAGGGACTTACAGTATGCATGGTAACAGCCCTGCATGTCTTGGTAACCATATAAACTTCTGGGAGAAAGGTACAGAAATATCCAGAAGCAGTAAATATAGTAAGGTATGCATAGGGCAACTGCAGACCATTAACAAGGGACCCATAATGGAACATTGTCGTCTTTAAAGGCATTTTTGTTTCTACAATTTTTATGACAGTTTTATGGCAATTCTGTAACTACTGTACTTCACTGCTTCACAGTGATTCCTTTTTATCTCTTGAGATTATTCCAGGATGTTAGGATGTAATATATGGATAGAAGAGCAATCATTGCATAGCAAGCTACACATAAAAGAGTCATATAATCAATTGCTCTGATGTCATAAAAGTCACAGTCCACTGATCTGATGTCACCATGATGGATTGGGACTTCGAGTGCTGCATTTATGCAGCATTTATGCAGTTTGAAAAACAGGGGAAGGGTGGTTATGTCAAAACACATTCCATTCTTAATGTGGCATTAACAGAGCTAAATGGGATTCAATGATATTTATTTATTTGACCACAGAAGTGTGATCCAAATTCAGTGTTAACAGCATAAATTTGGCTAATTCTGTGTGCTTTCAGAAACCTGTGAGTGGGAGACAGGAGCAATGAATATTTACTCCAGCTGAGGATCTCCTCCAGTGTTTTAATTAACAATAGAGGAACTAAGGGCTCAGCCATGACTTTGCCCCGGGTCAGGGGCAGCACATGGCTGCACTATCCAAGGAGCAGCCTGTGAGGCTGTGGCTGGTGGTGTTGCAGTCTGCTTCTGCTTCCTACATGCTTTGGCAAAGGAAATCCCACCCCCAATTTGCCCTTCCCTTGCTTGCAGTAAGCAGCATGTGAGGGGAGGAAGAGGAGTGGGGGCTGGAATAAAGGTCCGCAAATATTGTCATGGACAGAGCTGAATGGACCCGGCAGTCAAGCGGAGGTGGTTGTCCTCCGTTCGCCGTTGTCCACAGCCAGGGAAAGCTGTTTGAAGGTGAATATGTCATGACCTTAGCTTCCAAGTGAGACACTGCAAGATGAGTCATATGGGGCCATAAGGTTCAAGGCATCCACAGGTCACATACTGTTAGGATCTAGGACTAGAAAACTGTTCTGTTTCAGTTTTTACACTCCTGAGATAATAGGGCCCTTGGAGGGTCATGGGTTGGAACCATTTTCATGGTCGCTGTGTTGTGAGGAGAGGAAGTATATTACTTTTTCAAGGGAGAGGCTTGAGGCTGTCATTTCCCAACCTGGCAATCAGCCACAGCCCTCTACTGAAACATATCAGGTAGCTGTTACTGCTCAAACTTTTATCAGACTGGTCTTTGAAAGTCTGACAGGTTTTTGAGTCTGTGCACTCTGGGGACATAGACATGTGCATGATTAGGGGCACCCTGTGGATCGCAGGAACTGCCCTGGACCCGTAAGACTTGGTTTAATTTTGGCTCATGTTAAGAAGATTTTCTTTATAACCTAGAGAACTGCAGAAATGAAGTTACTCTTTAGCAAATACCACAGCCATGATATCACCACCTACATGCGTGTTATGCATAAGAGCACCACTACTTCAGTTTGCGATAGGCATTTGAGTTTTTGTATCTGGAAAAACCCATTGTGAATCATTCCCGTGCAACAATCTTGCTCACCTTGGCTGCACTTAGAAGACAATCCTTGTCACATTGCCAGACCATGACATTGTCACTCTTCTTCCAGTGCTGCTCTTAGCTCCGTTCTCCCTCTCCTCCTCTGCTCTCCACTCTCTGCTTTACTTTCACTTCTTTGCCCATAATGTCCCCTCAGCATAAAAGTGTCCCTCTTGGCTCAGCAGAAGTGAACACAGTGCCCTTAGAAGCATTTCAGACAGGCTTTCCAGCACATATCAGCCCAGTGCTGGAGACAACACCAGTTGTCCCCTCCACAGTGGGATAGCGTGTGGTCCCGCTTATTGCCCAGCACCTGTCAGCCTGGGAACAGGAGATCTCACTCCAGAGTGGGATCCTTTGACTTCACTTCAAAACCTATTGTGGGGTCCCTGGACAAAAGCAAAGTAGTTTGTCTTTGTGTTCTGGCACTGTGAATCCTCTGAGGCTCTGGAGCAGGGCTTTTGCTGCTACTAGAACCCCCTGACAGAACCACTGCCCCGTGCTGCTTTGCATCTTCCTGTTACCCAGCATATTTTCTCTTCCTTGAAGGCAAAGTTGAAAAAGAAGCCAAGGGATCCATTCCAAATATCTGTACTAGTGCATATTTTTTTCACCATCATTTTAAAAGTATCATACAGTCCCCTTCCTTCATGTTGAAAGCAGAGTAAGAAAACTCCAATTTCATGCCCTAAGGCCTGAATAAAAGAATAAAAACAACACAACATTTGCATCTGTTTAACAAGCTCTGTTCTAGAAGTCTCCATACAGGGAAAAATAATGGGGGGAAAAGCCCCATCACTCCAGGCTAAATGGAGCAGTTCAGATAGCACTGTGGCAGGGAAAGGCAGAGAAGAAAATTATTGTCATAAATGGCCTAAGAATTCATGGCCTTATGGTTGCAAACACAAAGTCTAAAAAGGTTACATTCTCTTGCTTCTCTGCCTACCCCCGATATCAATGAACATCAGCTAAAGGTGGCTGAAGAACCAATTTCATGCATCTACTGTAGAAGGAAATGAACTGAGCCAAGGGCAAAAATAAAATTATACAAATGTTATTATAGACTAGCCTGCTTCTGTCCTAGTTTAATTCAAATTTCAGTGCTGCAGGCTTTGCTGCTGGCAGTAGCCTTCCTGAATAAATCAACATTTGCTTACATCTAAATTATTAGAGAAACATGTGACTTTGTTTATTGTATAAATTATATGCAAGGTTAAAGCATTAACTGTTCAACGGGCTTTGTGCAGCCACACAATCACTCTGACCCCCCCACCCCCAAACCTTTCTCCCCCAAACACCATTCTGAGGACGAGCCATCCAGGGAGGGCTCAGTGGGGACTGCGTGGCAGGAGTACAGCTAAAGGCACAATTCCAGGGCCTTTTTCTGCACTGCACTGCCCTGGGGGAAATAATTTACTGCTGTGCAGAGTGCACGGGGGATGTAAAACACCCTCCTGCTGACTGGGTAGCTCTTCAGATCTACTTTGCAGGAGTGTTTATGGGTGCAGGAGGTGATGGGGAGAGCGATCTTCGGTGCCCAGGTACATTTACAGGCAGGAGGAAGAAATCTGCTGCTACAGGGACTGCTGTGATGGGTAGAGGGGTCCCCCTCTGCTAGGGCATGGCTCTCTGCGACCACAGCAACCCAGGGGCTGGGACCACAGCAATTTAAGGGTTCCAGTGAGGTCGTGTGTGCATAAACCCCAGACTGCTCATGGTTTTCCAAGCTTCATGGTGACTGCTGCTGAATTTCACATGGGAAGATGCTTATTAAGAAACCTGAGCAGTGTTGTTGCTATCACCATGCACATCCCAGCCATGAAGGAGCCAGGGGCTGGTGAGGCAACCCATGGGGCAGCCAACAGCATTGCAGCCAGAGCCCCTTCCCTTGGCTGACAGACCCAGAGCTGTCAGCCAAGGGAATAGTAACAATTGGGATGGTAACAACCAGAGCGGTCCCTCCCAACTGGACTCATTTTCCATAGCTGCTTTCTCTACTGCTCACCAGATGGTAAAAAACCCTCCCAGTTTGCTTCCTTTTGGAAATACAATCCTATTGCAAAGAAAAGCACTGCTGTAACAATACTAAGTGCTGCAGCAGTATAACTTCAAACTGCAAGATCTGGTATTATTGCTGCAAAGTATTGAAGGATCCTCTTTTTAAAAGAAAGTAAGCAAAAAACCCGAAGGAGCCCCTTTTCCCCAAAGCCAATACCATCTCATATACCAGTTGGTATTGTGCTTTTTGTCATAAGTGTATCACCACATAGCAGCGGAATAAATCTTTTCCACAAGGGTATCAGATGCCGCTAGCTCATGGTCTGGAATATGGAATCCAAATAAATGTCTCCTGGGTTCCTGCACTGAAATACTACCAAGAGGTTTCTGTGGCCAGAGTGGACTGAATATTTTATTTACCTTTCATTTACACTTACAAATTAATGTGTGTTTTCAATGCTGTTAAAAGGCCACTGAACAGAGCTGTAGTTTTATATTCAGCAATGGGATGTAATTTCCCTATCAATAAAATTGTTGTTTGTTTTTCTCTGCACCTGATTATTATGGAAATTTCACAGTTTCTCAGCTACAGTGATGTCTAGTGAAATGAGCAGGCCACTTATGTGGAATTTTTTTTCAAGTGTCCTTACTCTTTTCCATTTATGCTAATGTTATTTTATGCTAATAGCAGACTATATTTTGCTTTGATACTATTAAAACCTGGCTGGCTTGAGTAAAGGGAACATTTTTATAACACTTTCTGGAAATGATCTAACACAGTAAAACCATCTCCATTAAGAGTGTGGTTTTGGAGGAGACTCTGCTTTCCCACCCTTCAATACAAAAACTGAGAAATCCTTTAGACATAAACTCCTTTTCCTATTTTCATTCTTTGTAAATGATAAGTTACTGTGTAATTTAGCTATGCTGCAAGGAGCTCTTCTTCCAAGAGGAATTCAGGAAGCATATATTGTTTATCTCAGCCTGTGAACATGGTGTTTACAAATCCCGTTACCAAATAATGGGATTGGAATTCCTATTTCAATTTTTATGCATCCTCTTGCAAAAAAATGCTCTCTTTCTCCCTCCTGAATAGCTGAGATCTTTCTTCTCCATTAGACAGGGCTCTGTGTCATGATAACCTGTCCTGGTTTCCTTCCTGAGTATTGCTACAAAACTCATTGGGGTTGTGTCCACAGAGCCAGAGCATGATCTTTAAACACAAGAAATTCGCTTTCAGCCTGAAATGTAAACTGAAGTAAACTCCATTGCCTGAAGAAAATCTCCATTGCCTGAAATTCATATCAGATCCGTGAGAGGGGACTAGCTGATTGAAAAAGCTCAGTGCAGAAAATGTAATTAATATTTAGGCATTTCTAACTACAGAGTAAGGCTGTCTTCTGTAATAGCTCGGTTCATGCCTGCCTTCAGACCCTCCCACCCCAGTGCCACTGAAAGAGACACTGAGGGAAGCGGGATCAGGTTCTCCACACACACCCCACTGAGGAAGATGCCTGTGCATCCCATGGCCTTTTTGGGGGAGACGTTCCAGTGCAAGCTAAGTCTTCCTTGGCCTCACACTGTTGCCTCTGAGCTTGTACACCAGGGGTAAATCTGGCGCAGCGATTTCTTCCCTCAGTTGGAAAATTTGCCTCATCTGATTGACAAGCCCGGGCACTGAGGTCAGCTGGGAGGCCTGGCTGAGCAGAAGGCTGTAATGAAGACATTTTCTCTCTCCTGGCTGACCTCCTACAGCCGACAGATTTGAATAGCCTCTTCTCCAGCTGACAGAATGAAATACAGGCTAGCAGAGATCAAAAGCACTTACCATTTATCTATCTGGTTATTCATAAAGTCCCCTATCACCATGGTATCTGAAAGCCTCCAATGAACTGAGGAGAGTTCCCCAGGGCCAAGAGCCTCCAGTGTTTCCTCACAGCAATCAAAATTGCTTCCAGAGGCTTTTTTTTCTTTTTTTTCCTTCTTTCTCCTACTCAGAATTTTTATCCATTACTGCGGATCATTGTGGGGATTAAAGAGAAGATTGAATCAACTGGGCAAAAGGCTTTGGCTGAATTTGCATATACTCTCAGCCCGTGTTCCAGCTTCTGATTGAAACACTTACTGTAAGGGTAAAAAAGTGGCTGAAGAGAGGAATTAAAAGTTCCCAACCACAACGTCCCATTTAAGAGGAAACTACAGAGACTAGATGTGTTTTGCATGCTAAAAGGAGAGGTGAGTGCGTGGGTGAAATATTTTTACCCAAAGATAATTTTAGAGTGGGAGTTTTCTTCTTCCTTGTGATTTACACAGTTCTCTGACTGTCAGTCATTCAAAGCCAATAACTCACTGACATTAGTTAGGGATATGAAATGCATGTTAGGTGAATGACTAGTCAAATGAGTCTCACTAGAGATGGAGGCAGCGGCAGGTGGGTGTTGGTAGAGAAAGATGGGAAGATCATCTGTTGTAACAAAGGATTTTAAATGTTTTGGTTAGGAAAAAGTGTCTCTGGATATTTCTACTTGGTTGGATATTGTCCTGCTCTGTACTCATTCAGCTTTCCCAAATACACTGGAGCAAATGAAGGTTGTGCATCATGGTACTGGCAGATAGAATGGTTTGGGTTGGAAAAAGACCTTAAAGATGACCTAATTATTGTCATCTAGATAATGCTAGGTTTAAACACATTTGTCTGGACACTGGACCCTTGTGCTAAGGGAAGCGTGGAGGGCATCGCATGGGCCCCCAGCTGCTTCTCCAGGCTCCTTCCAGGTTTCCCCATGTTGTCTAATCCACTGGCATCTCAGGGGCATCAGCATATTCTTATGCAGGCAACTGTATCATGCCACTGCTTCCGCAACTCCTCTCACCCAAGTTCAGTCCCAGCTATGGTGAACAAAACACGGAGATGTTAGCATCTGGATGCTTGCCCACAGCATCAGTAAATCCTGATCTTCTCCACTTATTCTGGGCATTATGTTTACAGCTAGAGAAGACCTGACAAGGCCAATAACAAGTCTTTGGAATCCAACCCTCTGCCTTGGCTCAAAAGCCAACAACTCGATATTATTGAAATTCTGTCTGAAATCTTCATGTTCATCTGTCAGAAGGCTCTATAAGGCAGAACCCTTTAAGTTGCTAGAATTAATCCCCCTGCATAATCAGTGTTATTGGACAAATAAACCAGTACCAAATCTAGCAATTTTTTCCATGAGTTTTACAACATTAAGCATTTGTCCTAAAAAACTCTAGCTCCCGAAGGCATTGTTGCATACAGATTCCAAGACTTTTTTAAAACAAGTGTGAATAAGGAAAAAAAATGAAACCAAAAAAGAGTATTTCTTAAAAAAAATCATATCATTTTTATACTACACTCATAATTTCTCAAAATCTGATTCATGATTTCTGAGCCTTATTGTTAACATTACTAAAAATATCATGGCATAGATTTTTCCATGCAAGTACTCCAGCTTTACAGAAAAGCAAATTGATGTTCAGTACCTGATATCAAAAGCCAAACTGGAAGCAAGTGTGGCTCTTTATTTTCATCTGCATCCTGTTCTTCTTTCTATCATCTTTCAGTTTAAACAAAAAACTAAACCCAGGACTGTTGAGGGACTGCAAAATGGTCATCAGGTAAGACCAACTGATAAACAGCCAACTATGCCTTGACACTGGTGCTACCAGCTTCTTCTGAGACTGCAAGCAAGTTTTTTTTTAATTGGTCTTTGCTCTTTTCTCTACTTCTTAGCCTTTTTTTACACCACTTTTCCACTTCTCGTCGGTATTATGGGACCAAATTCTTTATTGTTTGAGAGGTGCTGGGATACTTCAGTGATGAGCATCCTAGAGTTTCTATTAACAAACTGTGAAACAATTTAGTCAAGGGATGACAGTGTTAGCTTTTTCTGATTCACATTAAACAGTCAATGATTTATTAAGAACTTGTTAATTAATAATGTGGCCAACCTTATGATTAAGAAGGAACTCAAAGCAACAGAGAGGAGAACCTCTACTGGATTATCTTATGGAAAACACAATCAGGCTATAAAAGCAAGCTAAAAATAAAACTAATATCTTCTTCATTGACCCCAGGCAGTTGCAATTGGATAAAGCACTCTTCAGTTTGTTCCCAGCAGTTTTGTGCAGTGTTGCTCTATGATAGGACTAGCAAGTGCATTCTGCTTGGAGGAAGATTCATCTTGGCTGTGTGTGTGTGTGAATTTTGAGTTCAAATGAAGCCTTACAAAAATTGTATTTCAGGTGCCTACAATTTTACAAACAGAGAGTCAGAAAGAAGTGGTTGCTGTCACAGAAGTACCTACTTACCCCTTTATTTAAACAGTTGAATAGGATGAGCTATGGTACAGGTTATTAATATCGTAGAATCATATCATAGAATGGTCAGGGTTGGAAAGGACCTTAAGATTACCCAGTTCCAACCCCCCTGCCATGGGCAGGGACACCTCACTCTAGACCATGTTGCCCAAGGCTCTGTCCAACCTGGCCTTGAACACCACCAGGGATGCAGCATTTACCACTTCTTTGGGCAACCTGTTCCAATGCCTCACCACCCTCACAGTAAAGAACTTCTTCCTTACACCTAACATGAACTTCCCCTGTTTAAGTTTAAACCCATTACCCCTTGTCCTATTGCTACAGTCCCTGATGAAGAGTCCCTGAATATGAGAGGGCAGAAAAACCTGGTTTAAAATAAATCTGACTTTTATGGCCCAGGTGATGGCGGGCATCCCTTTACTTTGTAATTTGAGTCTATTGGAGACAGGGGTAGCAGAGTTCCATTTTGGTGGACCAGTTTGGGTTTTTATCACGGAACTTGCTTTGTCATTATAAATACATTAAACTATTCTAAGTTTACACCAAGAATGACTGCAGTAAATACATTAAAACTATACTACATCTGTCAAGGAAATGAATCTAATGCCTGGTGAAGTATCCTTTGTTGGTTTATTAGATAGCTTTTGTCTCATAGTTATTAATTTACAAAATTCAGTAATTCATAGTGGAGCTTCCACTAGCTAGTGCTCATTAACCAAATTCTGCCATAAGTGTGAAAGCTTATTGGAATGGTATTCTGAGCAACAAACTGTTCTGCCCACATCAGATATCAGATAAATTGTAAAAAGGGTAATAAGCTTCAGTGTCCTGTATGTATAAACAGTCTTGCTTTTTTGGTTAGGAGCATAATGTTCTATCACATCAGAAACCTGGGCTGTGGTGTTAACCTCACCTAGCTCAGAGTTTAGGAGCATAGTAGAGGTGATATTTTCAGCCTCGGAGGGATAATGTATCATACTTGAGCACCTTGTTCACATCAGTGCTGCAGTCCTGAAATAAGCTATCATCACTTCTTGGGGCTGATGACTTTGTGCTGCAAGGTGGCAGCGGCACCTAATGCTGTGAGGCAAGGGGATGTGGGTGTAGAAGGACAGAATTTAATGAGGAACAGTACCTTGAAGTAGTACTTAAAATTCCTCAGGCTTTGTGTCCCAGGAAGCTCTGGGTAAGTGAGGATAGGCACAAATAGCATGGACTTCTACATTTAAAAAAAAAAAGAAGAAAAAAGTTTTTTTATAGCTTACAAGTATGCAAGGATCATTCAGGGAGCTTTACTTTTAAGTGTCTGCAGTGATTCCTTCAGCGCCATGCAATTACACACAGCCACCCCTAAAGCAAGGCAAGTTTTTTGCTCAAGCTAGCACACAAACCTAAACCTTATCCTGCTCAGGACAGAGGAAACCAAGCAGCAGTGCCATGGGACATGTGCCATGAAGCCACCAGTTCTGTGCCTTCCTCTCTCCAAGGGTGCCATAAAGTCACCAATTCTCTGCCTTCCTCTCTCCAAGGTGATTCAACCTCCTCTCTCACTCCCAGCTGAAGGGAGCCTGAAGGATGAAGGTCACTGAATTGGCTCTCCCTCTTGCTGAGTCCTCCATCCAAGGGCTCCAGCTGGGGAAATGACCTGCTCATTTTCTAGCCAGCTCTTTAAAAGGAGTGCCATGATCCACTTGGGACAGGATTCCAGTCAGTGAACCCTAAACGTAAGTTAACTGTATCTTATAACAGGTTAAACCCCTGAAAGAGGCAAAACAGAAGATACACCTGTTTGCCCAGAGTTTTATGCCATGTTGTGCTAAGCCTGAGGAGGCTGCAATTGCATTGCAAAGCGTATTGACTGTTTCGGCTTCTGTTATGAATTGTCTAGCTTTTGTCATGCACTGGTGGTGTGTGTTTTGGCACAAATTTTTGCGGTGATTGAGCACTTGAAAGTTAGCCAATAGCAGGTAGCCAGAAGAAATACAAGATATCTTCTGTGCCTGTAGATATGAAGCTTGAAGCAGCCCATAGCACATGTTAAGAAATTGGTTCAGCACCAACAGAGAAGTGTGGTACCTGATACGTTGAAACTGCAAGCTCAGGCATGATGCTGGAGTAACACAAACACAGCTTTCAGTCAAGAAGACTTGCAGGAAGGAACCATGTTTGTGCCCACCAATGACTGTCATTTCAGTGGAGGATTCTACCACAGGTGGTCAAGTTTGATTTTTCCTAGCTAGGAAAAATGTCAAAATCCAAATCCAAAACCTTTTAACTATGAGAAAAAGTGATTGCATGGCTTCTGTGACAGTCCACTTCAAGGGTTTGGCATCCCTTTTCCACAGCCGTAAAACTAGAAACAGCAGAAGTAGATGCCAAATCTAGACATCTCCAAACTTGTTGCAGCTGCAGAGCTGCTGAGATGTCCACAGGACGCAGGGTTGGAGGTAGGTATCAGAAGCACAGGTGGTAGGTGTGATTAGGAAACAAAATACACATGCAAGGATGGTCTTGTACCTGCTGCGGGTGCTGCAGAGTGAAGCTATATATGCATGTTCTTTCTGTATTGAATGGCACAGGTTGAAGGTGTTCCTGTCCTAGTTGCTGGAACTTACAACCTCTGCTGGAAGACATGATCCGATGAGCCCTCCTGGGCAAGGCAGCTGGGTGAGGTTACACAGGTGAGGAAGGCATTTTTGCTGACTGTCTGACTTGAAGCAGATGAGGAAGGGCTTGTGTGCCCTTTTCTTGGCAGAGCTGACGTGACAGTGCTTTCTGGTAGGGGCATGGTAACCCTCAGTTAAGAATGATAGTCTTTGGCAGGCACAGCTGTTTGCAGAATCCATGACCTAGAATGAAAACTTCGAGTGTCGCTGGAAAATTAGTTAGACAGTGGCAAACACAATATTTACAGATGGGAAAAATCTAGCCAGGCTTTTAGGCATTAGAGGGCTATGGCACACGGTACTCTGGCAGCCACAGGGTTGCAGGACTCCTGGCTTACATCTCCCTCCTCCAGCCTCTTCCCACTTCTGCCTTCCAGCCCTCCCCCAGAGGCAGGGTCAGTTGGAGGGGTGACCTGAGGGGTGTCCTCACCCATGCTGGCATCCAGCATGGTCTGTCCAGCAGCAGAGCTCAGCAGCTCTGATATGGAAGAAAGCACACAGACAGCCTGCAGTTTTGGCTGCAAGTGCTGGCCCTCAGCCCTGGCAGCTGGAATGCAGAAGTGCAAAGTGAAAGGAACAAAAGCACTGCTTCCTTTCTCTCCTCATTATCTACTTATTCAGTTAGTTAATCTAGTTTGGGATGCTGTCTGTTCTGTGGGCATGCCGTGCCATCCTCAAGCTGCTGTAACCTTGATTAAATCCAACTACTTTAAAAAGGAGAGAGCTATAGCTTTACGTGGTGGTCCCACACTGTGCAAACAGCAGGAGGGAAGTATGATTACACATAGTGACAGATGCAGAGCACTAACGTTGGTGTTAAACCCATGTGCAGCTCACAGCCCAACAGGGTTGGCTTAGCCCCATGGCTTTTCAAGGTGAATGGGCTGAAGAGTTGGAAGTTGACAATGTGTAGGTCTTTCATGATAGGTCCTAAAAACTGAAGTCACGACACCTTTTGTCTGAGCAGATGTTTGCATGGGGAAGTTCAGCAGTAATTTTTCCTTTCCTTTCTGGCCCTTATTCCCAGAGGCGAGTCCTGGTTTTGTCATACTTTGGGCAAATTGTGCAAAAGGGATTTTGATAAGAGCCCACAAAATAAACAGAACAAAATGAAAGATGGCTTTATCGCTGAATTTTGCATATGTGTCTGTATTAAAATCCCTTATAAGAGCTGAAATGTTGATCTTCCTGGTTTCAGCTGTCCTCTTCTACAGCATCTTCGTTCTGACTGGGTCACTTACCATCAGCAAGTCTGAGATCCATGAGGCTGAAAAGGATAGCAAGAAAGAGGGAGAGAGGAAGAGGGAGAGAACATCAGCTCAGAGATATTTTCTTATCTCTTGATTGGAGTCTTTCCAAGAGTGACATACACAGGAGTTTCCACTGCATTGGCCACAGACTTTTTCTCAGCAGGTGACAAGTCCTTTTTTTGAGTGCTCAGCAGATTAAATTAGTATCATCACGTACTATTTCCAGGCTCAGCTACCTGCCTCCCTTTTTGGAAGCTGGGCTCTTCAGGATTGCAGCTATGGCATATATTACAGTAACTTTCTTCCCATCGATTAAAGAAAGTAGGTTTTTCCCTGAGGATCTGTGGCATGCACACAAGGAGAATGGGAGAAGGGTAAGAGCTTTTAGTCTAAAAGTGGGACAGAGTTTTACTGGCATAAATACAGCTGTGGAAAACAGAGGTTTTGTTGTTTAGCATGCCTGTATTTCATGCACAGCCAGGGAAGTGCTGATGAAGCAGTCACACTTGGGTGAAGGGGAAGAAAGAAGATTGTTTGCTCAGTAAAGAAATTGTAGAACCACAGACAAACATTGCTCATGCTCTTCAAAAACTTACCACTGTGCAAAAGGCAACATCTGAGGTCATCTATTAATAGGATTTATGCTACTGAGCAGGCTGTCTGGAGAATACAATAGAAATTAGTTCCAGGGCACCTTTTCTTCCTGATACTTTTGCAATCCAAACAACAAACAAAAAAGTTAAGATTGCTATCTATCTGTATTTCTTTGAATGTATAAACTTCTGTCTGAAATTTGGCTGCGGGTAAGTAAATACAATCCAACTGCATTTTTTCTTTCAGTCTACTTAAAAAACAGCACGAAGAATTCCTCATTGGCTTCAATAAAGGCAGAGCAAAGAGGTATAGGAAAGTGGAAGCAGCCTTCCAGCTACCTCAGCCAAGCAGCTAGCTGCTGCCCAGGTCTGTGAGGTATAGGTGCAGTAGGCAAGGCCCTGGTGATACAGTTCCCAGGATGTAGCACTATCTCTGACCCATCTCTTGAACTGCCTACACTGCCTGGAATTCTGTAGCTCCCATGCCGGAGCTGGAGTCAGGACATTCCTCTTCACCATCCCTGCCCTCTTTACTCCCTACAGAAAAATGTTTCCATATAGACCTTTGCTACAGTTAAAGAGCTGCCAGGCACATCTCTTTGCTTATTTTTTTCCCCATTTGGTTAAGTGCATAAATTCTGGATTTCTATTTGACTACCTCAGTGTGTGCTGGAGGGGAAAGGGAGGCCATATGAAACAGCTTTGCTATTTGTGCCCTGGTGGTATGTCTACATGGCCTCCAGTGGGCAGATGTGGGCTTGCTTTGCCTGTTCTCTGAGATCAACCAAAAGCCACACGCAAGTGGTACCTTGCTGCATGTCTCAGCTGCCTCCAGCTACATGGCTTCCTGTGAAGAACCCAGGGCTTGGACTCTTGATCAAACCCAAGATTTGATACCTCCAACTGACCAGTCTTCTCTCAGTGGTACAGCCGTGTAAGGAGGCCTCAGCACTGACGCTCTGAGTGGGTGAACGGAAGTTTTGAGGGAAATTTTAGGGCTAGTTCTTTCCACCTAGGTGGAAGGAATTGGCACATATCAGAAGGAACATCTTCTGGACCTGCTGTAGGGGTGTTATGTTTGCCATAGGACAGAAAAGGTTCCTGGATCGCAGCCTGAAGAGTGATGAAGAAGACACGCAACTGGAAATACAAATTGCATGTCACATCACCTTGAAAAAGCTGTACCACAAACATCATAAAAGACAAGGGTGTAAACATAGCAAATCAGTGGTTTGTGACCAATAGGGGAAAGAAAACTAGGAGACATTAAAGATGACGTTCTTTAACATTTTCTTCAGTGGTCTGGCATTGCAGCATCACTGCTGGCAAAATTTGCAGACAAATCTAAGTGATATACAGCAGTTGGGACATTACACAGTGATCGAAAAACCTTAGAGCAGGCCTGTTTAAACAAAATGCATTTCCACGCTAAGAATACGAGCTGTGCCTAGGGGCATTGGAGGTGGTCCATAGGGTAAGGCAAGGGAGGCAGAGAACACTCAGAAAAGGAGCTGAGAATGAACTCCCTGGGGGAGTCCGTAGGTCTGGAAAGGTAGGAGAAGGGAAGGAGCAGTCTTTTTGTGAAAGCTTTGATGAGACCAATACTGGTCTGCTGCCCAGAGACCTTGTGTTCACATGGTAAAGGGAAAGTGGGAACAACTAATAAATAGCAGTTAAAAAAGTCACAGAAATAGTTGTGCTGTGGTGTATGAGTATGAGGACCTTGAGAGGGAAGAAGTATGGGCTCCTAAAGGGTTCCTGAATGAGTACTGGTGGCTTAAAGTTAAAATCGCACAAATTTGCACAGGAAGTTAAATGCAGATTCTCAGTTAAATATGAAGTAAGGTAGCCAGGGAATTGCTGAGGGTTTTGTTTCATGGTATCTTTAAATTAAGTTAAATTGGTGAATAAATTACTTGAACAAATATGTATCTTCTTGCCTTAAATTTGATGAATCTTTGATCCTAGATGAGTCATCACAACTTGTGAGCATAAGGGAATGTACTGGATTGGGCTTACTTGGAAAGACATCTAAGGTTCATGGTCTGTGTTTCTCAAAGTAGATGCACACAGACATTTTGATTTTGTAATGGGAAAAAGGTAGTTAAAGGATATAAGGATATAAAGATATAAGATGGTCAAAGCTCAAGTGTCATAAGAATAACAGTGATTCAAATATTCTGATCTGAGTGTAAATGGCAACAGCAGATTCTTCATTGTAAAGGTAATGCTGCTGAGACTTTTGATGTTTGCAGATTTCTCTTCCGTTCTGTCACAAGAGCGGCACTCAAAGCTTTGTTTGAGGAAAGGTTCTCTTTTAATTGCAAGGAAATAATCATGGCTTGAGCTGCTCTGGTTTCTAGCACAGATTTCTTATGCCAGTTCTGCCCAAGTCTATTGTGACTTTTGATGCTGAAGAGATAACACTGTAGATCATCATGAAGGTCAGATGAAGGTAGGAGAACTGCAAAACAGCCTGACTTTGCACCCAACTGCAAGCTGATTGAGAAGAAAATAGTTGCAACCAGACAGCCTGTGTTCGGCTAGCCTAAACCTCACAGAGACAAATGCCTTTCTTCATTTAAAGGGTTAGCATTGCTTATTGGAACTGTACAAAGAAAAGAAATGAAAGTCCCTAGTGGGATGTGATATTCTATTAGACAATGTTATCATCTTTGTTTATCCACTCCTATGCCACAAACCCTGAACATGTGCTACATGTCCTTAGGCACTCATTGGTTAATTTACTTGTGCAGAGTAAGGCGACAAAATAGTAATAATAAATTACAAAAAGTAGTACAACTGGAGCAAAGATACTCTACAAAAATTATTTCTGCTTTTTTTTTTTGGTATTTCCTCTCAGCCATAGTTATAATATAAAACTACAGGTGAAAGTATGGTCTGACACATTAATAAATCTTATGAGAAAAACTAAATAATTTATTAAAACAAATGAACAAGTTAATAAGAGCAGAAGTGAGTTAAAATATAATAAAATATTATTAATACATCTCAGCCTGTATCCAGAGTCTGTTTAAAGTGAATCAATGCACAATTAACGGGAAACCGAGCTCCAGTTTATGAGTATGTACAGGTGTCGTGGTTTAACCCCAGCTGGCAGCTAAGTACCACACAGCTGCTCGTTGGCTCTCTGTGCCCTGGTGGGATGGGGAAGAGAAATAGAAGGGTGAGAACCTTCTGGTGAAAACCAGAAAAAAAGTGAGAGAACAATTTGTGGGTTGAGATAAAGACAGTTTTATAGATAAAGCAAAAACTACATGTGCAAGCAAAGCAAAACAAGGAATTCATTCACCTCTTCCCATGGTCAGCTATCTACAGGAAAGCAGGGCTCCATCATGTGTAACAATTACTTGGGAAGACAAAAGCCATCACTCCAAATATCTCCCCTTTCCTTCTTCTTCTCCCAGCTTTATATGCTGAGCCTGACATCAAATGGTATGGGATATCCTTGTGGTCAGCTGGGGTCAGCTATTGGGCTGTGTCCCCTCCCAACTTCTTGTGCACCCCCAGCCTTCTTGCTGGTGGTGTGGTGTGAGGAGCAGGAAAGGCCTTGGCTCAGTGTAAGTACTGCTCAGCAGTAACCAAAACATTCCTGAATTATCAACGCTGTTCTGAGCACAAATCAAAACCAGCCGCATACCAGCTACTGTGAAGAAAGACAACTCAATCTCAGACAAAACCAGGACAATAAGGCATATCATGCAGTACCACCCAATCTGCAAGGTGTTTAATCTTTTCAGCACTTCTGAAATGAAAGTAAATATGATCTGGACTTCAGGCTGCTCAGCTACTGCAGTGATGGAAATTTGAGAAATAAGAGAAAGTGGTAGTCAGGAAATAGCATGTATTTTGTGGGAGGACTCTCCGCAGCCCTCTCCTCCCCCAACTGCAATTTCCTATCTTTGTAATTTTTCAGTTTGAATAGAATCATTTGGTTTTGGACAAAACCATAAGAAGTCTGTATAAAAACCTGACAAATTTAACTGCAAGAAAATTGTCACGTATTTGTTTTGAGTAGATTGTTAAACTTATTACAACTGTGGCATCGATTCATGAAGTTTTAATTTTTTTGTAATGGGATTTCTGTGGTGGCAAAAAAATCTGAACAAAGGAGGCTGTTCTGGGAGAAAAAGCTAAAGGCAATTTTGGAGGCCAGGAAAATGAACTGTGGTGCAACTCTTCTGAGATTTTGGGTGAGGGCAGAACTTGAAGGCCTCCTGAGTGAGCCCATTTATGTGCTATCCATGGAGCAGTGATTTCAGTAGGACTTTCCAGACTTGGCATTGAAGAAGTAGGTTCCATCACCTTGAGCTTTTTGCATGGTAATATTTTGACATGTTGAAGTAGATACTGTGGCTTTTGTGTAACTAACTTCAGTTTATCATACCAGTTATAGAGTTTGTCTTGGTGAGAAACTGTCAGATTTGTCTCTGAAAGAACTTACAGTCCATTCTTGAACCTTTCTTTTGAGACAGGTGCTGCTTTTCTTAGGGGCCAGGATGGCCTTTTTTATCTTACCAGTGCTGTGTTCCCTGAGGACTTTTGTAAGAGCTAGTATTTGAGTTTTCTTTTTACTTTGGTGGGTATTGTGGAAATCAAAAAGGCAGTTGTGGCAGCAGAGAGAATTGAGATTGTGGAGTTTTCACTGCTCCAGAGGAGGTCACAACAAGAAGGAGGGCTGAGGCCAAATCTTGGTTTCAAAGAAAGAGGGACATTTCCTTCTTCTACTGCAATAAGCAATTACAGCTGCAAAGGCATACCCTGCCTTGCAATGCGATAACTTGTTTGCCTTTCCCCTAGCCATTAGCATGGTCCTTCCTGACTGCCTGATGTTAAATATGGGTAGCCCAGCCTGGGAGGAAGCAGAGCAGACAGCTCTGGACATAACCTCTCAGAGAAACATGTTGATAAACTTGGTGAGTTGTGAGAAACAGTCAGTTCCTGAAAGCAGAGATATAGGTGTAGGGAGTGTGTGGACAGGAGTTTACAACTCGTTCAGTACATATCGTCAACACCTTCAGAACAAGAAAGCTAATATCCCCAACAGAGCCTATACAGAGGAAAAACAGGAGCAAGGATGCTATCTAGAGTGGTCTCCCAGCTTCCATTCCTCACATCCACCTTGGTTTTATGAGGTACATTTGAAATCGATGTCAATAGCTTTGCCCTTACAGAGTCCCAGATGTTGCTTTGAAGCTGAAGTCAGAGGAGTGTTGTGTCTCCAGCGCCCTGTCGACTTGTCACACTGGAAGGAACTAAGCTCCTTCCAGATAGGTGTCCACAATGGATGTGATAACTCTGCTTTGGATGTACCCCAGTTTTCAGTGCTGGCCATACAAAGACTTAGATGCCTGGCTTTTGGATAGCTGAGGAAGTTACTGCACCTGTCACCAGCAACCTAGAGATTTTTGATACCACCTCCCTCAAAAGTCTGTCTTTTCACCAAGGTCTTGCTCCTCATCATGCACATTGAGATGGGGCAAATGGAAAAACAGGCTGGATATTTGACCTGTCTTTTGTAGTTTGATGTCTCCAGAGGAACTACATGTTCCACATCACAGTAGTACTTCAGTGCCTGGCTAATACTAGGATACGATGGGACCAGTTTGAAACTCCCTTTGGTCCACCTCATCATCAAAAGAACAGATTCTGCCTGCATGGGAAGACAGGAGTCCACCATGCAAAAGGAGTCCTGGCCCCATGTAAAAGCGCTTTATGGTTTCCCTACTTGACTCAGCCCTATGGAAACTTCCAGGCCCATGGAAGGGTCTCACCTCTGGCTGGAGCTCAGCAGTTTGGAGCAGCAAGGGCAGGAGGAGCCAGCAGAGGTGCAGGTCTCCCTGCTGTGGTGCTGATGGCCAGCTTCATGGCAATTCTATTTTTTTCCTCTCATATTCAGTTTGAAACCTTTACAGAATCATAGAATAGTTTGGTTTGGACCTTCAAAGGTCGTCTAGTCCATGGGTTAGCCTTCAGTCATGTGGTGCAGATGTTCAGCAACCTGCATTCTTTTGAAAATAATGAGTTATTTGCAGGGCACTGATTGTGCCCATGCTAAAAAAAAATAACCCCTATCCTTGAAAATTAAAAAGTATGCCTCTCTACTCTGTCATCTCTTCTAACACATTGCACTGAGGGTTAAAGGCGTGTCTCCATCTCCTCCCCAGATGTCTTTATTAATAGCTTTCAAATATTGGCCTCCTTAGGCCATGGGCAGATGCAGCTCTGGACATGCTAAAGGCTGCATAGCACTCAAGGAGATAAGACAGTTTAGTTTAACGCAGCACGAATGATTCCAGCCTCAAGTCCCAATCAAAGAGATTTACAGCTGTTTTAAAAAGACAGTAATGTTGACTTGACTGGTGAAAGAATGCATGAAACCACTCTCAGTATAAAAGGCCTCATTTTAACAAGTAAATAAATGTTGGAAGCACAGTATACATAACTTGATTATTATTTCATTAAAAATTAGCATAGTAGCCTAATTGTAACACATTAGCAATATTTGTTCTTTTGGAATTAGCAGTCAATACCCCACAAGAGAGACACATACTTTAGTTAAAACAATTAATAAAACAGACAGTGAAACAGATCTCCTTTGTCACCATTTAGGAGCAATTTAATACACTCTGTCCCTAATACTTTATGATACAGAAATCCTATTCTCTAATCTCTTTTCAAGCCTCTATCCAAAAGGGCTGTTAATTTGATCTTTTCTACTTCTTTAATGCAAGAGACCTTGCTCAGCACCTCCCCGGATCAAGCCCTGAGAGAGACATTAAAAGATGAGAACATGTGAGCCACGTCCCTTTGCAGAGCGCCAAAGACAGCCCCACATCTTGTGAGGGGTGGCTCAGAGTGGATGTTAATGAAGTGACCATCTGCAATCTGCACCAAACAATTATAAGTGGCCTTCCCTGACTGCACTCCATGTGCTGGCACAGCCTGGTGGGAGGCGCACCGTGGGCTGCGGGCTGCCGGTGCCATGGCCCGTGCACGGGGGCTGCGGGGGCTTGGAGGAGCGGATCATGTTTATCCCTTCACCATGAGGCACGCAACCTGCTGAGCAGACAGGTGCTGGCTGTGCTGATGTCCATGGGCGATGAAGCCTGGTTGTCCTAGTAGCTGACATCTATATCTAGATCTATCTGGATTTTTAAACTGATACAACATGAAGAATGTCACTCTCTGTTACTGTATGTGTGTATCTTATGGACATCCTTTAAGCACAATGCCTTGACCATGTCTGCCCTCCTTTCTTCAGCTGATGGATTTTGCTGTTGTAATGGGCTATTGTTTTCCACAGTTTTTTTATTTATCCTTCAGTTCAAATGCTTCTGGACATGATTACAGTTAGACTCTTTCTCCAGTTCTGTAACAATTCTATTGTTTCTACTTATGCTTTTAAAAACTTTAAACTTCATCTTAACAAAGCTTGGCTGTTGAAACCAATGTAAATTCTGCCTTAACATATACAAAAGCTTTAGAATGAGCCTACTGTGCTAAGCATGCTTAAACTTGATTGATGTCAGAGGGAATAGATTATATTGCATGCACTACAGTAAGTTAGTGCTTCCTTTTTTCTTCCCTTTCTGACTTGTATCCAGCTGCCTCTCTACTGGTATTAAAAAGATTTTGTTAGCTTTGTTTGGTCCAAATTTTAACTAAAATGAACATGAGCTTCTATAAAATCTACCTCTAAAAATATGTTCCCAAGATATTCTGTAGTGATGTATATTTTTACACCAATGTACTTTCTTCAGTAGTATTTGAGACCTTGCTACAATGGGACTAGAGCCAGTTAGAGAAAAAGACTGTGAACAGAAAAGAAATCCATTTAATTGAGTCTTCATAGTCTAGCTCACAAGAGGAAACAATTAAACTGTAGGTTCAAACGAGTTTCAAGAAAGCACTGTGGGCATCAGCCAAAGCAAGATCAGCGAGATAACTCTTATCTAAGCTTTGGTCCATTTTAGGTAGGCAGCCTCCTATGGCAAAAGCTTTCCTGTTCCGCACCAGAGCTGAAGTCAGAACAGGGAGGCAAGGGGGTGCTGCAGGTTTCAGCTCGTTTCTGTTTAGCTGCAGTTCCCTGCAGTCCTGCTCTCTGATCGCCTGGCCTGCGCACCTGGATGAGGATGCTTCGAGGGGGATGTATGTGTGTGCACTGTGACCCCACTCTGTTTCCCACCTGCCTTTCCCCTCCTGGAAAAACCCAGGCAGTCATTTTCTAGCAATGCTGGCAGTGGCAGTGTTCTGGCAACATGGATTGTGTTTTTCATGGAGGTATGAAGTCTTGGTGTGCTGATCAGCACCTGCCAGCACAGGTTTACGGAGAATGGGGCTAATGGAACAGTCCTCCCCACTGTCAGCATGTAGCAGGCACAAGGAGAGGTGGTGACAGCCATCTGGCTGTGAAGCTTCCCTTCCTCCCAACCTCAAGTCATGGCACAGCTGAACCCAGGCCTGAGCATATCGTGGTTTTCTAGCAACATGCCTGTACACACAAGGAGGGGTAACTCTAGGCAAGTGTTCCTGGGTGATGCTATCGGGCCCCTCGCTCAAAGCAGCTTTGTGCTGTGCATCCTTGCATAAAACCTGATATATCAGTCTTGTGCTTGTGCTTGTCTTTCATACCACACCCTAATTCTTCCCAAGTCTTCCCTTGCCCATAATACAGTATCTGGCTGACATAGAAACAGAAATTGCTATGGTATGTAGGAATAGTGGGTAACCTGTTGGGATTATACAGACATTGTCATGTGCCTTTAAAACTCCGTTTCATTTTCTCCCTTCAGGCTGTTTTCAGCGTCCTTGATAGCCTTGTAGAAAAATAAAGCTGGCAGAGACCACCTCAATAAGAAATGTATTTTTCATTTCTGTAGTAACCCAGCTAACTCTGTGCAGGCTCGTCCACATGTAGCAGATGCTCAGGCAAAGGCTAAAACAGAGGTGAAGACCTTGAGCCAGTCCTTAGTAGTGGAAAAAGCCACTTTAAAATTAAAGGTAACTTAGGGCATGGGCCACACTCCTTCTGCCTCTAGGGTTTCAGCTGTCTTCCTAGGGGTCCCTCCCTTGGGAGCTGCTTTTAGGGCTCTTGAGCTTAGCTGGTGCCAGAGCTGCACTGCACCTGCGTCACAGCCCAGCCCTTACTGAGAACAAAGAGAAAAAGATCATCTTTCCTTCAAAGAAGATTTTAAAGTAAAATAAGCAGTTTCAGCTGGCAGGAGGCAGATCTTACAGACCTGCTCCCCTCACACCTGCCTAGGTGCCTCTTGCTTTCCTCCCGCCCACCAACAAGCAGATGGAGGCAGATGGGTTGTGATTGAGAAAGGAGTAAGGAAAAGGCTTTCAGGAGGGTCTGGGTGGGCAGCCAACACTGGGACAGAGGTAACAATTTTAAATTGCTCTTTGGACAGAAACTCAGCTATCTTTTGGGTTCTCCAGCCCTACTGAATGGGCTTGCTGCTGCAACATCCCTTCTTTCTCACAGCAAGTCCCCTTACACCAGTATCACCAAAGGCCAGGTCTACCATACGATAGGTGGGCATGCTGCAGGTTGTCCTTACATGATCAAGAGCACTTGCCATGCTGACCAGTGCCCACAGTCCTCTTGTTCTCCCTTTCCCTCCACCTTCTTATAAATCCACCCCTGTGACTACTGACAATGTAAGGTGCACCATAGTTTTTGAGTGAAGATATTGAAGTCAGTTGTTAAAGGTAGTTGTGCTTCAGTGTTCCTCATTTTTCACGTGGCTCAGGTGGTGCTAAGCAGTACCTTTTTGCAAAAGTGCCATTAACATTAATGTTTTTCAGAGGGAGCTACTCATTTTGTATGAGCATGACTGAAAGCAGCACATGAATTTTTAAAGTAAGAAAGATCTGAAAGTGGCATGTAAATCATGGATTGGTAGTCAGGATATCAGGCTTCCGAGGGTTAAGAAAGGATTGAGAAATAACCTATAAAGTGATAGAATAAAACTACCTAATATTTATTTTGAGATAAATATATGGACCTAAAACATACAAAAAATTAGTATGGCCTCTTATACCTTATGTTCTACTTGTGCATCAACCTATGCGGAAGAACATGCGCTGTCAACCAATTAAAAACATGAGGACAGTCACAAGTGGTGTTCCCCAGGGCTCAATACTGTTTAATAGCTTTACCAATAACCTGGACGAAGGGATTGAGTGTACCCTTATCCAGATGAGGAATTTTGCAGATGACACCAGGTTGGGCAGGAGTTTTGATCTGCTTAAGTGTAGGAAGACTCTACAGAGGCATCTGGACAAGCTGGATTGGTGGGCTGAGGGCAGCTATATGAGGTTCAACAAGGCTAAGGGCTGGGTCCTGCATTGGATCACAACAACCTCACGCAATGTTACAGGTTTGGGGAAGAGTGGCTGGAAAGCTGTCTGGTGGAAAAAGACCTGGGAATGCTGGTCTGCAGCTGGCTGAACATGAGCCAGCAGCATGCCCAGGCAACCAAGAAGGCTAGCAGCATCCTGGTGTGTGTCAAGAATAGTGTGGCCAGTGGAGCCAGGGCAGTGATCATATCCCTGTACTTGGCACTGGTGAGGTCGCACTTCAAATAGTGTGTTCAGCTTTGGGCCGCTTACTACAAGAAAGACACTGAGGCGCTGGAGCATTTCAGACAAGGACAACGAGGCTGGTGAAGGGTCTGGAGCACAAGTCTGATGAGGAGCAACTGAGGGAGCTGGGGTTGTTTAGCCTGGAGAAAAGGATGCTCAAGGAGAGACCTTATCGCTCTCTGTAACTACCTAAAAGGAGGTTGCAACGAGGTGGGTTTCAGTCTCTTCCCTCAAGTAACGAGAGATAGGACAAGAGGAAACAACCCCAAGTTGCACCAGAGGAGGTTTAGTTTGGATATTAGGAAAAAATTCTTTCCCAAAAGGGTTATCAAGCACTGGAACAGACTGCCCAGGGAAGTGTTTGAGTCACCATCCCTGGAGGTATTTAAGAGATGTGTAAATGTGGCGCTTACAGACATGGTTTAGTGGTGGACTTGGCAGTGCTAGGTTAACAGTTGATCTTGATGTTATTAAAGGCTTTTTCCAATATCAATGATTCTATGATACTATGACTTATCTTTCAAAGTTAATTTTGGGGGTTTTGTTTTTAAAGATATATATATAATTATATTTAAAGGAACTGTTCTTGAAGAACAATATCTGCCTAAAATTTTGCAAGTCCTAATTCAATCCATTTGTATTAGTGGAAATATTTCCAGTGACTTCAGTATGCCATGGATTAAGCTCTTGTTACAATACTTGTGTGATCAAAAGCATTATTCCTCAGGCACTGCTGCAACAACTAATCCTTATGTGGCCTTCTAGCAAATGGAATTATCATCCTAGTGCTGGGTTAGACAACCTATGTGTTGTGTGGAGGGGTATCTGGTAATTTAGGGTCAAATCAGCAGAAACCAGCCTAGCAGCATGTTTACCGCTCTAAACCAGCCTATAGTAAATGATAAAAAATGCAGAGAAAGTAGGCAAGGACTGGATCTGCTAGAAATTGGTTCCTCTTCTGGACAGTAAGTACTTCTTTTTGCTTTGATCATAAAACATGAGCTCTGCCTTGGATATGGGTGTGGGATTAGCTGCCTAAGACACCTATGTCTTGTCTTTCCAGTTTTGGGGAAAAAAAAAAAAAAAAAAAGCAGGAACTATGTTGTATGTTTTCATCCTTTTTTGACTTACAGAACCCTACAAATTTTGATTGGCTCTAAGTTGAATAGAAACCTATTGAGAAAGATTTGCCTTTTTGGTCGATTTCTCCATGTATACTAGTCTGCTGATATCAAGATGTTCACCTGCTCAGGTGCTAACCTACAGTCTAATACTATGTCCATTGGCATCACCACTATTTCCGCCCCAGAACCTCTTCTGACCTGTCCTGCTTTCAGAAGTGGTTTCAGGCCATAAATCCTGATGAGAAGAAATGGGTTTTTTCTAACCTGCAATTAGCCAGGTTAATCTTTGATCTTTCAAGCCCTGCTTTTATCTCTTTGGCTGTTGGTAGTTAGCTGAGCTTGTCCTGCTTGCCAGGAACCATTCCTTTAGTGAGGAGCCTGGACATCTACCTAGGGATTGGAGGTCTAATTTGGCACCTGAGAATAATGGAGAACTATGCTAAGTGAAATCCTCTTGGTAAACTTTGTCTTCTAGATGCCTAAGTCCTTAGTAAGGATAGGTAGCAGCAGAACAGATTTTACGAAAGTGCACAGTGCCTTTAGATATTTAAAGAGGCAAAACAACTTACTTTTTTAAACAGCCCAAAGCCACAGATCCAAAACCTTATTATGTGTTACATGAGATAGTGGCTCTGTAATATAGAGTAGCTATCCAGGATCATTCCCTCTGTCAAAATGGATTGCCTTATGAAGTAAGGCTGTGGTATTGGAACTGGATCCTGCAGATGGATTATTTGGCAGCTGGTAGCTGCCCATGCACACATCTTTTTGCAGATGAGGCCTCCTATAACCTAGAATTTACTGGCACCTCACTAGTGAAGTGTCTGCTGCGGTAGACAGCTCTTAACACCTGTAATGTCAAAAGAAAACCATTATAAATGGAGAATATGCATTCTGTAGTGAAAAAGCTTTTTATATAGCTAACTTGTTACTTAGTTGGGGCACTTAGAGATGAAAAAAACCCATAATTAGAGAGTTTTCATTCCTTACAATGAACTGTCAAAGTTGTCAGGAGTTCTGTGGCAAACCTAGCTAATAAAAAGAAAAAGCTCAGCGGACTGAAAAAGAAGGTTAGTAGCTTTTCTACAGGGCTCTGTTTTTTAACTTGGCAGAAGTCAGAAATACGCAACCAAATATGCAGAAATAGTTTTGATTGAGGATTTTGAGGATATCGCTAATCTTTTCCATGTTAACACATCCCAGAACTGATTGTACCAATTAGTCAAGGTGAGTGCCTCAGATTTCTTCCGGTGAGCTGCAGTAGAATATCTGCATTTACTAACAAACAGAAAATCATCTTTCTGCTTTGTAGAGTATGTTTGTCTAGAAATAGCAAGCTCAATAATAGGACCATGAGATCCAACTGTATATCCAATCCTAAAAGTATTCTCCGCTTCTCATAAAGTGAATTTAAATCTTGTGAAAGGTTAGGGAATGACAATGTAAAAGATCAAGAACATTTATTCACCTTCAGAAGCAACAGCAAAATAGCATCATTCCACATATGCATAGCAAATAGAGGATCCTTCTAGCCTGAACGAGACAGCTTAGTATCACTTTTTCCACGATCATTCAATCTTTAGATTGTCCAATGAGGTGGACATTGCCAAGTAAGCCAAATGTATGTTTTGGGGATGCAAATATCTGCCTTCATCGGGTAGGTGGTGAGCGGTTATGGTTCAGTTCAGTGAACTGCAGGGGAATGATTTGTACTTTTTAACACAAAAGATCTCTTTATGATGCCAAATGTTTTCAAGGAACCCAAATGACATCATCCTGAAATATCTTCAGTCATTGAGCTGTATGCGTACACTCTTGTATCCAGTGGGAAATACGGGCCATACAACTGTTTGCAGCTATATCCCCTGACTTTGAAGTAACTGCAGGAACTAGCAACTTGTCTCTGGATGTCTAATCTGCTGTTGGTATAGATGATTTGCCTCCTACTACAGTTTTATAAACATCCATTTCTCACTCACCCTCTCTGCTGCTAAAATTTTATAGAATATAGAAAGACAGCCTTGGAGTTTCATGAGCTGTAGTCACCACACAGAGCAGGAGTTTGCTAGCCTGGTCTGAGACGTTAGTGCAAACCAGGGAGTGCCCACACTCAATAAAAAGAGGCCGTGTCAGCTGGGATAACTGAAAATCAGACTGAGGCTTATCTACTGTGGCTAATAAACATCTACCTTAACATCTTCTTCCCGTTCTTGGAACTTACAAGCTTCATAGAAACAGATGAGAAACTGGCCTCAATTTCTTTCCACATAATTTTGCAGGACAATGATACAGGCTCATTCTGCTGTATCAGGAGCTGATGTTTGGTAGGTAAGAATTAGGAAAAAACAGAGATGCCATTTATCAAGCAGAAGGGAGAAACTCGAATCAACAGCAACAATAATATTTCTTTCCTACATCAGCATTTGCATTTTTTCTCTGCAGCAGATTTTGACAGAAAACGTTACTATTATCTGAGCATTGTCTTTTTTTGTTTGTTTTTTCCCCAAACTGGCTAAAAGTGAACCCAGTATCTTTCATGATGATTCTTTCCAGCCTGGCCAACAGTAATTCTAATCAACCCATTCTGTGGTCAGGAAAGAATGAAATCCAGGATGTGCTGCCAGGGATATACAAATTCTTATTTTCCTTCCAGATACTAAGAAGGGATCAACTATCTCAAAAGATTTCCTTTCTGTGCCCACAGAGAAAAGAATGTGATGGATTTTAAATTTTCAAGTATTTTTTTTTCTTTTTTGTTTGTTATCCATACTCAAAAACAGTTAAGAGACCGACCATGGGGGAAAAAGTCTGAAACAATCACATGAAGTCCTAATGACAGTAGTAAAAGGAACAATAGACTAATAGAAAGGGCTCACCCCTGGTTTATGCCTTTTCAATTTCCTCTAATGAGGTACAGTGTTGAGTAACTGGTGTCATGTGTCATGCCATAATACATCATATTCATATGAGGGTCTGTCGTGTCACAGAGAGTAATAGGGGATGACAGGCACAATGAGAGACTGACAGCCTAGAAATCTATTTTCAAAATTTTTGTGTTTAAAGATTTAAAATATATAAAGATGCTATTGGTAAGTTAAAAGGATGAGGAGGAGAGAAGAGGGTGAGAATAAAAAATAGTATTTACAAGATAGAAAGCAGGGCAGGGCAAAAGACCAGGTCTCAGAAACATCACTCAGAAAGTCAGGGAAGCTAGATCCCTGTCACCTCAACCTGCAGGATTAGTTTAGTAGTTTATTAATTTAGTAATATAATTCAAGCTGCTCAGAATTTGAACTCTAACTTTTGGGACTGTTTAGAAGAGGTTCTAGTTCAATCCATCATTGTTTTGGTTCAGCCCCCCCCCTGGAAATTTGAATTCAGGTGTATATTCAAGTTTCTAATTCCCTGCAAGTTCAGGTCTCAGAGTCCCTCTCTGGACAAAAAGATTTCGTGCTTCCCTGTGCCAAGCCATACCTTGGCTCAGGAGAAACTGTGGGGGAGGAAGGGTGTAGAGTCATCCTTCTACACCTACCCAAGGGCCTGGGGCAGGCAAAGGGCTCAACCAATGCAACCTGAGTCATGTTCACACCTGCCACTTATTGTGGTTTCTGCATATCCTGCATTAATTGATCTGCAGCCCCTATTGCGTGAGTAGCCTGCATACAAGTATTATCAACTGCTAAGTTGCTGCCACGACACACTGCTGTCTTTCAACATAGATGCCAAGGAAATTATGGTCAGGTGCTGCACTGTGCATTGTTATGCTGTTCCATGATGGCCTGCAGGAAGATAACACAAGCTGGGTAACTGCGCTATATATCTCCGAGCATTCCCCCAATTTCATCCCACCATATATCTACCTGTTGAGACAGCCAATGCCATTTTCCAAGCAGTAGCATGGTAGAGACACTGCTGAGTGTTGTGGTCCTCATGATGATGAGTACAGTCATGCGTGGGTTAGCATAACTACCCTCAGGCTGTGACTTCATGGCTCAGGACACCTCTGGCAATACCTGAAATCAAGCACATGTTCCTCTGGAATTTTTTCTGGGAGGGGATCCCCCACTTCAGAGCCAAGCCAAGATACTTCTCTCTTTGGGCAGGATGTTGTTGCTGACTCACAGGGCCACAATGGTGGAGCAGCCACCACACAGCTGCACATGGTCATCCTTGCCTGGAGACTTGTCATACCACTCACAGCATAGCTGTTACTTCAGCTGTTCGGAGAGGACTAGCTTACTGTCTGGGTAAAGACCTCTCACAGAGTATTTGAATGTAAGCAAGGAGATTTTGCCATACCCTCTGGTACCCAGAGGGCTGAAGAACAGATTGGGGAGTCTGATATTAAAGCTGATGGGTTGTAAGAAGTAGATGCCTCTCATTGCAATGGCTTGATTTGCTTTGCAGAGCTTTGGTAAGCCTAGGAGTGAGACTTTCTGTGTGTCCAAGAAGGGAGGCTGGGTACCTAGAAAAGGAGGTTTCCATAAAATGCCACCACTGCTCAGAGCATACAGGTGGGGATATGTGGGGCTGCTATAATTGATGATGACCGAAAACTGTGCATGTTCCTTTGTTTTTGACTTTAATCCTGTTTTATCTACTCTTTATACGTAAGTTAAATGGTGCACATATTACAGTTCATGTAGGGATTTTTGTTTACTCTGTCACAGATTTTATTCCACTAAAGGCTGGTGTTTTAATGAACTGCTTAGAGTGTGGAAACATAATTGCAAAGATGTTTTCAAAGGTGTTTTAACTATAAATAAAATTAATGTTTTGAGTAACAGAATATATGAGAAACAAATAGCAAGGCAAAGTTGAAGACTCTATCACCTTTACGCTGAAGATTTCAACATGATAATTTTTATTTTAAGCTACATAATGCAGAGAAGCAAACACTTTCAAGGTTAAAATTACGTCTGTGCAGAATGCTCAGGAATGTCCTCTGTTTCTTAAGGTTTGGGGATAATGGGAGAAAGACCTGTCTCTTCTGGAAGAGGGAGTGAAATCCAGCTCAAACAGACTCAAAATTGTATGCATTTATTTATTGATTTATTTATTAATTATTACTATGTGCAGGTAACATATAATCTATTCCCGGACACTGTGGCAAGAAAGGTTTATCCTAGTCTCTGGATGCATCCAAACAGTGGATGGAGCACAAGGATTTTGTGACAAAGAACTTGACTGAACGTGAAGAAGCAACGCAGGTTCTGTTTTAACACAGAAATTATAGTCTGGACAAAGGGGACATTGTCTTTTTGTTTCCCCACCACCATCTGTGGTATGGTGGGTGCTAACACTGATTTAACACCTGTCTCCATCCCCTACCAGATGAAAGGGGACTCAAGAGATGACATGTCCGAGGAATTTGCCTGCAAATTCCAGAGGCGGCTCACACAATGGTGGGAGAGGCAGCTGAACCACCAGGCAGGGTGCCTGGGGAGGATAACGCCTCTGATCTAAGAGCTGCATGTGTGTGGGTGCTGCAGAAAGCCAGATTATTTGAGTATCTTTGCTTTAAACACTCCGTTTGCAGCACTTCTGCACCAACACAATGTGAGCAGTACTCTGCAGTAACCCAGAGGAGCAGGGTGGGTGGTTGTGAATTTATTTAAAGTCCTTTAAAACAGGTTTGGAAGAAAGAGGAGAAATATTCTTATAGAATAGTCAGGTCTCATAACGTTTTACATTAGCTCAAAGCTGAGGGAACTCGTGAAATTTTGAGACTCAGAAATTATCTCAATGGTTTTACTTTCCTGTACCTACTGCTACAATAGAAGTTTTTTCCTTTAAAGCTCCTAATCAATCTGTATGATGCCATTATTTTTGCTAGTAGTGGAGTGGTTGAAAAACAGAACAGGGAAGACGCAGTCCAAAAACTATCATCAAAGGGTGTATAACTGTGAGTGGTTGCTGACACTGCAAACTCACTCAGCTATGGTATGATAGTTTAGAGAAGAAGTAGATGGAGAACGTATGTACTCTCTGCATTTTGAACTACACGTATTGAAAGCACAGCCGTTAGGAAGAGGCTAAATCAACATGGCAGCATGCTGGCTGTTCCCTGGAATAAGGTGTTACTGTCCCCTGCAGCTATAATGCATCAATATAATACTATGGATCAATAGCTCAGGCCTGTAACTATAGATGTAGTTAAGGCAGTATTTGTATTAAACACTTTACTATTATTAAAGTTCACTATTGCTGCTTTAAACTGAGGCAAACTTCTACCACTCTGCTCTTCATGTCAGCTGAACTCTGCATGACCTGTAGCCTCATTAACTCCTTTCCATATTTCCCGTGGCACTGAAAAAAAGGTTTCTTGTTCTATGGTATGACTAACCATTTGTGGTATATATTTTCCTGGTTTATATATTTATTTATTATTTTAAGGAAAATCTAAAAAGATTCTTCGTCTATTTATTGTCATCAGTGTTACTGTGTTTTCCTTCCCCTTCTGCTTATAAAATAAGCAGATGGAAATCAGGAAGCAGTCAGGATTTTTGTAGTCAATACATGGGAAATACATACATTTTTGAAAATAATCTTCTGTCAAGTGGAATTGTCCCTTTCTCAGCTGGTGTGGCATTTGTATTAAAAGATACAAGATATGAGAATATGATAACTTGGATAACTTCGATAACTTCGATAATTTCATTTTGATAATTACTAGTGATCTTTTCTGTTTAACAAACTGAGTGAGCTGAGGTAAACTGAGTGAGCTGAGCCTGATTGCCCCCTCTTCCTTTATAATTGATTTTTAATAGTCAACAAAATATGTAATAGGGCATAGTCCCCTGTACAGCTTGTGTTTATTTGTAATTCAGGTAATGCCTCTGGCTAACACTTCAGCTGTTCATGGGGGATTTCTGGGCTCCTGCAAGCCATAAAGTTAGGCAGGTCAACAAAATCTTGGGATTACTGTTTTCAAGAATTGCCTACATGAAGGCTTTAGCAGCTGAGTGTGACATCTCCTGAGAGTGTCCCTGGCACAGCAAAGGATGCACTGTCAGCCTGCTAGGGTGCTGTAAGTACTTAATAAAGCGTTGCAGAACAGTGGTGAGAACTTAGATTTGGCCACAGAAAGGAATGCCTTCACACCTGTTTTGTGGAGGACAGCTCATAACTCCAAAGCAACCACCACCAGCACCATACACTTCAGAAGTCCAGGCCCCTGGCATAAAAGATTTGCTGACGATCAGCTGCCTCAACAGAGCAAGTATAATGCTCAGTGTTTCATCTAGGGGACAACACCTATCCATTTATTGCAGCTTTTCAGAAGACACAATATATCAGAAAGACCTGCAACTGTAAATTCTGCTTATGTGTTCAGCCTTACTAGAAGCAGACACTTCAATGGGACCCACTTGTTTGGATGGGTAAGGGTACCAGTTTAATTCTTGAGAGAAAATACACTCCTTTCAGAGTATGAAATTGCTCACAGTTTTTTGATGATGGAAATTAGCTCTGGAAGAACATTTCCAGGAAAAAATGGTAGTTCCCTTTCTTTGGGCCAAGAGAAGAGAAAAATTTTACTTGTATGGAGAAATGAGTAAACCGTTTGCTAACTGAGATGTTAATGCCATACATTTGATGTGTATGGGTCTGCAGAATGATGTGCGAATAGCTGAGAAAGCATTATCCCTCCAAGGCAAAGCTGTGGTCCATGACGCATTTCTTCACTTGCTTCCCTCTTGTCCATTTGCATGGAAGGTTTATTTTGGCAGACAGTGGGTGGTGTAGACCATCATGACATCCTTAGCCCTTCCATCTCTATCAGCTTGTCAGTGGTTGTGAGAGAGAAGCGAAACCAGCCACAGGTTTGATCTATGCATTTGCCTCTGAACTCTGGGGCACACAGTACTGTAATAAATACCTCACACAGCTCGAGAAAACTGTCATACCATAGAAACACACGTCAGGAAGACTACTTGTTCTAGCAGGAGTTTTCCAATGAAACTGAGAAATACAATCAGTGGAAATGGCTTGCAGCATTGCTTCTCTCCAACTAGAGCTGCAAACCCTGCCCAAGGGGACCTGGACATCAGAGCCACTGCGGAATGGGTTGGTCTTGAGGGGGAGATTCTTCACCTGGTCACCCTCCCCCAGAAGCATTCTAGTAAATAGAAATTGTTAGAAATTGATAGATATTGTTTTGGGTATTTTGTCACTGTTTAGCCAAGAAAGAGAAAATACAAATCAATCAGTGAAAGTGATTTAGAAAGACATAGATGTTTATGAATAAACCTGGTTCCTGCTTTGGACTGATTGGACTGCAGAAGTCACTGATCTAAAGCACAATAACAGTTTCAGAAAAAATCAGGTTTTTGATTGATTTTCCTTTTTTCTCTCTTCTAATATTCTGGCTAAAATAGGTTAAAGTTAATTATCTTAACTGACCTGTACCAAAACTAGGGAAATATATATTATTTTAAGGATTTCAAACCATCCAGATTTTATTCTTGGATTCTGCCTGGGTAGAAATATTTCCTATAATTTTATAAAGCCAGAGACAGCACCTTTCTCTTAACAGTTTAGACATGAAGTATACATTCATTCAATTAAACTTTAGACCAGATCTTTCAGTGTTGCAATTCAATATACTTTCACCAAGGCTATAGTGGTTTATTCCATTGCAGTATCTAATGCATTGCACAGTCATCTTTGAGACAAATCTGTCGGCACTATATTTTTGTTAAGATTACACTTGGAGTCTAAGGAAGGCAGAAGAGCATTGCATTGATTAATACTTTGCAACATATTATAGATCTTGTTCTAGAGGGTGTTTGGCCTGATGAGTCTGCTCCCCTCTGCCAAATATGAATCACTGCTCCTTCGTGGAAGTGCTTGTGGGAGCCAAGAGTTGTGTATGTTGCAATGAAGAATAGACTCCATCTTAGACACTTTTATAAATTCCCTCTTCATGCCATAACACCTAAACATGTTTGATATGTTTATCCCTGCCAACATCCCAGAAGGTAGGAAAGTGTTTACTTTATTGTGAAGAACTGAGGAGCGGTGATAGCAGGGAAATATTCACGAAATCTAGGATGGAGAGCAATTAAATGCATGTCTCCTGAGCACGTTCTAGAGCCAGGTACCCTCTGCTAACAATCCTAACATCCTTACTGGTTCACATTGCTTTTAGGAGCAAAACTGCAATAACTTTATATGATCCATCTGCTTTTTATGGGAAGAAAGAGCTTCATAAATAGCATGTATTCACTACATTTATCTGTGGCTTTTTTGCAGGTGGGACAAACATTTGTTTAAATGAGATTTGGGGTAGTGGTGGAGGCAATGAATATGTACTTTTCCAACAGTTCACGAAGAGGTACTGCAGTTGAAAAATGCAGATTTTTCTCCATGGTCTCTGAATTATCTAACTCAAGAGAATTTATTTGAATCATTTACTTTTCTAACAACCTATGTTAAAGCAGGTGCAGACCTTACCTCTTTGTGGAGAATCTTCCTGCTAGGAAAAAAACAAAACAGTGTTAGCTTTCCAGCAGCGTTCCTACTGCTGCCTGGCAGAGGATAAGCAGAGCAGCTTTCTATTCACTGGTTGTTTGTTGAGCTGCAGCCTTCAACAGTAGAGGATCTATGCTTTGGCTCTTCCTCTCTCCTGTCATGATTTGAGTGATACGGCCTATTACCAAGCCCTCCTACTCAGTTGTTGGCAGCTTGCTCTCCTGGAGTATTGCTGCAATTGATCTTTGGAGCAGAACCTCAGTCTGAGGCTCTTTTATTGTAATATAGTTCCTACCTTACAACCACACTATTATGAGAAAAGGGAGGGAGAAACAGAGAGAGAAAAGGAAAAGCTTTGTGCAACTCAGGCAAATTCTGACCAAGAAATAGTCAATACGCAGGCATATTAACTGTGGATTAAACATGGAAGTTATGCTGATACAGCAAGAATGTATTTTGACATTAGCTATATATTCTATTTCTCTCTTATGTGGTAATAGCTTACCAGTATATTTGAAAGAATTTCAAGGGGAAACAAGTCACAGCTACATTGCGGAAATAAATCAAGTTTATCTCACCTGGAAATTGCAGTGTATAGATAACACGTGCTCTTTCAAGATGACTTCCTTTGTAAATACATGAGTTCTACACCACCAAGGAAGAAGAAGATTCTCTCCCTCCCCTTATTTGAATGGGCTAATTGAGTCACAGCAGTGATTTTGGCTACTGGAAAAGTACAGTCTTGTCATTATTCTCTATGCAAAGGCACTTTTTTTTCCATAATTTGGGATATATTTCCAAGGAGGTGATTCTGACTGCTACTGTCACTCAGACAAACGCATACAGGCATGTAAGAGCTTTTGTCTAACATTTTCTTAGCCTGTGCTTGCTAATTGTTTGATAGATTAAAGACCAAGAGAATAAGAAAGACTCCATGAACCCAAGTATGCAACACACCTGACTAACCCTAGGTTTGTCCAGATAGAGAAGCTGAACTAGCTTTAAGTTGGTTAGTTTAGCATTATCTTTTTCATTAACTTGACACAGTTACTAGGCTTTTGTAAGAATAGGTGCCCTGAATTAATTTACATGGTGATGCCCAGGCAGACATTATAGCATTTGGTTCATTTGTGAAATTCCTTGCAAGACAGAGGAACCAAACCTGTCCTAATCCTGCTTTAAGGAAAATAGCCCAGTGAGAGACCCATTAAGCCTAAAAGGAGTTTTGCCTTTGACTTTCAACCAAGCCATGCTCAAGTTCAAATTAAATACTTCCTAGGCTGCCATGTAACAGCCTAATATTGCTGTCCTTGGTGTCAGCAGCAAAAGTAGCATGTGCTTTAGTGAAGGAAATCCAGTTCAAAGGCTGAATGGAGAGGTTCCATGTAAAGAGGTACTTTTTCCATTAAGCATACTTGAAAAACTACATTAGGTGTTCCTACAGGTTTGTGTAGAAGAAACCAGAAAGGGCTAATTTCCAGTGTAGAGACATTCTGCTTTGTGATTTACAAATCGTACCCACTCACACTCAGTGCTTTTACACATGGGAAGCTGGTGCACAGTGATGGACATACTAGGCTCCAAGGTGGTCCTTAGTGAATGACAGACCTCGAAAAGATTATGTTGTTGTCCTGGGTTCAGCTATAGCAGTCATTTTTCTCCTTCTTAGTAGATAGTGCAGTGCTGCTTTTTTTAACTTTCAGCCTGGGAACAACACTGATAACACTGACGTTTTTAGTTGTTGCTAAGTAATGTTTATTCCAACCAAGGACTTTCTCAGTCTCATGCTTTGCCAGGGAGGAGGGGAAGCCGGGAGGAAGCAGAGACAGGACACCTGACCCAAACTAGCCAAAGGGGTATTCCATACCACAGCACGTCATGCTCAGTATATAAACCGGGGGGAGTTACCCGGAAGGCCCAGATCACTGCTCGGGTCGGGCTGGGTATCGGTTGGCGGGTGGTGAGCAATTGTATCCTCTCCCCTTGTTATTTCACTAATCATTCTTATCATTGGTGGTAGCAGTAGTGGTTTTGTATTATACCTTAGTTGCGGGACTGCTCTTATCTCAACCTGTGGGAGTTACATTCTTCTGATTCTCCTCCCCATCCCTCCGGGAGCGGGGGGAGGAAGGGAGGGAGTGAGCGAGCGGCTGTGTGGTTCTGAGTTACCGGCTGGGCTCAAACCACGACAGTTGTCAATTCATCATTTCAGTTAGTACCACTTACCTGACTCATCTGCCATCTGATTATTACTCACAATATTTTTTACGAAATATTAAATAATCATTCTCTGTTTGCCATCTCTGTACCATCCATGATTTTCTACATCATAATTAAACTGAAGTATTCAGATTTGACAATTCTTTCCCTTTTCTTATTTGTCCTTATCTTTTCCCATTATATATGCCTAAGTAACTTCATTCTTTGACCTTTCCCAAATAAAGCCCATCCATCAGCTCCCCCTCTCCTCCTTTTAAATGTAATTTCTGTCCCCTCACCGAGTCCTTGCATGCCAGTGCCCAACAAAGCCAGTCCTGGGCTTATATCAGCTTCATGAAATACCTCCAGAACTTCCAAGGACCCTCCTTCAAAAACATCTGAACTCTTCTCGAGACCAAGATCTCCCTTTCCTACTTGCTCTTTGCACTGCAGAGTGAAGGATAACTTCAATCCCACACCACTCTTAGCATCCTGGCTCTTGGCAACCTGGCACTGCAGCTGCCCTATCTAGCCTGGGCTCTGGTGAGAGGCGGGTGTTCAGCTCTATGCTCACTCAGTGGATGCCAGTCTGAGCTGGACCCTCTGGTTCTGCTTGCTTTTTGTCTCCACATTTGCTACAAGGCAAATGTTATGTCTCAAGAAGCTATCATAAAGGAAAAAACAAATTACTGTGGACAAGAGAGGTGAAGAGAGATGAAAGTTATATAGCATTTTCCTAGAGTTTCTGTCAGCTCCTGGGAGATATTTATTACTCCCCTCTCCTGCTCCCATTAGAGAGGCAATTCCTACTGTTTGCTTTGTCATATACCTATTCCCTTATCTCTTTTTCCATGTAGAAATGTCCTGACCTATTAACTCTCTCTCATTTCCCTGTGATCCTTCTCAATATCTTTCCCAGTGTTAGCATATACTTTTCCAAAGAGGTTAACTAAAATTACCAGTAGTGCTCAAGATGCAGACACACCATGCAGCTATATAATGTTACAAGAATGCTATCTGCTTTATTTTCAGTTCCTTCCCTAGTAATTACCAATGCGCTATTTGCCATTTCTCTGCCATGGAGCTGACTTTTCAAAGCACTATCCATAATGACTCCCAGATCTCTTGCTAGTTTTGTAATAGCTAATTCCCCTACCTAATAGCTAATTTAGAGTTCATCACTGTGAAAATAGTCATATAGTTGGTTTATTCCCCTTCTTGTGCCTTGCATTTATCGACATTTCATTTGTGATTTTCACTGAATTTCACTGAATCTGTGATTTTCACTGAATCTGTGATTTTATCTCCTTCTCACTCAGTACTGTGAGATCCTTCCACTGCTGTTTGCAGTCAATTGCACATTTCACTTTTCCAGATAATTCTGTGCCTTCTGCAGACTTCCTTGCCTCCTTTTTAATATTTTTGTCCAGATGACCACTGACAATTTTGAAATGCACAGATTCCAATATATCTCTTCTGGGACCACCCTGGTAACATTCATCCATCATGAAACACCTTATTTTATCCTTGCTCTTTTTTTTCCTGTTTTTCAGCCAGCTATTTATCCATGCCAGGACATATGGAGTTTTTCCAATTAACTCAGTTTATTTGGATGCTTGTTAAGGGACTCTCCCAAGAGATTATATCTTTCCTGCTGTCCTGGAGCTGTATCTAGTAAATCTGTGCCCTGTGGCATGTTGGTCAAGTTGCTGGGACTCCTTGATCTCTGGAGATATGTAATGGTTGGAGAACACCATGAGCTGTCTTGGGGAAGACTCTCTGGAGTCTCAGCATCATGGTGACATTGCAGGATCACAGTGCCATGATACAAAGCCACAAAGAGACTAAAAGAGGCCCACAGAGATCAGATCTTGATATTTCCCTATCCCCAGGCACTCATTCACACACTGTGAAGAACTGAATGGCTTTTGGAGCAGGGTGGCAGCAAAGATTTTAATTTTGTTTTCAATGTGGCTGGTGTATTGGAGAGCGCCGCTGTTAGAGCAAGTATAAGTAATTCTAAGTCTTCATTTGTAGGACTGAGGATTCACTGAGCTCCTGAAACCTTTTGTTCAATACACAAGAACATGATAGAAATAAGTTGTTCAGATTCGTGGGAAAAAATAACTTCTTAAGTCTCTATGCTGTATTCAAGTACAAGTAAATATGTGACTCTGAGTCTTCATTTTAGAACATATGAAAATTTCTGCACTATGTTATCAAAATATTTTCCTTGTGCAAATGCTATATTTTACTTTTTCTTACTTCTACTGATGAATTAACAGCCTAACTCAGTCTTTTCTGAATTCTTTGTAGTTTCCATATGAGACTCAACTGTGCAAAAATCAACAGTGCTTAGAAGGATGATAAATTATTGCATGTGTTGGGAGCAAAGCAATGTGAATTACCCATTCCAGTTGCTTTGGACCTCTTTGGACCTCTGCATCATATTGCAGAAACAGCAAGTTTTAAATCTGGGTAGGATTAGTTTATTATTTTAATGTCTATTAGATATTCCCTCTCAGTACAACTGATAAATTATTGTCCCTTTTCTGAAGCAAAAAAGTGTTTAATCCAAAAGTTGGCATATTAGTAAAATCTATCCCAAACATAGTCTCTCACCCTGCCTCAGCTTGCCATCCATATAAGGTCTCATAACTATAAACATATTTAAATGTTTAAGTGAAACAGGACAATAAAGGACATTTGGCCAACATTCTAGGGCATTTGAACCCAAATATGGGACTTCTGGCTAGAAAAAAAAAAAGTTATATTTCCCTTAACTTGACCTTTTGAGCTGCCAACCTTTTTATATATAAAACATCTTTATATGGGGGAGCTATTCTCACTGTGCTTTTCTAACATGTGCAATGTTTTAAGTGAGGTCCTAGATGAAGGGCTGGAACAAGCAAACATCTACAGCATAATAGAAGTGCAACAACATACCACATGTCTTCACAAAAACGTCCAACAATGATCTTAGATTAGACTGGAATTCCCAAACCATTTTGATTAATTATAATTGCCTGCATGCATTAGCAAGGAAACCTCCCTTCTAGACAAAATGCAGCTGCATGTTCTGGCCTGGTAACCTTTTCTCTAAATGTACTGGTACAGCTCAGAAACAGCCCTTCCTTGAAATGGTATAGTTTTCCATAGTTCTTTTTCCTCTGGGATCAGTGGGGTCAAAAGTGGTTGCAAATGTACTGAAAATGCTGTTAGTTTATTTTTTTAAGAGGGAAAGAAGCCAGTGATGCCAGGATATGACTTCATCAATGCTATTTTTTCTATGTGCCTCCAGAGACGTGTGCCCAAACGATATTCTACACAACCACCTTCTGAATTTTGTCATGAAAACAACGTAAGTATAGAGGATGAATAATAGTGTCAGTAGCAAAACGCATGCCTTGGCTATTTGTGCACTGTGCCCATCCAGTGTACATCCAGTGAAAGCAATGGGAAACCTTCTATTAACACGGTGGCAAGCAGCTCAAGCCTCAGAGTAATTCCTAATACCAAAGTGAATACCCTAGTATTAGTAATAAAGAAACATGTGGCTCTTGGTGAAAATTCCCAATGCCCTTATGCCCATTTACAGGCCTCTCATCACCAGGAAACTGATCAGAGAGGAGCTCATCTGGAGTTTCAGTGGCTGCCTGAAGCAGCTATTGCTTTCTGAGAAACATTGGATGAAGATGTAGAGGAAGACGGGAGATAATTTTCATGGGCTTTAATTTGTCTGTACCTGTGTTTTGATGTATCTATATAACCAGCTCAGAATCAAACAACTGAACTGGTGGAAAATTGAACCTAACTCCCTTGAGTTCAATGCCCTACCTAAGAGGATGGTTTTCATTGTTTCGGTGTGAACTTTGTGTCCTCTGGGTTTAACTCCACATGACGATTTCTTTTCATACAGGTTTCTTGCTAGAGTCGTACGCCTGATATAACTTAGTTCTTCATTCACACACTTTTCAGCTGATGTATACTGGCATGTACTGTAAACAGCTGCACAAATATATGTATACAACATTGGTGGCTATATGGGTAATTAACACTTGCAATTATGCTGCATTTTATGCTATGCGAGCATATAGAGAACAAGGACATGGACCTGAGCTGCCATTGGCATGCAATGTGTAAAGAGAAGCAAGAGGAGGACAAACAGGGCTCTTGGCTTCAGGAAGGGTAGACTACTCTGGGTCTCAGGTTATGCATCAACCACCACAGGTTTCCTTTTTCCTTCTTCCAGCAGTCCCTATTCTCCTCTATCACTTACTTTGTTACTTCTGAAGAGTTCAGCAGTTGCTAAAATAAGAGAAGAAACAAAAAAGACTTTTGTTGAGAATATCCTTGGAAACAGCAGTTGGGAAAAAAATTATTTAAAAATATGTTCCAGCTGTCTAGCTTTTGACCAAGTTAAAAGCTGGCCTGCACCCCAGAGACCTTTCCCTTTTTAGTCAGAGTACCAACAACTGTGCTGGAACTATTTGCATGAATTAAGGCAATAGGGAGCTATCTCAAGCTCAACATAAAGCTGTATTTTAACATGTTGCTGTATATATGTGTATGCACTGTATACCTTTCAACTTGGGTAACTGTTGCTGCTATAAACAGATTAATATAAACTCACCATCTTGGTGAAAAGACTTCACGCTTCCACTCCCTTGCAATACTTTTGCCTGCAGCTCCCTGTCTTGCTGATTCCTAATTCCTTCCCACATTTTATTAAAAACCTGCTTCCCCCCCCCTCCATTGCTTATAGCTTTTAATTTCTTTCTATTATTTAATGCTGTAATTGTTGAATTTTGCTGGATGTTGCAAATCATACAGCATAAAAACTTTCTGTGAAGTCTGGACTAATAATTTATTGTCATCCTCAGGGATACTTGTGGTTTTCCTTCCCATAAATGAATAAAACCTTTTTTTCCCCAGTCCTTTCATGTAAAAGGCAACAGCCTTTTGTGGCTAAGACCTGGGCAGTTAGGGAGTCTTGAATTTCTCTCTAAGCCATTGCCTCTCTCTGACCTTAGATTAGTCATCTCAACATTGTGTGCTTCTACTATCCCAGTGGTCAAAAGCGGATTTTAAACCCACATGTATTCAACTCTTCATATGATTGAGATATGTGGATGGATGCTTTGGGTATACACTGATTTCCTTTTAAAATTTGGTTTATTACGGGAATAAACAGTCTTAAAAAAAAACCACCAGAAAACAACATTTAAGAAGAGAGTAAAGAAATAAAAAAGGAGGACAGAAACTGAAGGCCACCCAAGTAAATGGGGAGGTGCACCCAGATTTCAGCAGGTTTGAAACAGGTCATCCGTGTCAAGTGTATTAAACAGATACTGCTATAAGTCAAATGTTCTGTATCACAATATCCACAGTCCGCCATTACTAGAGGACATACATGATCACGAACAAATGGTCTGGCTGAGTCCTTTCCCTGCACAAATATTCACTGAATCCATGGAGTGAGCGAAACACACATGTGCATCTTTTTTCAGGATCAGGACTCTATTTTCCTTCCAACATAGCGATTGGAGGAATGCCTCTCTGGAAGAATCTGAGTGTTTAAATATCCCCAAAAGTGGAAATATTGTAATTCAGAGACCCATTGTTTTAATTAGCAAAGTGCTGAAATCCCCCTTTAGTTGATCTATTCTTTGGCTCTTTGTTCAATTCTCTGGATGTTCAGCCTATGAACATTATAAGCATGTGTGTCCTTATCCTTACTTTAAAAGCTTGTTTGTGGTTCATTATGGGCTATTAGGGAGCACACATCAAGCAATTGTTTTGGCAGGGATACAGGAATTTTTTCACACTCCGGCAAGAAGAATTCTATCCTACTGAACATGAGGCTTCATGTTTGGATCTGCTGCTCCCTCTCTCCTTCTGAGCATGCTTACATAAGGAGAGCACCTCTTTGAAGGACAATATGGCAAATAGTCAGTCTCAAAGTGTCAACTGTAGCTTGAATGTGCAAGGTATTTTTCCCTTACCCCACATTTCCAAAAATAACGGCACAAAAATCACTGCAGCACATCAGAAACTCAAGAACTGGAGAGAGGTGTAGGTATTAGGGTATTTTGAAAGAAAGGTGTTGTCAGCAACCTCTGGGCTTGGGAGAAGGGCTGGATGAAAAACATTACAAGTGCAATGTTAGGAAGCTTATGTGTGAAGTTTCTAAGCTAGGCATTTGCAGGCAGGATCTCACATAATAAGGTGCTTCTCAGACTGACAGTGGGTAGAGATGAACATAAACCAACATGAGCTCTAAGCTAAGCAGAAGCAGTCATCACAGTTCCTACATGCTCTTTAATGTCTTCCAAATTAGACAAGCTCCAGAAAGCGTGGATTTTTGTCAGAGAACTACCATAAAATCTTATGAGCTTTGGCTCTGCTAACTGCAACTTTTTGGCTAATATACCCTACTCAGAGTACAGATACCTTCCAGATCTTGCTGTATTCCCCCAGATGATTTGCTCTTTTGGTTATTCTCCCTGAGTCCCAGGCAGAGGCTGTAGTTTCCCCCTCTGAAGGTGGTATGATGTGCAAGACTAGCCTGGTGAGGCAGAAAACACCATGCTCCCTTCCTAATCATAAAATCATAAAATTACACAGCAGAAAATAGTAAAAATGTATTAAGTAACCCTGATATAAACTCTTGACAGTAAGTTTCCTGAAGGCAGACACACTATCAGTGCTATATGTAGGTCTGGCAATCAGCCCAGGAGAGAGCTGTTTCTCTGTTGGGATCCTCTAGCAAAGCAATAACGTTTTGGAAGGAACCAGACCATAACACTCCTGCTCCTAGAAAGTGTACATCTCAATCCTGTTGGCTGAGGAGGAGGCCGAGGATGTGGGGAATGCTGTCTGAGACACCCGTTGCAGCACCGGCAATGAGACTGCAGATGTGCAAGGATACAACCACCAGCTGGAGTTACCCCCTGAAGGAGGCTTCTCCAGAAGGAGAAGTGCCTTGGGGCAGCCCAGAGCTGGGGGACAGGCTAATGCCACCTGGCTGCTCAATGACCCTCTCTGATGGCCAAGGGGAAAAAGGGGATGGGGGCAAGGTCTTTGCTGCTGCCCAGCGATGTGCTGTGATTGTAAAGGTCGCATCTTGTGCTGGAGCTGAGCTGGCTGGTGGTGTAAAACTTTGACTGTTACTGCAGTGGTGGTTTCTGTGCACTGCTTCCCTGCCACTTCAGAAAACTGTCTTGGCTAGGGGACCCCCACCTGCTATAGCTCAGACAACCGTGTAATAATGTAATAAATGCAGGTAATTCTAAGAAACTTTTTTAAATCCCCAGACCTTGACCGAAATTCACTTAAGCCAGCTCCTATTAAGTTCAGACAAATTTGAAGCAGGCACTACAATATCATCTTTAAACCTATAAGAAAGTCATTTCAACCTTAATGTTGTTACAGACACAACAGAGAAAGGCACTAATGCCTTCAAAAGCTCCCCGGTAATTTACAGATGCTGCAACCAAGGCAAAGAGCTAAGCACTGAGAGACAAATCTGATAACTTGATGCAATACAGGTTTGTATCTGTTAATCCAGCATTCATGAACTGCTGCACTTTGTCAGGGATGACTTCTGTGCAAAACCAGTCTACTGTACTCCCTTTTTCCTTTGCACTGGAAAACACTGCAAAAGCTACATACAGACTACCCCTCCACATGCAAGTGATTTCTGTGACCAGTACAAACTCTGTCTTTGATCTGTGGCTACATCTCAAATGTAGAATTAGTTTAAATAGATCTAATCTCCCCTTTGCACAGTTTCTGGTCATTTTGAGATGCTCCATTCTGGGAAGTGGTTGAAAGAAGGCTTGATCCCTGTCCTGGTGCATCCCGGCAGCTGGAAAAAGGGGATTTTGAAGGAGGGCAGTACCTTACCAGGGTCAGGCACCCCCAGAATATTTTGGCATAGCAAATATTTTGTTCAAATTAAAAAAACCCCACAACCCAAACATCAAGCAACTTACCAACAAAATAAAAGGAGACTCAAATCTGCTTGAAGAGGTGTGTTTAGATGAAGTCCTGTATCACACAGGTGATTACATGTTCCCACAGTAACTCACTGCCAGGTGAGAAATCCCATGTAAAATAATTATACTTAAACCCACATACTTACGTAAGGCAAGGCAGTAGTAGCAAATGCTTTCTCCTTCTGGCTCAGAGGGCAAAACTGCTCTCTACTGGGGAAAAAAATGTAGACAAAACCCAAGGGAGCCAGGGATCCAGATATGTAAACCTAGTCTGAGTAAGTAAGGATTGGGGATTAAGACCGATTGCTGACTGGAAACAGCTATGCATAGAACACAAGCATAAATATTTTAAATATGTGTGCAGACCTAATAAGGTAAAGCCAGAAATTAGATAGTAGGGGAAAGGGGTGGGCTGCAAGTAAATAGGTTTATCAGGAGATTAATTGTCTGCCAAACCACACTGATCACTGTTTACAGTGCTTAGTATTCAAGTCATTCAATTTGAAGAAGACCTCCACTTCCAGCCTAGTGGTGGCAGGCACCAGAACCTCCCAAGCTGCTGGATGTTTTCTTTTAAATTCTTAATTTTGCCACCCCTTGAACAGAGGAAAACTTAAACAGTAGGCAGAACCTCCCCTCTCCAAACCAGTAATGTTCTCCAGAAACTGCTGCAGAACATATATGTTGCCTGTGTTAGTAGAACATAAAGAAGAAATATGGCCCTCCCTTTCTGCAGGTTTCCCCAGAAGAAACTTAGGCACAGAATTAACACATGACATCTCTCAGATAATTTCTTAGATCTATAGAAATGGTCCAGAGAAATGGGGAAAGCCTCTGTAAGTAACTGCACTGTTTCATTTAGCAACCCTTGAAAGACAGGAGCAGAAAGTCCACTTTGATACAAGGTATTAGAGTCTCATATTCAGACTCCTTCACACAGAACATGGCAAAATTGTCTATGATGTGGCCTATATGGAAATCAGCATTTAGTTTTGGCATTTATTTTTCTGCCCAGGCGAGTAGCTGGTTTGTAGGCTCATCTGCTGAGTTTGCACACCAAACAGAAGTGCTTATCAACTGCATACACAATCAATGACCTTTGTGTAGCAGCTTGGTTCCCAAAAAAGCCTGCAGGTGACGGGCAGACAGTGCTGGAGGAAGCTATTCATCAGTCTGGTTCTATGAGCATGGCTATCACATGCTCTGCTTCTCTGACATATCGTTCAGCTTTCTTCTTTTGTTTTTCACATGTCTCAGTGTTCAGATGCTCACTATCAACTTGATCTTGAGTCATTCCGTGGAGGCCATCAGGTCCAAACAAAAGAGATCATCTATTCAGACTGCTCACCCAGCTGTAAAACCTCTTCACCAAGGTTGCCAAATGGCATACTTTCACAAACGTAGCGATACTTGGAGAAATTATACTTCATTGCAATGTGCAATCAAATTCCTTATGTCTGAAGATTTCAGACCAAAAGCTTCTTTGAAACAGTATTAGATGTTAGATGCTGCTGTCGGTCACCATCAGTTGAGAGACTGTTGCTCTCTTACTATTACAGAGAACAAAAGGATGCAAGATGTGGTGTAAAAGTGAAAGGTCTTACCCTTCCCTTTAAGCTCCTGGAGGCCAGCAGTGGTAACAATAAAAAGGAAGATGTGCCTTACCACAGCCTGTCTTGCTAGTGCAAGGGTAGAGAATATGGAGTTTCATAGAAGTGAAGGCACAGGTAAAATGCAACAGCTTAATCCCAGCAGTGTTAGAGGACAGACTCGAAACAGGGAAAACACCCCAGCCCTCCATCAGGAATCAGAGAATCTCTTCATTGTTTCTGGTGGATTTTACTGAAAAATTTTCCCCTTAGGAAAGAATAATGCAGGAGTTTTAGTTAAAAAATAATAGTAATCTAGTAATTTAGATGACCAAGATATAATGAAGTTTGAAAAGAAAGTAGAATAATCCCACAGGATCCTTTGAGTGGATATCCTGAGTTTTCAATCTGCAAGCTTTGGAATATTGACATTCCATTAGCAGATCTTTAAGCTTTCTAGCTGCTTACTCCCAGCTAATCAATGTCCAAATTCTCTGGAGTAGCTCAGAAAGCACACATTTTTTTTAAGGTAAATGATATCTTTCTTCCAGTTTCCTTTCTTCTGCATGGAGTAGTGCAGTAGGACAGAGGCACAGGTAAGACTGTGTGAATATCTCAGAGCAAAAACATTAAAAGGGAGTCTGAAGATTATTACTTTAATCTACTCTGCTCTGCTCTGCTCTGCTCTACTCTACTCTATTCTATCCCCAAGCTTTGGTACAGATGCTTCCCCACTTCTTTCAACCCCTTGCTTCCTGAAACTGTTTCCAGGAAGCAAGCTGGAAGGTCCCATCTGGAAATCAGATGCAGAGCGAAGACTCAGCTTCTCTATTCTGCATGCTCTATTTGGTACTTTTCATCTAAAATGGGAGAGACTGGAGGGCTGTTGGGCAGGAGGGCCTGGGAATGTGTTGCAGAACTCAGTAGCTGTTTTTGAAGCTGTGGTGTTTTGCCATGGGCAGAATTCCCGGGGTTCTGCGCACTTGATTAAAAAAGTAGAATGAAAAGCGGGTGTGTAACAGAGGATTCCTGGGCATGATTTTCATTTGTGGTGCTCTGCAAGAGACCCATGGGAGGAGGAAAGGGACACTGACTGCAGGATGTCAACGAGGACCTTGGAAGATACTTTGTATCTGCAAGCCATTTCATCCTCTATCCTCACCTATAGCACTTTCTCTTTCTTGTGCATTACAATTCTGCTTCTTCAGGCTTGTGATTGTGCACAGATAGGTGAAATTTTCTTAAAGTTATTTCCAGTCTAAAGAAGAGAGAACTCTGAGGCTGGAAATCAAAAATACACAGGGTTTGTAATTACACAATGCTCATTTGTCTTGGTCAGACGGGATCAGTCTGGCTAATATTTAGGTTTCTGCAGATGTTTCACCATCTTCCTGGGTTAAAAGTTGACACATTGGAACAGCAGGAGTCAAAAAGATTTTATTTAAATTAAAAAAATCAAACCAACCCAAACAGCATGCAAACCCAGTTTCATTTCACTACAAAATCAGAAAACAGGCCAAAAATGTATTAAAGTATACAGTACCAAGTGATTTACTCTGAATACTGCAACTGATTATGAGGATACATTGGTATTGTGTTTTTGAAGTGATTTTTGAAGTGATTTAACTTATAATAGTAATTTGTAAACCAACTTTTCCATTAAAAACATCTAGGAATGTCTAAAAATGTCTAGGAATTTGGGTAACAAAGAGCCTTTGCTCCAGTTTGTAGCATGCCATTGAGAATCTCATAAAATATCAGTTTTTCCCCAGTGACAAAGGAGTTGTATTTACCTAATAGGAATACTTCATTGTTCTGGGAGTTTCAAGAATGCTTTTGAAATTTCCTTTATAATACTGATGAGAAAACAGTATTTCTTTTTAATCAACAGGAGCAACTCATGCCTACATTGGGCTTTAGGGTCTACCAAAATAGACTGCTGCTTCTCCCCATCATGGCACCCAGCAGAACTTGGAGCTTCCCACAGTCTGTGATGCTGCATCACTCCCATTTCCCTCCATCTCCTGCTTCAGTAATATCCTGCCCTCAAATACTTCTGTCTGAAAGCCCTTCATCTGGTGTTCTCACCTATTTGCTATTATTTCATGTGTTGCATTTCTTTTTCTGTGGGTCTCAGAATGAAACTTATACATGAACACAGTTTCACCTCCCTATATCCGTCTCTTTTCCCAGCATGGTCACCATCTCGTTACTTAGTAAAAGGAAATCACTTTGCACTCAGAAGAAAAGGTCACCACTATTGATGTTGGACATCAAATTACCATGATACCTGTTGTCTATCAGAAAACAGTCATATCAAGGTAACCATATAGTCAGTGCCCACCTATACTCAGATGTTTTAAAGGGAGACAAGATAAGCCAGTGAGACAGAAACATGAGAGTCTCAATAATTATAAGTCCTCCAAATGATCCCTAGAGCTAGCAGTGAATAGATCCCTCTCACAAAGTCATAAAGATATGACCTTTGAAGGTCCCTTCCAACCCAAACTATTCTGTGATTCTATGATGTGTCCTAAAGTGGATGGTGGAGGGGGGACACAAAGATTTCTGTGAGATGCATGCCTTTGACAAAGATTTCTTCATATTTCTAAGAAGTTTTGCTACCCAGCCTCTCTCCATTTCAGCTGTAGAACTTTTTTATAAATTTACTATAGCCCCAGTTGAAATGGTTTATACAAAAGGGATTTCACATTCTCCTCTTAAAATTCATTTCATATGAAAGTTGTATTTACCTTTAATTTCAAGAGAATCAAGAATCCAGATTGATACTTACAATAAATCATTCACTAATTGGTTTCATCAAAGTCAGGATAAACTTAATTTTAAAATAGGGGAACACAGTGTCGTAGAAATAAATACCTTTTCTTCTGTCAAGAAGCTGAAAAATCAGAGGATGTTTCAGCTTACAGATATGCACGCTACTATTGTTGAGTAGCCAAATCCACATTAAACTCATTTGCCACCTAGCTTGAATAGGTGGAGCAAGAAGGGGGAGGAATCAGAAACAATGACCTTCCCCAATGTCATTACCCTGCACCTACATAGAGGTAATGAAACACCATAGTTAGCCGCAAGATGTAGTTTATATCACTTTTTGAGACACACAACAGAGAAGAAAAGAGAAGAAAATGACTACATAACAAACTCAAGCCGACTTTCCAACTTTCTTGAGCTCCTGAAGGCAGAAGCTGAGGATCTAGCAGGATTAATCCCAAGCCGTTATGCATTAGCTGCATTTTTGCTTACATTGAGCCAACCCACACTTTGAAGAGTAATATACTTCTATCAGTCATTCATAGCATCATAATGGCAGTAATTTAACTCCTTTGGGGTTTCTGTAAGATCTCTGCAAAAAAGCAAGTGGAAGAAAGTATATGGCTGCTGCCTCAGGCCTTCTGTGGGCGTTAAATACATGTAGGCAAATAGCCGGCAAACCACATATTCAAACCAGCATATGCATATTCATCCGTTTTGCTCAGGTTTGTGTAGGACTGCTTTTAACTTGGTGAAGAAAAAGTCTTCTCCCTTCTTCCCTCTGTTAGTCCTATCACTACTTTTTGTAAGAAAGTAGCACCCTAAACTACTTGGTGGATACAGCCTAAAGAATGTTGAGAAAGAGAGGGGAAATATACATACCTACTGTGTATATGTAGGTTTTGAAGGGTCAGATCATGTGTTATCTGCACTTAGTGATTTTTAGCGGGGGAAGAGTACTGTTTTCAGCAACTCCGCTACAGCATGTCTTTATTGTCACATTAACTCCTGCAGCTAAATCCTCTCAAAGTCAGTGGAAATGGGTGGCCACTGTTAGTACAGGGACTGAAATGTAAGGCAGTTAGCAGCAGAACTGCAGTTTCTGCACCAGGATCTTTCCAGGAGCATGGCAGAAAGGAGAGCTCTTGCACACCCAGCTCCCCACAGGTAACCCTGTGATGGGAGATGTAGCCACAGCAAGCATGGAAGAGGCCAAGCCTCATGATCATGTGGTAGGCTGTCAGGCCATTTTTGTCATCTCTCAACAACTATCTTATGCTCACATGGCATCATGATGATAAAACATTGGAAGTATAGGGGGCTGGAAATGTAAGGGATTCTCCCTCCATCCCTAATGAATCAGGAACAAGGCCAATAGAACTTAAAACTTCCCAAATTCACATGTTCAGGAGTTCTACCTGGACTGAGAGCAGATGAAGGTGAAAGTTAGTGTTGTCCCACTGGAGACAAGAAAGGAGCCCTGGCTCCTGCTCTTTGTTCTCACCTTTTCAGGAAAGCTTTAATTCATTAGGTATTTGGCATTTGTGGTACCTAGTTTCACTCTTTCCTTCCCTATCTGCGCTGAGCTTATTCCAGGACCCAGCAGCACTAATAGCCAGGACTCAGGTATATTTGCCCCATTTTACTGTGTGCTGAGACAGGCTCTGCAGGGCACCCTGCTCACACTTGCACTGATGTGATCAGCAGTCTTTCCACCTCTTCAGCCTAGTGGTGACCTGTGCTACCTTGCTTCCTGCTGCAGGGGCGAGAACAGCTCCTGCCTCAGATTTAATCAAGTCAGACTTGTTCTTACCTCCCTGCTGCTGCTCCTTGGCTGCTCCGTCTTTCTTGTTGACCCCAGCTGGCCCTGTTCCTCTTCAGCAGGTACCTTCTTGCTGTCCCTTTCTCCTTTTCTTCTGTTCCCAGTCCTCCCTTTTCCCAGTTCCTTCCCTCCTCTTCTACTGTTCTGTTTCAAAGTATAGTTTTACACATACAGACATGAAAATAACATTTCCTTTTGTCTTGTATTTGTCTGCCTTTCAACTGATATAATCTTTCCAAAGAGGGCTATGGAGTATTATGTGTAACATATATCATCACTTCTAACCCGCACAGAACATCTAACACAATGGATCCTCAAACTAAAATGTGATCTGTTGCTGCCTGTTTAATACAAGCAGGCATTTGATAATTATTGAGCACTTCTGACACTGGAATCATTTTATCAACATTTTGCCCTACCCCCTGTATTTATAGATATTTATACACACACACACAGATAGACATAAATATGTAAAGTGAACCCAGGGACAAACATTTTTTTCCAGGTGCAGCCTCTTTGCTGAGTAGGAAATCAATCCTGCTAGTGGTCAAAACTTATTCTTAGCTTTTGTGGATGTTTCTTATATTTATTCTTTTCCAGCATCTCTTTCAAGTCATTGGATTAATCACCACGAACTTTCTTAGACTTTCTAGTCCTGACTCTTTAACTGGATCTATCCCCTGATACATTCCACATAACTTGCAGTAACTTTTGCTCCAAGTGTCCTTCCTGCGGTGCTCCTGCCTATCACTCCATAAGGATTGCTCAGCAGAAGTCCTCTCAGATCTGGAGAGTGTAGACAGCAGTCAAGGTCTGCTGCGTACTTACTACCTTGTACTGGCACCCAACCAGAACCTGCGGTGCTCACAGCTGCTGCACCTTTTTTGCCTCCAGCACATTCTGAATTAGCATGTACTGAAAATATTCATTTCACAGATGTTCAGCTTCAAATTCCCCTGTTTAGAAGACAAACTATACTGGAAAAAACCCCAGATTTTAAGGGAAGAGTCTTCCCATGGACAAGTGGAACTTTTCACCAAAGCTCTTACTTTGCTTTCTTTTTGGAGTAGTCTTTGGCACAGCAAATTGTCATCACCTGGAACAGTTTGTTTAATTCATATTAATTGTTGCTCTGTGTGTCTTAGGTTACGCTTACATTTGCACTCAGTGTACTAGCCCTGAAAAAATTGTATCAGCCACAGTAGGATCTGAGCAAGGTCACCCACCTATACTACAGCCCATATATTAAACTTAGGCTTGCTGTGGTGGGATGCATCCTCCGTTTCTAGATGCCCTTCTGGTATAACATCCTAAAATAATTGAATTAGTTTCAATGGAATCAGGATTTCATTTCTAGGTTTTGCTTTGCCTTTGGTGCAAGGCTACAAAATCTCAAAGTAGTGTGAATACGCCTTTTTCCTTTCTGTTGCACAGCATAAATTTTACTTTTACCTTCATCACCAGGACAGACATTACCAGGAGCTATCTTTTGGACAGAAGGAACATGAAAAGAACTACAAAATTCTAGGTTGATGAATGCTTGTGAGGAATATTTTCAAATGTGTTTTTCCTCAAGGTTGTTGCTTCTGTGTGCAATGGTTGTTCGTTTAATTCAGACAGCACCTGTCTCTGATCATTATTTTTTAAAGAGTTCTGGTAATCCATAAACTTAATCTAGAAGAGAAAACATCCTGTTTCTAAAATACTCCAGTGGAATCTCACTGTGGTTTAGATTACTCCTTAATAAGGTGTACACACTGAAGCATTTTCTTCACTAGACATGCTGTAGTCTCCTTCCTCCCTTTTCCTGGTTTTGCAGATACATTTTCTTTCACTGCTTCAGAATTTCCTTAAAGTTCTTACAGTGAAAATTCCCCTAATATCAGCAACTAATATGAGCAGCCTGGAGTTTAAGGACACCCCAGGAGCAGAAATTCCAGAACTTCTTATTGTTGTAGACTATAGAATGTATCAAGAAATCCACAGCTGACATGGTGCTCTTTCATTTAAGGCCCTGTCTTAGCCTGGATTAAAGCTCTGAACAGAATGAGGCACCATGAATAAATAGGCACATAATGCAGAACTTCCTCTATGTCTGGAGTTGAAAATAGTTTGCTTGTCTCCTGCTGATGGTTTTTTTATTCTCTATCCTCACATACTACTAAGAATGGCACTATTCCCAACTTTTTGGTGGTGAATATTTGCCATGAAAAGAGCACTTGGCTACTCCAGAAATGAAAAATGCAGCCACAAATCCTCCCTTTCTCTTTCAACAGGAATGCTGGTATGGTGTCGCAGTTTAACCACAGCTGGCCACTAAGTTCCATGCAGCTGCTCCCTCACTCCCTCCCGCCCCCTGTGAGATGGTGAAGAGAATCAGAAAAGGTAAATTTGAGACAAGAACATTTTAATAATTGAAATAAAATTATCATTATTATTGTTACTATTACCATTATTAATAATAATAGTAAAAAATAGTAACAAAAAGGTAGACAACAAAGAGAGAGAAATAAAACCTGAGAAAGAGAGAGATGCACAATACAATTGCTCACCATCTGCTGACCGATGCCCCGCTTGTCCCCAAGCAGTGATCCACTCCTCCTGGCCAACTCCACACAGCTTATATACTGACCATGATGTTCTACGATATGGAATACCCCTTTGGCTAGTTCGGGTCAGCTGTCCTGGCTGTGCTACCTCCCTGCTTCTTGTGCCCCTCCTCACTGGCAGAGCATGAAAGACTGAAAAGTTCTTGATCAGGGTAAGAACTACTTAGCAACAACTAAAACATTGGTGTGTTATCAGCATTGATCTCAAATGAAAGCCAAAACACAGCACTGTGCTAGATACTAGGATGAAAATTAACTCTATCCCAGCCAAACCCAGTACATATAGACCTGCTGATCACTGCTTCTAGTGTTTCTTCTGCCTACTGGGGTGATCTCTGAAGTTGGGAGTTGGGTCTCTGTCTCAGTCATGGTGTTCTCAAAGGCAGTGGTCTGCCTGCTTCTTCTCCTCTGGGACAGCATGTCCAGCACCATTAGAGGAAAAGAGGATCTTCTTTCATGTGTCTTCTTGGTTTCTTCCTATTTTCTCTCTGTCCTGAGGGGGAGGAGAGTGAGCAGGTTCTGACTGGGTACCAATACAATGCAGTACATACGCAGAAGACCTTGACTGCTGTCTACACTCTCCAGATCTGAGAGGACTTCTGCTGAACAGTCCTTACTGGAATGATAGGCAGGAACACAGCAGCAAGGCCACTCAGAGTGGAAGTTACTGTAAATTTCTCAGACCATAATATCAGGGGAGAGATACAATTAAAGAGGGGACTAAGTGAGCATCTGTGCGTGTGTTTGGCTGTTAGCTGAGATCAACCCACCAAAATGGTTGTATGAATGTCACTGCTGTGCTACTGATTTATGCGTAGGTAATAAAAACAGCTTTATGTTTTCATTTCTTATTTGGGTTAAGGAGAAGTTTTTATGCCTTGGAATGTCTTCTGACTGAACTTGTAATGAATTGCAAAAACTCATGGGAAAAAGAACAAAGGAAATCCTCTTATTATATCTGGAACAGCAACCCTTCAGCTGTGTTTCCATACCTAATAAGATTCACTTATACTGTTACTACTGATCCCTCAATTCTTAGGACAGAAGATATACACAGCTATGAGTAGAGTATACTGCAATATATTACAAACCAGAATATTTTGATTTCTTATGTTTATGAAATTGCGTCTGTTGTGCTCAAAAGTAGTGAAGCTTCTGTTATGAACTGGCCAAATCACTACTGGAGACTAAAATAGTTATTTTTACAGACACACAGAGTTTTCCAATGGAAGGTCTCTTCCCTGCAGCTAATGGGGGAAAAAAAAAAAAAAAAGTGAGAAGAAAATTTTCATTAATTAAGCAGAGTTGTAAGACAATAAAAGAAAATGCTTTCATCATATTTAGTAATTAGTTGACAGTTTGCTTAGAATTAAAGAGGAGAAAGGAGTTTTCTACCTGAGCAAAAAGCTGAGTATTTAAGTTCTCTCTTTAGAAATGCAGCACTCCCGTATCTGCAAGTACTGAACAGGCAATTCACTGTTGACAGCCTGGGATATTGTGAGAGAATTTCAGTGTAATGACTCGTTTATCTGTGACCTGTGATGGCTATGGTATGGGCTCACCCTCCTTTTTGCCACACCTTACACAACATGGTATAATCTGCAACAGAAAGATGTGGTCGGCTGTTGGAAGCAGTAGTGAAGTCACTACAGCTAAAAAGACCTGAGATCAACTATTAACATGATTAAATTTCAGTGCTAAAGTTTGCAAATCTCTAAGAAATAGGTTTCACAAGCACACAGACGAACAGAATTTCCTGAGCTCTGAATGCAATTTTCCTTTCAGCACTCCTACAGTCCTGGCATTTATGACGTTTCTTTTGGTACTGAAGTTGCGGATAGAAGAATGCAAGAATGTCTGTGCATATTTAAGATATTAATCCCAGATTATTTTAAAAAGTCAGCACTTAGGTAACATTAAAGAAGAAAGAACTAATGAAGTGGTTTGGATTTGATGTTTCTGGTCATGAAATAATCATGCAGCATTTGCATTTCTCCTCTTAAGAATAGTGATTCTTTTACAAAGGGCAGAGACAAAGTAATCCAATAATTTAAATATCAGATAATTTTATAGATTTACACTCTAATTTACATATAGCTCAAGTTCAGTATTTGTGTTGCCTGAAATAATGGGTAATGTACTATATTAAAAAAAGCTTTGAAAACCAAAAGGGCATACTCCTATAAGAACACATTTCATACAGGAAGAATAACGATGGAGAGACCTCAGTCAAGTGAGAGCTTGGCAGTAAAACCTGCAAAAGGACTTGAAACAGTGGAGCAAGGCACTGGGTACCTGGATAGCTCTGAATTGTTTGATACTGGAGGTAGTGGGTATTAAACATAATTAATCTCCTTTCCTCCATCAGCCTTCCCCCTTTACCCATCTAATAGCACTGGTGGTGCATTTGTGTAACTCAGTTACACAGTCCCTGCTATGTGTCTCTGTTAGCTGGTGTCTGGACGAGGCACCATCAGAAAGGGCTGTTCAGTCAACCAGGAGACCACAGTGGGCTATCACTGTCCCTGGCCAGACAAACAGGCTATCTGCAGCTCTGCTCAACACTGATGCTGACAAAGGTTCAGCTGGGTTACAGCAATTTTTGCCCTAATCATGATGCTAACTCTGAGGTTTCCCTAGCAACAGGAGCCATAAGTCCAAAGTGACATCTTCTTTCTACTAATCTTTTATTTCATTTTCAGTAGGTAATTGCAGGTAAATCCTCCAGCAGCTGTTCCAAAGAAGGATGAAGTGGTCAATACATTTCATTCTGCTGCCTGCAAAGAGGAGTTTATTAGGGAATGGTGTCAACAGACTTTTATCTGAGCCACTTAATCTGTGTATTTATAAATATTATCTGAATAGGTAGGTGCTCTTTCTTTAAAAAATTATGACATACACCAGCTAAGAAATATTGGTCTTTTAAATTACATGACTAAATACAAGTGCAGCTCACATTACTAAGGCTGGGGCATCTTGTTTAGATAAGAGACCTGAAAATCAAATTCTTACCATGTGTCTCTGCAGTACTGTGGAGTTCTCTATCACTAAGGTGGTTTCACCCTTGTTACCATTAGCAGAAAGAACAAAAGAAAAAGGACTGTTTAAAACTGGTTTTTTTTTTCTTGCCAGCACTAGCTAAACAGCACCCTCAGTCTCTGAATGCTGCAAAAAATTTGGAAGGAGCAGTTAACGTTAGATGAGAGACTTGCAGAACATTTGCAAACATCTGGCAATAATTGCAGGAGTGAGTTGTTATAAAGTAATACACAGCACTACTCATTCCACATTAGATCAGCTCTCTGTCATGCAGTTGCTTTGTAAAGGGAGCACTTTACAATATCTGCACTGGCTCCAATTAGTTTCTTGGAAAGTGTCAGGCAGAGATTGAAAGACTGTGTCTTGCTCTCTGAGTGATAGCAAGCAGTTATGATTAGCAGCTGTGCTAGAGCTAAAAATCTTACCAGACATGGAAGGGGGTTAGAAAAATTTTTCCTGTGCTGTCCTTTACACTGAAACTCACGTTTCTTGCTAGGACTAACAAAGCTTGGCTTTGTCCGTGGTATTTGACTTTGATAGGGCAAGGGAAGCTTTCATAAGGAAGTAAGTTAAAAGACACAAGATGGTCTGGTGTAAGCAGTTGTTACTTACCAGAGTATTGAATAAGCACATCCTTTCTTTTTTTATGAGAGAGAGATTTGGTTTTGACAAGGCAAATGACTCTTGATAGACTTGATACTTCTCTTATGTTCTCATTTTGTTTATTATTTTCCAAGGAGTAGAAGCCTTGGTGTGGTGATTTAAAAGCTAAATCTAAAGACAAAGAGACAGAGAAGCAGGGGAATCTTAATATTCGTCTTACTGCTAACTAAAATGAGGAGTTTGTCCAAAACTAATCTCTGCTAATTTAGTTCGCAAAAGACAAAAGAACAATTTTGCTTTATTGGTCACCAGTTTGCAATTAAGGATGAGTTTTGAACTTCCTGAATGCTATTCAAAGGGATGGAGGAGGAGCAGGGGGAAGAGAGGGCACGGAGTAAAGGACACAGAGCTTGTATTTCTGATCATCATGGTCTTCCAGGAATAGAAGTAGCACATTTCAAGCTGCTTGCCGGTTGCTTTCAGCAGTGGGAGTCCCCTCCGGCATTTATGTCTCAAATAATACTCCCTTTGGCTGCTCAGCCTGAGACTTGATAAGCAAGGACACAAGCTACTAACAAAAGAAGAAATGTTCCATTTATTATTCAATCTTAGAGCAATTCTTAGAGCACTTTCTTTGTTTATTTAACACAGGTAAATGCAGTGCAGGCAAAACCAAAATAGCAGATACATCAATTGCACCCACAGAACATTTTTCATGCAACTCTAAGGCATATGCCTGGGTGCTTAGCATAACTGGTGAGTACCTGCCTGAAGTTTCCCCTGCTAAGGGTTCAGACAGTCTGTTTAGTTTGTCTGAAGCTGCTGAGACTTCCTCTACCTATTTTTTTTTTCCCTACACATTCAGATTTCCTTTACATATATGCTTCCTGACCAACTTAAGCATCTAGAAAAATCATGCAAACCCAAACCACAGTTTTCTATCAAAGAGCATGAAACACAAAGGCATTGTGCTGGAAAGGACATAAAAAGTCATATGGTCCTTTCCCCTATTCAAGAGAGAATCAACTGCCATTTCTGACAGATTTTTCTCTAACTTGTTACTGAAGATCTCCAAGGATATCTACTTGGAAATCTTTCCAATCAATGTATTCTTTATCCTTATATTTTCAAACCTTTCCTAGCATTTCATATGTTTTTTGTTTTTTTTTTTTTTAATTTAAATTAAATCCATTATTTCCTAACCTTTCCATCACATTTTTGTCAGTATCTTCTTCCAGGCATCTATTGTGCAGACTAAGAATTATGTAGATTAGTCTTTCCAGCATCCATTTTTCCAGACCTCTGAGTGTTCTTGTCTCTTTCCTGTGGACTGTCTCCAATCGGCCTACCTCTTGAAGTTCAGTGCCCAACCTCATGGTACTCTGAGTTGAATGGAAAAACAATTCTTCTTCAAGTTTTACTCTTCAGGAGTATCACAAAGAAGCTTTCTCCCAGTTGCTCAAAATCATCTTTTCCTAGAGGATGCTCCAGCTGGAGTCCAGTGAGAAGCAATCTGCAGGGTCAACTCATTCATAGAGCTTGGTCTGTGGGGCCCTCTGCAGAAACTATCAGACCCTGCAGGACTCAGGTAGGCTGGCTAACGCTCCCTAATGCAGCCAGTGGAATTTACAGTCTGTTATATATATCAGCAATGATGCCAAGCTGTACTCATTTTACAGTGCCCTGCTTAATTGTGTTAGCTAGAGAGCCATCACAGTAAGAGCAGAGCAGATGCCCGTGATGGGCATAACAAGGCAGCAGAGGAGAGGGGAAATCAAGCATATTCCTTGTTTCTGAGCACTCCTAGGGACAGAACTGTGTACAGGGGAACCTTTTCCCAAGGGCAACTGGTTCCGCTTACAACCATGTGCAATTCAGGGACAAAATAACTGGTCTGTCAAGAAATTTAGCCAGTGGAAGCACAGGCAAGCAGCTACCAAAGGATCTTTGTACTCCCTAAGGTCATCGGTAGAGTCAGACTTTTCTCACAAAATTGTTTGTACATCCATGTCTCATTTGGGCAGAAAAAGGAAACATTCCAATCTGAAGGAACAAAGACTTTACTTGATTTGCTGGTTGCTGTCTTGAAAGGCTCTTGTCAGCCTGACTTTTGCCTAGGGGAAGAGAATTGCCATGGTGTGATGCTTCCAGGCAGATGGCTGGAAGCAAGCACCAGGCTCAGCGCCTCCCCATCAGCCCAGCTGTAGCTCCTAGATTGGAAGGATCTCACACTCTTTGCCTCTAGGTAGAAAACGTGAATGATAAGAGCCTGCCAGAAATGTCAGCTTCCAGCTGTGTGACAATTCCTCCCCAACACAAATTTAAGGTAAGAGTCAGGTAAAATTGGAAATTTTCAAAGAATTATTATCTGATGGACAGTTATTAAAAGGGCATTTTCCACAGAAAAGAATGACATCCTTTCCACTCTGACAGGAAACTGCCAACCATTTCCACTTGCTGGTGCTTTAGAACCTTTCAGTTCTTTTCCAGATGCTTTTTCCTCACCTATGAGCTGTTTGCTCCGATTCCCTCGTGACCCCTCTCACAGCCTCACCTATGAGCCTCGCCTTGCTCACTTCAGCTGCCCATTTTCCCTGCTATCCTTTCCCCTCCCACCAGCGTCCCTCTGCTTTTCCAGCAAGAGCAGAACTTACCAATCAGAGATATCTTGATGCTAATGCTTGCAAATGATACCACTGCTAGCTCAGTCATGACAGCTTTTATGTTTCTTTCTTTTGCTCTATCCAGAGTTAAAATTCATTGAGTCACTTATACTTCCATAATTATACAGCATTTTGAAATTTCAGCTTTAGCAGGAGTCTCTAAAATTATACATAGCTGAACAAAGGGAAAATGGGAAGGAAAGGAAAGGAGAAGAGGGAAGCTGTAAGGGAAATAAGAAGCAAGGAAGCTGTAGCTCTCAACTGCTTCTGTCCTGGCAATACATGTTTTCATAGGTCTTACACAGTCACAGCTACACAAGCTCTCCACCACTGCACATTTGTACTGGATCTTGCTGCTCCTACACTACAAAATTCTATTAAAAGCAACCTAACAGCCCTTTTTCTGAAATGACCTGCCGTTTACCTTCACCACGTTCCCTGGGAATCATGTTTCCAGCCTCCAGACCTGCTAGAGGTACGGTTCTTGGATAATCTCCCAACTGCCAGAACCAGCTCACCACTGGGACATTGGGGTTCTTCCATTTCATCCATACCCTCCTGGGTACTCCATCTTACTCAGCTGTAATTTATTGCCAAAACCACAGGCAACCTGCTGTCTGCTGATTGCATGTCACAGTTCACATCCATTGACAATTATTGATCAGCTCTTAGGGAGATGCTGAACTCTAGTGCTGTCCCATCAGCTCACCAGGAACTCAGGTAACATCCTCAGGTGCCATAGCATTCATCACCTGCCCTGGTGATGATCTGCCTGCTTTTTGCAATGCTTTCTAGTGGTAATGCCCCTGGGGTGGAATCCCTCTTTAGTAGGGTGAGAAATAAAACCCCAAATGCTATACCCAGCCTCTGTGGTACAGACAGAGCAGGGTACCGCATTTTTCCTCCAGATTCCCTCTAAATCTAAATCAGCTTCTCTGGGCTCCCTGCTGACATCTTCAGTAGGAATTTTTAATGTGTGCAGTGCAGGCCTCACCTTCTGCATTTCTACATCTGTATATGTGTTTATGTGAGGTCAAGTAATGTGACATTCACCTGGAGAGGCAAGTGTGTTGTACACAAATAATGTGTCGGCCAGCTCTTACTCAGGGGTCAGAGGGGTGAGCAAAGCCAGCACACGAGCATCATTTCCTTTGCCTATACATCCACAAAAAATTGACTGCAGAAGTCACTGTTTTCTGCCAGCTAGCAATACCCTGTTACCACTAATTGCAAAAGCCATTAATAAAAGAGGGGAGGGGGGGAAGCAAGACACAAAAGGGAATAAATACTGTACATAGCCAGAAGGCCTTTCCCTCCCACACATATGATTCACTGTTGTTCCTTGCCTCACATGGGAAAATGTTGTCCTGCTGAATACGTACCTTAAAGGCAACTCTGCCTCAGAGACATCACATATGCATATTGATAACATGCACTTTGTAGTGCCTAGAGATGTTTTTAACAAGGCTTGCTGAAATGTACCAACAACTTTCTTCTCCTTCTGTGTGCCACAGATTATTTTTAAATGTGTTTCCTGGTGGTCTTTATCCCCTGTAAGAAAGCAAAAGGATGGTGCTGACAATAATTCAGGATGGCAGGAGAGGGGAGAAATGGCTTTCCATCTTGCCCAGTCATGCAGGCTGGTGTGGGCCCAGAGACCCCAGTTCCCTTGAAACCTCCATGTAAGCTCTTGGGGTTTTCCACAGAGTGACTAGGGAGATATGCCGAGCAATGCTTAACTGGGCTATAAGTGGAAGACCAGGAGAGAGGCCACTTTGCCAGCAGTGGAGTGGGTGCAGAACCATTCCAGGCAGATCACCTTATGGGGCTCACACCCCCTTAAACTCCACCTGCCTCTGCACATCTAGTTAACCTTACTACATGATTGGAAGAAGTCAGGTGAAGCTTTCTTGTGATCTTAAGGTGATGGGAAGAGCAATGTCATGTATGAGTCCTTCCGAGTCTAAGCTTCCAGCCTCCCTTTGTGTAGTCCTTTTTAACTAACACTATTCAATTAATGTAACTTATTTTCAACATATGCCTCATGGTGTCACAGGCAATTAAAATGGAGATGCAGAGTCATTAGAAGCATGGCCACAGAAACACTGAAGTCCCATACACCCTATTCTGTCCTCTGTGGAATAACTGGTACTGTTGTACCCAGAAGATACTTTTCTGGCCCCTTTCTACTGCTGGAAAATACCTATAGTTGTAACTCCACCACATTTGTGCTCTGCAAAAGGTTCTGCAGATGTGGTGCCGACTCCAAAGTGTGTGCCTCTGGAGATCAAACTCACAGCATCCACCAGTACATCACTGTGGCCTTTTGCTGCTCAAAGCCTCTGAGAAAGGCATATCTGGTGACAGGCAGGCAGCAGGTCACATCTGAAAATGGGGAGAATGACATCCCTTGCCCAGGACTGCATTCAAAGGAGTACAAATGCACGGCATGATCCACACACCCTGATGACCAGCTAGCTGGGGGTGTTTGTTGCCAGAGCGTTTGTAGTGCACCACGTGCTTCATCTACCCTGTCACAAATCTAAAGCAAAGAGTGTGTCTATACAGCACTTGAAAGCATTATGCAAAGATATATAAGCAAGCTTTTAGTAACTTTGTTCAGGCATTGGGATCTGCTATTTGCAGTGGAATAAGTTCACAACAGTGCTGCTGTTAGACTGTCCTCATCACCTGAGTTAGGTCTTTTAAAACTTGTTGCTGTGTACCTCCTTCTCTGAGGCAGCTAGGAAAAGATGGAGGAGAGGTGGAGGGACTGCGTGTGGCCTCATTTCTGCCTCACAGAGGCAGACAGTTACACTGGGCAATGCTAATGGGGTGCTGTGAAGCTTCCACGCTCCCTCATTTATCCACAGAAAATCTGTCCCACATACTTAAATTTTTTCTATTCTTGCTTTTAACTGCTGAACCAATGCAGGTAGGATGCTTTAAATATCTTCAAGATCTTATCTTCAACAGCTGCCGTGATGGCTTATACATTATGACAGTATTCCTGGTTGGTGGTGGAAATCAGAGAACTTGCTTAGAGTGATAGTTCCAGAACTTAAATATAATGACCCACTCTTGCCTGAACCCTCACTATTTTAATAAAACTTTTTGGATTTCCATTTTTTATTGACATGTCACTGCAGATGACATTTTGCTTCCTAGATGTACACAAATCCATAGACTTCATTACTAAAAGAAAGGAAATTTGTAGGTAACCTCAGATAAATTAGCATAGTCAGCATCATGAATGAACACAGATCCATTATAATGCGATTTTCACAGCAAAATGTCTTCAGGATAAAGCAGATCTTTGCTTAAAATGAGCATACACAAGTGGAACACACACAGAGAGGCACACACTAACCTTCATTGGTTTTAAAAACACATAGGCTGCATCTAGTAAAAATAAAAAATTAGATCATGATTAATCTGCAACATTTGTTGAAGTTTGTGAGGCACCATACCACCACACAGGTGTGATTACAGGACACATCACCTCTCTGGGCCACAGTTCATCATCTGAAGAACTGTGATGTTTTCTAGAAAGATGCTCTGTGAATATTGACACAAACAAAGAACTCCCTTGGAACTTGTCAGTGGTGCGAACAGTTGAGGACATGGAGCCAATGCAATGCTCCAGCTCAGCCATAACACCAAAGTATCCTCACTGTGTACTCCCCACATCAGTATATTTTCAAACAGCACTTGGCCCTAAATTTTCTCTGCTTTCTTCTTAAATTCAGAATTGCAGAGGATTGTTTTCTTCATGATTTTGTTAAGAACAGGTCGATGCATGATTTCAATTTTGGATGAAGTCCTTTAGCAGGCCACGTATGCATATTCTGCAAAACGTTCTTCAACTCTCATAGAACATACTAATTTGAGTGTTATCCAGTATCAGCTTGTTTATATCCCTGCAGATATATGGAGAGTTTCCCAGCCTTGAAAGCAAAAATCAAGATGCTAGAATTGGCAGCTATTGGCACTCGTTTGGGTGAGAGCTTTTCCTGTTCCTTGCACAGGTCTATATTATTTTTATCCTTTTAGAATTCATCCTTTTATTTTGGGGAGCGCTGGAGGGAAGCTAAGGAAGAAAACCAGAAGCCTTAAGGTAATGATTCAAGAAAGAGCACTCACATCTTCATTTTCTATGTGTGTTAAAACAAGAAGGAAAAAATGAAGGCAGGCAAATGCAGTTAGGGAAACCAATAAATGCTCACCGAGAGCTGCTGGCAGCAGAGGCAAGAGCAGAGTGATGGGCTTCCTGGCTAGGACACAGCCCCTTCATTTTATCACTGGGGTCGACAACAGGTGTTGTCACACAGATCCCATCCCAGGGAGGGAGAAGGTTGAAGGGCTCTGCTTTGTGGGTGAAGCATGGTCCCCACAGGCAGCAGGTATACGGGCAGGGTGCAGGGGGAGGCAACCGAGAGGAGGACTCAAGGATGAACAAGGAATTTCACTGAGAAGGATAGGGAGGGTATGATGAAACAGGAGGAAGAAGAGGTATTGTAAGGCAAGGTCTGTTGGTAAAGAGCAGGTGAGTGTAAGCTAGCCAGGAATAAATTCAGGCTAGAAATTAAGAGAATTTTTCTAGCTTTGAGACCTGTAAGCTCTGGGGCAAGCTTCCAATTAGAGCAGCTACAGAAAAACCACTTATAACCTTAAGAAAGGTTTATGTGTTGAGTAGAAAGCGCTATGTTTTATGGTTACCGGAGACAGTAAAGGACTGGGCCCTGTAGCCTACAAGAGTCTTTCCTGGTCTGTGTTCCTAATTAAATGAAGCATTTGTTTGCTGTGTATCAAGCTGGGGATATGTGAACGAACACCTCAAAGACACAGAAACCTTTCTGTTCCTCCTAGAGCTTCCCCACCAGCACAAACCTTGCAAACAGTAAAACAAATGTGAGGCTTGAGTAGCAAACAAGCATGCACCAGGGGGAATGATGTTAAACAGTGAAACTCTCAACTGCTTCTGCACAGGTTAATATGAAGGGCCACATTCTGACATCCTTGCTCCCTATTTACCAGAAAAAACATTTCTTCTGACATAGAAAACTGCAACTTGGTGATGGAAGCTGACTTAATTATAAAATTCCTGTCAAATTGTCGAACAGAAAGTACAAAAGGAAAATTTAAGGGTCATTGAACTGCGTTCCCAAGTGCTGGGCAGAAGTGCTGTAACTAGACAGCATCACCTTACAACTCCTCATTTCTAGGGCAAGCAGGAGCAAGATAATTGTCACATTTTGGATAGCTTTATCACAGTTTTTCAGCACCATTCCAGTGGGTTTTGGTTTGGTTGAAATCCAAAGTGAGCCTGCAGGTTGGTTTCTAGTTTCTAGATAACCTCACCTTTTTGCAGCAAATATCATTGATCTTAGTGTCAATAATCATAGTTATTGGAACTGCCTGATTTTTATATTATTGTAAGGAAGGACAGATTGTAGGAAGATCAACTGCAGCAGAATGAGTTGCAGCAGAAGCTGCCTGATTGACAGAAAAAGCATTTAGACCATTTTCTTATTTGTGGTTGGTTTTTTGTGGTGGTTTTTTTTTTTCTTCATGTTAAGGTGAATGGGCATGCTGAAGTAAATATAAAAGGCAATGAGCCAGAGGGAAAGTAGAAACACAAATACATTGCAGTCAGAAAAAACAGGGTGTGCGTGCATGGCTCCTGGGCACCATTATCAACCTGCACCCCAGCACAATGGGTCATCCCAAGAATAGTGTGTGCTTGGAGCATACAGTGTCATTGGCAAGGACTTGCATGTACCCCCATGTGGTGCCAGGTTTTATTGTGATGGAGAAGCCAGGAGCCTGGCAGGGGAATGTATTTATTTTCTTCATGCACATAAGGTTAGCTCAGCTTTGGAACTGGAAACATGAAGTGGTCAGAGTATATGGGATCTTCAAGGCCTACCAGGAAATTGGGGAAAGGTAGAATTTGCCCCATGCCTCTGGTTTTCAACAGTGCCAAATCACTGCATTAAAAGATATTAATACCACAGTTGTAATGCTTGCCTTGAGCTCTCAGGGACTTCTGTGTGATTTTAAACAGTCTGTGAGAAAGGGAAAATATCAGATAAGCAAGACTGATGTTGCTGTTCTGATACAAAAGACATGAAAGGATGAGCTGTATGAGTCACAGAGTACTCCAATGATGATTTTGTGAGCTGGAAAATGCCATGAGATGGGGACCATCTTCAGTGAGCAGAGGAGGAGAGTCCTGCTGGGAATACAGGGGAAGTGTAGGAGTGCTGCATTGGATCCCAGGTAGTGGAGGGGGAGAGTTTGAGAAGAAACAAGGGAAAAACTTCAGAGGAGAATAAGGTACCAGAAGCAGAGGAAGCCATGGGAACACAATCTTCAAAACAGGTCTAATGACAGAATATTTACAAAATAATGACAATACTTTAGTCATCCTCTTACTCGAAATGCTGTAGTAACACAGAGGAGCATGAGCAGAGCCTGGCTTGCAATGGAGCCAGCGTAGAAACAACTTGATGTTTTCTGCTAAATGCAGCACCTTTAACTGACAATCCCCTTTCACTTTATTATGTGTTGGTATGAAAGCCATATGCATCATCAGCAAATCCTAAACTCGATGACATTTAGCCTTTCTTTCAGTTTTGTTCACTATTTCATCTTCTCTGGCAGAGGGGGCACTGCTTGATGCTCTGGATGTGAAGCTTCAAGCCTATTTTCTAGACATGCCACAACATACAGATTTAATACTTTTTTCTTATGTATCTTTTGCAGGGAAAAGTAAAAGAGAAGAACAAAAAAATCAAAGCAACCCCTGCATCTCTATGCAATGCCATTGTGCAAAACTGAGAGAGAAAGCAACTGGTGTTGCCATGAGAGGGCACACTGCAGCTGTAGCTTCAAGACAACCCAGCAAATCTATCCCAGGAATGAGAAGTGCCAGTTGCTTTCCTCCGAGACTGTACAGTGTGTGTGTGTACTGAAGAAAGTGTAGAAGGCTTTCTATTAAGTTTCCCAAACGTTTGCTTGTCTGCTGGCTTCTCCCTCTCAACCCTGCCTCTCACCCTTGCAGTCTTTCTTTGCACTGCTTTCAAGTGGAAGTTTCAAAGTTTGCAGAGTTGTTGTGTTTAAAGTTAGTATTTCTGGCCACGGTTTTAATGAATCTGTAGTTTCTCTTGGTTAGTGTATTACATCCAGGGAGCACACAACACTGTTTTGGAGACTGTACTGTAGTAAGTGAGCAGAAGAGAGCAGGCATATGCAAAGACATCCTGCCTTGGGGTAAAGAGAGGTAGATCTCTCAGAGTATACCACAGGTGCCACATCAACAGAACTTTTGCAATGAGTCCTAAGCCTTATATCACTAAAAAGATTCAGACACTATCCATATCAGGAGTGTGGACAAAACCAAAAGAAAACAATCAATGAGCTGAAGGGATCAATGTGTAAATCAAGGACAGAAGGTGTTCATTTGGTTAAAATCATGTTAACAGAAACCCATGATATTTGTAGGCCATAAACTTACAGGGTAGAGAGAAGCTGCATAGCTTAATAGAAACAGGGTATAGGAAAATCAAAACAAGAAGAGGCTACTACAAATCTACTTCTGATTTTCAAAGCAAGAACAGTTACAGGTAGGATGGAGGAGTATTAATACATGAACTGTGGGAAACAATCTGTCCCTGACAAAGTACATTGGATGTACTCAGCATTTTTTCCCTACTTGCTGAGTTGGATAAGTGTACAAGGAAGAGTTTAAGGATGAATTACCTTTGGATTCAAATGGTACTTTGCATTATAATAAAGGCTACCTTTTTTTTTTTTTTTTTTTTTTTTAACCAACCAGAAGCCCAAACACAAATTCTGTGTCATTCCCTTTTCTTTTTGAAAAAAATCTGGAAACATACCAAATTCTCATGTGTGTCCATAACATACATACTAAGCTTAAAAGTTCAATCTACTGGGAAATTTCTTGTCTCAGTGAGGCATTTAAGAAACTTGAAGAGAATCTCCTGCAGCTAACACCTGGTTTGATGTGACCCTTGTTTTCCTGGCTGTCTCTGCACTGTTTCATATTCCCTCTGCTCTCTAGGGCTGTTTGTTTTATCACCTTTCTAGCCAATAGCCCTATAGTTTGAGTGCCAGGCTACTGGGACAGACATGATTTTTTGTTATACCTCCACACTCTCTAGCACAATGAAGCTCCAGGTCATCATACTGTTTTTAACTCCTAATAATGATAATCTGAGCTGCTGGTACAGAATTGCATGTAATAAAATGTGATAAACACGTCAAGGACCAAAATTCACAGCCTTCCTAAACCAGCTGACAAAGTTACCTCATCTCTGATTGATTGCTAGAAATGCTACAGCTCCTGTACAGTGTTATCAGCCTGGTTGTTGTCAAGAAGGTGAAACTGGTGTTCTATACCAAGGGTCCCCTAAAAATACTTGGGTAACACTTGTTGCTTGCAGACACTGCATGATATTAGCACACACTGCATGTTGATTTTCTATCCAGCTGACTGTAGGAATGGTCAGACATCCTCCTGAAGAAGAGTCTAAGTGTTACTGGGCATCACTGCCATGTTGTCCCTTTCCTACCTCCTGAGCAAAGCTCCTAAGACTGATCATGTCGATGGTCTTCAAACACATCAGTGCCAACTCTGTCAGCTTGGAATAAACAATTGCCATAGACCACTTAACCAAGGTTGCTTTCCACAGAGGAACACTAGCTCTTCTCCAGGTTCTGTGGGAGATGGGTAACTTGGAGCAAAGTGAAGTTATACACAAATCTACTCCCACTAGATCTCTGCAGACATGTCCAATTATCTCCTGAAGTCCCTTAGCAGCAATTTCCATTCATATGAACACTAGAAATATTTCAATCTTTGGCACAAGCGAGTGCACTCAACAGCAGCATACACAAGGATAAATGGCTTAAAACCAATTGCCTGAAACCCATGCAGGTGAGCACAGACTGTGCCTATGCTTGTGAGAAGGTCAGTCATTCAAAACATGCGTGTTGACAGATTCTTCTCCAGATCCCACAGCCTTTGCCTGTGTTGATGATAGAGGAAAGGATTTGCAGAACTTTAGGTCCAGAGCCCTGACATCTAGTTTCAGGAGGTTTGCTTCTCCTAAGGAGCTTGGCTGCTTTATGGAGCACACTCCAATTGGGTAACCTCAGTTCTGGTAATGAGAACATAGAGCACATCGTATTGTCATTTGAACAGTTTATTTTTGCTGTTGCTGGACAGGGTACTGTCTTATCTTTGCAGCACAACATTACAGCTTTGCTTCCATACTTTAGTTTGACTGAGTAGGAGCAGCAGAAGAAGGAGATAATTTCTTAACAGATTAGAACAACTTATTGCTGCCTCTGGGACTGTGAGCTCATCTTTGAGTCGTCCTTACTAATTAGCAACATAAACTTTTGCTTCCCTTATGAGGTTGCTTTGCAACTGGATTTTGACAGAAGCTCTGAGGGTCATGTAAGAATGTTCTGAGGGACTACTCAGGATGATAAATTAAAGAAAAAGAACTAAAATACAGTGCAGCTCCTAATGTGAAACACTTAATGTGAGATATGGTTTGCTGTGAATGTCTTTTGAAGTGCCTACTTTCATTGTCTTTATTTCACCATCTATTTTTAAAACAAATTTTATTCTTAACACAAACATTTTTCCCATAGTCTCTTCGAATTTATGTTAGCAGGGTCACACTGTACAGAAAACACACCACCACCACCACTATTGCAGCATCTCTGGCAGTTTATATTAACCATTGTCTGAGACAGCTTCCGAGCCACCTGAGGCTACCTTCTATTATGCAGACCAAGACTTCTGCTATCAACAGATCTAGCCCTATCTAGAGGCTTTTCGATCTCCCTTCCGTTGCTGTGAGAGGCATAACCACCCTAATCCCATGACAGCATTTAATCCCTGAGTCATTCCCAGTGCAGATACTTTGCATGCTTCATTTGTTACAGAAACACAGTATCATTAAGAAGAAAGGGCTAATGCAAGTGTATAGCACTATTGCTGCTCATAAATTGTTTCATTATCAGCCCAGGTGCATACTTTAAACCCTGGAGTTTCAGATCATGATGTTTCCAGCTCTCACAGTTGTAACAGATGATTACATGAGGTTTAAGAAAACAGACAAACAAAATGTTTTTAATTTAAAACTCATCTGACTTTAAAAAGAAAATATTGCGATTCTGAGTCCTACCACACAACTGGTAATATTTTGGATTTGGCAGTTATTGTAAGGCTTTCCCAATGCTATTGCACATCTGGTCTTGCCTTGTTTTCACCAAATGGACAGCACAAACCAAATTAAACCAAGACAGACCTAACCTTCCCCCTGTTTATCCGCAGCTATATGTCCCCAGGTACTCATTAATGATCTCTTTCAATCCCAAACTCAAATGTGTGGGTCTGGGGCAGCTCAATAATATCAGAACACCCTCTGCAGCCTTTTCAGTTAGGAGAGCTGGCAGCACAGAGCAAGGGAAGGGAGCCCTGTCTCATCAGCCAAAAAATCACACCTGTGACTGAGCAGGTTTTAAAAGCCCTGCTACTGCCACTAAGGAGGGACAGCCACAATGTGAATGTACATAATCAAGATTGTACTTTCGGCATCACGCTTTCTTTGGGTTCCTCTTTAGGTCTGTAGGAGAAAAACAGCTGACCTACAGAAAGCACCATGCCTGGGTTATGCAGATGTATCTTAAGCATCAACCTCACTAGTAAATTGTGGTCTGAAAAAAAAAGGAATTTTAAAATATCCCTGTGATTATTTTTGTCAGTGGGTTACCACTGCCAGAGGTACTCCAAGCAGACAGAATTCATACACACATGGGGGGGGAGGGGAAAGGGAGAGAAAAAAGAAGGAAAAAAAGAAATGTCTGTATTAGTTCAGTTGATGTGCTGAAGAAAAGGATCTGGCAAGACCTACAACCAATGGTTGGAAACAAACAGGTTGATCTTCAGGACTTCCTGACCTAGTTTGCCTTCAAGAAGGTATAAAGCAGGCAAGAAAAAAACCATCAAGTTTCAGCAAAAGCAAGTTGTATTACTTTTACTCTGCAGGTGTAATTATTTGATACTTATGGAGATCATTCGTAGCTTTATGTTAAATCAAACCATAAGGAAAATGCTTTTGGTGTAACAGCCATGAGAGCAGACAAGACTCCCCCTTTTCAGATTTATCTGCAGAATACACACTTTATATTGGCTGGAGAAATATTAACACTTGTAAGAGAGAAAATTCCAATGTTCAGAAAAGAGGGATGGAGTCAGGGTGACTATGTTATCTTTCCTGTTAAAGTTTACTATTAGATCTGTGGCATAACCAGAACATTTCAAGACTGCTTAACCATTTGTAATGTATGTGTATATATCATTTACATGTACATACATGTGTGTATATATATGTAAAAGAATGTATAAATATATATATCTATATTATATACATATATATAATGCAAATTTTAAAACTACATATATATAGGCATATATAAGTGTAATAGTAAAAACAACTTTATTTCCTCAGGACTCAGTATTTGAAAGCTGCTTTAGCTATAGGATTTCCTTCTGAGAATTGGAAAGCTTATTATTACTTAGATCCTTCTACCACATCCTTTCTTGGAGGTGGGGGTAAGAACTCTGTTTGCATGGCACTACAGGAGATGTCTCTGGAGCAGCCCAGAGCAACACAGGTCATTTCTTGATTTGTCAAGTGTTCGCCCCCTTCTTTGCCTGCCCTCAGCTTGCCTCCTCATCAACTCTGGCCCCTCAGACACTGAAAATGAGAAACAAATGGAAGAGAATATGAGAAACACAAACGTTATTTAGGCAATTGTCTCAAATATGGAGATCTAAATGGTAAATTCTAAATAATTAGCAAAATGCTGAGAAAATGAATAAAAAAGGTCTGGACTCTGCAGAAAAAATTAGGTCCATCATGAAATAAAGTTCATGGAAACTGTGTGTTTATTATGAAAAATGCCATCTGAAGTGAAAATGAAGAACCTGATTCAGAAATTCAGATGCTTAGAGCTTCGCTGTAAAAACCTCAGCAGTTGCCATAGGGTCCCACATTCATTGAAGGGACAGCTGTCTAGGCAAAAAATATAGACAAATGGAGACCATGTGATGGAGAGTGACATCAGATCCTGCAGAGCAAAGATATCAAAGATCCAGAAAAGTTAAAGCATCCTCAGATGACATTCTTTGACAAAGTTAAAAAAAAGGATAGTGACTTTGCTAGATAAGAAAACGAATTATTCTACTTCCATAAAATGTTTGAGGATTCAACCTCAGAAAAGATAAAATAAATTGTGGGCAACCTGAAAGAAATAGAGCTCTGTAAGAAGAAAAAAGACCAACATGCTCCCTCCCAACAAACACACAAAGCAATTCTTCCAACTGGGAGTGAATAAAATTATTTTGCTTTGACCTTTTCCTCACCACTCAGGCACAATAGCAATAGCTGCTATATATAAACCTTAGATGCTCTTCAGCTGCGTTCAACCAAAGGATATTTATTTGAACTCAGAAACGCTTGTGGTAAATGAAGTTGGGGGATATTTTATTTACGCAGTGATAAATTAACGTATGAATTGTTTCTCTAAGGGTAGCTCTAGGAATGATTAGGATGCAGATGGATCCAGATGGACTTTTTGACCTCCTTTGTTAAAGCTCCCTCCATGGTGTTTGCTGGGCTTTTTCAAAGCTAAAAGGTTGGACGACACAAAGCTTCATTCTCACATTTTAGTCTTGAGGCTAGAGAAGCTTCTGCCCTAGCAATGTTTGCCTCCAGTAAATCTGAAGTATGTTGGGCAGCTGTGGAAGGAGAGAGGAAAAACAAAAGCCTTGTGTATGAAACATTTGTGTTTGTGTGCATCTTACCCTGTACAGCTGGTCTGACTCAGCTCTGAGAAGATGCTGTGCAGCTGTTTCTCTAGAGCAATACCTGTGGGCAAACAGCAGCAGAGTCCAGCATCTACGTATATCTTCCTGATCTCCAGAGTTCATTTTGTCCCTACTCTTGTCATCTTTAATCATGAAGCATTAGGCTTTTTCTTACTGGATATTCATGTGCATATGTTCAGAACTTACAGGGCCAATCAACCGTTGTTCCAGTTTTCTTGCAAATCAAAGCCCAGGGACTTGCCACAAGCTGAAATGCCATCTTTTCAAAATTGATTACTTCTTTGCTGGGACATTGTTTACTCTACCACAATTGTCTAAGACTGGGTTTGGCTGGTGCAAACCAATTTAATCTCTTCTGTGAAGCTAAGACAGGATTTAGACTGTGTACTCCACAGCTCCGGCAAACCAACGCAGATGAGATGAGATGAGATGCCTAGAGAAAGTGGCCTCAAGTCCGAAGTGGCAGTAGCATCTTGAAGAAGCTCAGAGGAGGAGGCTCTAGAGACTAAGCCATCTCATTCCAGCTCTGATGAACACATTTGGCTGGAAAGGCAGGGAATACAGCTAAACAAAACAAGCATGCATTCCTATCTGAAGATGGGACCACCAGGCAGCTAGGCACTGAGATACCATGCAAATGGAAATAATCAAGCACTGGAACAGAATAGTGGAGATATCACTGAATTATCAAAGGAATTTTTTTGAGGAAAAATGAATGAATATCCAATGCCCTGAGATTTGCAGTTCCAAAGTAAAGCAAAAAATCCCCACAGAATAAATGGAGCAAAACCTAAGGTAGGGTGGGATAATGGTGAAATGTTTCTCATGCTAGAAGGTTCCAAAATGTGTAAGGTAAAACCATTTTTTAGACGTCTTCGGGGTGGTGAAGGGGAAAGCCTTATGGCAAATGAACCTCGTGAGGAAGAGCAGCAGAACCCAATCTGCTGCATGGCAGTAGGAGACAAGCTGAAAGCCATATGGCTCAGAAATAAGTGGAAATAAATGACCAAGTCATTAGGATCCCAGTGGAGCATGCAGCAGTCTCAAATGGCAGCTGATCTCTCATGGTTTTTCCCACTGATCTTGTCCACTGCTGGGAAGAAGTAAATGCAATGGCTGTGCAGAGTTATGCATCTCTGTGCACCTTTTGCACACATGTGTACACACATAGTCTATTAGTACAAACTTTTAGGCATACTGTGAATTCCAGAGCTTTTAATGAAAATTCATATGAAAAAGGAGGTAGGGATGAAACATCATAGGAAGGTCACTGCTGGGTGTGAGTGGAGAAGAGCAGTTAGGAACTCTGTTTGCCAGCCACACGTGCAGATAGCCTCTACCTCTCCCTACCCACATGGCAAGGTGAGAGACAAATAATGTAAGCTCTTTTCACTTTTCAAAAGAACCTTGTGATAGCTTTTTAAGACAGATTATGCCACAGACTTTGTACTTGTAAGGATTGCTTTTCTAATGAGGCAAGAAAGGTCAAAAGAAATTAAGAGCCAAGATAACAGTTATCAGTCTGATATAAACAAAGCAGCTTATAACGTTTGCAATACACCACAATCTGCAAGAGATAAGGAGTCTAAAGCTAAAGGAGGATTTAAAAGGATGCCGATATTGGGAATATCTACACTCTGAGTTCTCTTTTGAAGTAGATGACTGGGCCACAGTTGCTGATTGTAGTTGTCGCTGCTGAAGCCATAGTTGCCAGAGAAGTTTAGAGTAAGGGTATCACTCACCCAGTATGGCTCAGCCTCTCCCATTCGATGGCTCACATGTGATCCACAAGCCTACGTGCATGTCCTCATACAACAGGGACCATGTTTTAATCCCATAAGTGACACCACAGTGCCAGTAACCACTGAGTAAGAGGTACATTACAAAGATCTCCTTTGCTTGCACTGCTGCTTTCCTGTTCTTCACAGGACCCTTTTTCCTCTTAACCCTGCAGGCAGCTACATCACTCCTTGTTTGTCTTTCTAACTCTTCAGACAGCTAGATTCCTCTTTGTGATTCCTGAGTGTATTAAAATATTAAAGTCACTCCTGCCTTATGTAATTGTTACCCCAAAATAATTTTACCAGTTCTGCCAAAATTCCCACAGGAACTTGTTTCATCAAGGTACGGACCATGTGTGTAGCAAGTTATATGCCATGCACAGAGGCAACACCCCCCACTAAGCATCTTGAGAGATGCCTCTGGAGCTTGGATATGAAGAAGCTGAAAGCGAAGAGCCAAACCACTGTGAGGGGTGACTTTCTGGTGTGAGTCTGCTCTCAGCCCTTCTTGCTGATTAGATGCTATCCTAGGTGATGGGTTTTCATATTGACGTCATTGTTTAAATCCAGCTGGCAACAAAGTACCAATGAGGTTGAGATAAGACCCTGCGGGTTGAGATAAGAACAGTTTAATAACTAAAATAAAGTACAATATACTATTACTACTAATAATAATAATGATAAGGGAAATAACTAGAGGAGAGAACATAAAACTAAATGGGCAAAGAAAAACCAACAGTAAACACAAGTGATACACAATACAATTGCTCACCACCTGTTGACCAATACCCAGCCTGATCCAAGCAGCGATCGGTCTCTTCTGGGTAACTCCCCCCGGTTTATATACTGGGCATGACGTTCTGTGATATGGAATACCCCTTTGGCTGGTTTGGGTCAGGTGTCCTGTTTCTGCTCCCTCTGGGCTTCTTGTGCTACTCCTCACTGGCAGAGCATGAAAGACTGAAAAGTCTTTCATCAGGGTGAGCACTACTGAACAACAACTAAACCATCGGTGTGTTATCAGCATTGTTCTCAGACTAAAGCCAAAACACAGCACTGCACCAACTACTAGGAAAAAAATTAACTCTATCCCAGCCAAAACCAGGACAATTAATCATTGTCAGGATCCTAGTTTAACTCCAGGAATGTCATATGTGTCTTAAGAGCTAAACTTTGCATTCCAAGCAAGGTGCCACACAACCAGAAATGTAATTGCCACAGGACCCAATTTCCATTGATGAAGTAGCTCACGGGAGCTTGGTCTCACAAGCTGTGCTTTAGCGAAAGAAGTCTGAAGTACCAGTATTTTCAAAATCTTAGCTCTTCACTAGTCCTATGAGTTTTAAAACCATCTGACAAAATCAGTGATGTACATATACCAGGAAAGTTTTTGCTCTAGCTAGTTTAGCTCATTGCCATAAAGATATTAAATCTCTTTCACAATCAACCTCTCTTCACTGACAAATATTTTTCAGCAATAAATCATTCATTCTTAGTTGCACACACTTTTAGTTGCACACACTTCCAGACTCCTGTTAGACGTGTTCTATTGGCTGGACTGGGCTTTTTCCTTGTATTTCAGTCCTGAGCTTTAAGATCATTAAATGTTTCCAATGATCACATGATGCCTTTTTTTTTTTTTAACAGAAATTTATTTGCAACAGTAGTGTGAGATGTAGAATACAAGTGGGAACTAGATAATCATGTATTATTTCATAGTGTATTTTTCAGTAGGTTATTGCAAATATTAGACATGGAAATTTTAAGTACTATAACATTAGTTCTGATATCATGGTGACTAAGCATTTCAATGAGCAGTCCTGTGGAAAAATCCATGTACATAGTTTGCTTTACCTCATTTGTCCTAAATTACAGACTGCAACAGTACTGTTTAGATCATATAAGTTGGTAATAAACAGTTCAGTCTATATTTGCATCTTGTCTATTTACTAAGTCATTGAGAAACTCCGTTACACACAGGTTGATTTGAGATACAAAAAAAATTGCGTATGGTGTTTTCATCTCTCACCATGGAAAGAAAGGTTCACAGTGTAGATTCTCCCATATTTTATTGAGATTAAAAATACTGGATGGTGTATTATATCCTGAATGTGTTACACAGACTGCAGATAAAATGCTGCAGAGCACAGCAGCAACTGCTCTGCCACCAAGCATTAGAAAGGTAGAAATTTGAAGGCTTTCTAAGCAGATACTCTGACACTTATTAATAATCAGAAACAAAGCACATTTTGAAAAGCTCATATGCAAATACACGTGACAAGCCTAAGCAGTACATGAGATGAATCTCACTCCTGCTTCCACTGAATGAATGAAAGACACAGCTCCCAGCTACTACAATAGGAAAAGGGTTATGATGACAACTCAAATGCTTCAGGGTTAATTTTTTCTTTTCCTTTTTTTTTTTTTCCTGACAATACTTTGAATTTGGCTGATGAACTCTCAGAGTTCACACAACCCTAAAGGTATTTGTATACCTCAGCGTAACCACCTTTAGCTTCCAATCTTTCTTTTCTGAAATCCAGTGATTAAATATTTTGAATGTGTTTGTTAAAGTACAAATATAGCATTGGAAACAATCATGCCATTATGGAGGAGTACAAGACTCTTCCACTGATTTTTTAGTACCCCAGAATGCTGACATGCCTGGCAGACTTCATTGATATCCATCCACCATCACAAACAAAAGATATTTACCATTTCCCACCCCAACCAAGAAATACAATACCAAGAGAACACTAAGTTATGTTATGAGGTGCAATTTACAGCTGCATGTCTTTAGAACACTCAAGCAGCATTAAAATACGTCTCTTAAAATCATATTAAAGCAAAAGACTTTTGATACATAAAAACGTTATGCTAGTCTGTTTTTTAAGCAAATGTGACTATTGTACAGTGATGATACCACTGCAAAACAACTTAGAGAAGCACATATCCCTGCAGGTCAAAGTTAAATGAAGACCTAAGTGATACTGAAGGATGATGCTCCCTTACATGAACGGTGATCTGTTGGAGTGGGGCAACACCATCTGTCATGATGGCCACTCTAAGGATTTACTTTAGGGTGGGTCATAAAACTCAAGTCGAACACAGCTCCTTCCAGAATTCAGTATCTTGCTGAAAGACACGGATTTTGGAAAAAATACATAGTGAAGTGCATGACAGAAGCCACTGGGGCCCCTCAAAATCTCATTATCATTTCCATTGTAGTCAATGAAAAACTCCTCCATGAGTCTCAGACTATGAGAGCAGGAGCAGACCTTCCATATTTTGCTTTCCCAGTAACATCCAATGGCATGGCAACATCCTTCACTGTCTAGTGGTCTCTATTTTAGCGTTCCTTATTTTCCCTAATCTTTCCAGAAGCCTCAGTATCTTATCCCTGATACTCTCTGAGTGAGGTCTCCTGGGACTGGTTCTGAGTGTTTGCCACACTTCATTAATACAAAGTGTTTCAAGGAAAGATATCTTCCTAAATGAGGTGGCTGGTGCTATGCTCGTGTTATGCTCACCTCAGCAGCAGAATCAGGCTGGTGAGGAAAATATGCATCAAGCCATTTGTGTAAAGGACCCTTAAGCATAGAACAAATCACAGCTTCTTATTTAAATAACACAGTACCATGCAAAATTCACAAATTAATAACTTCTAAGGAGTATCTTTAAATACAAAAATGCAAACCTTTGCTTAAAAATCCACCAGTGGTACGTGCATTGTTCCTTACTTTACCTGTTTAAGCTATGCAAAAAGTTTAATCTGTGCCCCCTTAATAACTACAATATTTGAAGGGTAAAAAAAAAAAGGAAAAAAAAAAAAAAAGCCAAATGAGTATGGCAGGACATGCTGCGACTATACAGTGCTGCAAGTTGGGACAGTAGAATTGCCCTTGGATTACAGTGCACAGATTTGAGTGTAACAGTGGTTTATTATCTCATTAGAAACATCTAATTCCCTGTAATAAAGATTGCATGCAGAACGTGTCAAAGAACAGACAAGTCTATTACAGCCCACAGTCAGGAATAATGATTTTCTCCCCTCTTATTGCTAAATAGGCAGGAGTACCTTTCCAATTTCAAAATAAAAACTATATAATTACAGTAACAATACCATGCTCCTGACTGCTCTTCAGCTGCATATTGTAAAACTCAAAGCCACTGCTCAGAAACAAAAGCAGTAAGTCAGTAACAGCTTTACAGAAATGTTCTGCTGGGGTGATTATGTCTGTCAAAATACTTCTATAAGGGAAGGACTGTTTACAGAACATATTTCATGTCCCTTTACCCCTAAAAACCCCTGCAAGTGCTTGCATCTTTTCCTAACAACAAAGAAACCTTTGCCAGAGGTGTAATTAAGACTATATGAACACCGTAACAAGCATGGATCCCATTCAAATAGTTAGGCATCAGTTACAACAAAAAGCCAGAAGGAGTCTTATTTTTATCATCTGTTATAAAAAAATATTTCCCAATCAGTGTTTCAATACAGTTAAAAGTTCAAAACCCTCTACATTACTAATAAATTAAAAAAACTGTATCTCCAACCATCTTGTAAGAAAATAGGTAAGTAATTTAAACCTTTAGTTTACACAAATTAGCACAGAAATGTGTGTTTGAACAAGTGCACTGAAAACAGATATGCCTTCTTTTCTTCTGATATCTTTTATTTGAGTTATTAAGTAACAGGAAAGCCTTTATATTCTTTGCATGGCCTTGACAGTCTACTAACACTAAATGGCCAATAGTCAAACCCCAGGAGAATGGTTTGCCAGATAGACAATGACAAGAAGGAGCATAAAGTACAGTCAAATGCTTTGCAGCCTTATTACAGTAGACTTTAACATTCAATTTCAGTGAATTTACTCTCAAAGGGATGAAGGGAATATATTAATATTGCAAATCACAGTGAGTGAAATTTGAAGGGGTGATAGATTTTTTTTTAAAATGTATTAAAGTACCATTTTTTCAGAGGTAGGTAGTGATGTACATGAGTGGAAACAATACTCCTTTGCTTGACTGTGGATGAAACTCTTAAATACTGTTGCTGCTGTCCCTGAACCTCACAGAGAATGCTTAATGGATGAGATGTTCTAATCAGAGCTGACAACAGCCAATTAAGTGTCAGAAGAACAATCTGATAAGTAGGTCTTCGTGTCTATAGGCATTTCCTGATATGTCTTAACTGTCAATCTGAATGTTGAACATCTCTATCTTTATCTCATTATTGACTGATTTATTAAAGAAGCATGCTTCCATGTATTTTCCACTTTTTTTTCTTTTTTTTTTTTTTTTACTTTGGGGTTGCTCCAGAAAGAAGGAAAAGGAAACACTAGGAACAATTCTTAATTTGGAATAATCGATGGGGAATCCTAATTATACAAAGTCCTAATCTTCCAACTGAGCAGGAGCATGGTTTGGTGACACCACTACCATTCAGCTGCCCACACCATACCTTTTCAGGAATGGCAGATGCTCAGTCTAGAGGAGATCTGTTTCTTTAATAGGTGGAAGGATATCTGTGGATGTGCTTGGAGGCTGCTCTCTGTTTTCAGTGCTTCTTGCTAGTCATACAGAAGACAACACCTCACTGGACGCATCTCTTCCCTTCTTGTCCTCACCCCTGTCGATATCAATCACATGAACTATGCCAGGCTTCAGGATCAGGTCATCGGTCTCTACATGGCTCCTGTTATCATCCACCTCAATGTACTTTCCTTTGGATGGCTGGGTAGCCTTACTGAAGACATCTTTAAAATGGCGCTTGAGTTCAACATCTGGGCAATAGACATACTCATAAAGAGCACCAGCAAGGACTGCTCCTATTATTGGTCCCACCCAATATACCTGCAAAAAGAGGCAGGAAAAAGACAGGCATTAGGCTCTAGAGCAAATAAAGAAGCCAGGGTCTCAAGAGAAAAGCATGTCACTACAGACTTCACCCAGAAAATTTTCTGCAAAATGCCCTGGCCCAAATGCTAAACCCAACTCTCCAGAATTGCATGGTCACATAGTCCCCTGGCTTTCATGAACCAGGGGACTATCTGCCATCGTATCAGTTTATGAGGCAGAGAAGTTTAACTACCATAGGTACTACAGATGGTGACCTGGAGCTCAGCAATTAAGTGATTGCTGTAAAATCACATATGAAGTTGGTCAAAAGGCAGTCTCTTAGACAGTTACTGCCATTAGTCCTAGGTAATTATTTTTTTCTGCTTCCTCCCAGTCTCTCTGTCTCATTTCACCCCCTTCAGAAGTACTTCCTAGTCAGTTTAAATCCAGTCACATCCTCGGTGCGGCTCTTCCCTAAAAATTCTTCTCATGCCAGAGTTTAGGGAATCACCAGGCAGTGGACCCCACAGATTAGAGGAGAAGAGGGACTTATGCTGACATGTCAGTGAGGTACAGTTACTACTTCTCTGATGTCTGAAAAAGGTTTCAGTCTACATGCCTGGTTACCAAAGTTCTGGGGCAGACCGGCTGAGTGGCAGTGAAACTATGGACACCTCCCATGGATAGACACACAGGCATCCTTTCTGGCTGCCCTACCTTTTCCTGTTAATAGAAAGTAGCTTTTTTCCCCTCTTTAAACCTTGTCCAGTAAAACAAAAGTACAGGTCCTTCATTATCCTTATTTGGATCAATGATAGCTGTAACATTTCTTGAGATAAAGAAAGCCCACAGAGCCTAGTTGGATCATGTGTGACTTGTCAAATAAAGCTCTGTAGTCACATACAACATATAGTTGGTCTGGCATAGCTTTGCTTTCAAACTAGCAGGGTAAGATGATCGAGAAGCAGGCCCAGATCTTCAAAGATAAATCGTTTTGTCAAGTTTTATTGATCCATCCCTTTCTAAGAGGCCTCCTCTAAATTTTAGTCACTCATTGACAGCTGTAGACAGCATGTATGGACTGTTTGCAAGATGACACGCAGAATAAACACCAATGTAGAAAAGTGATTTTCTTTATGCATTTTCACTCAAGGTGACAATGAACTTTTAAGGAAACAACCTTTCCTAGTATATACACAGATCTAGTTCAGTATTTCAGACCTACATTTCCTAAAAAATCCAAATTTGGCTTCTAATCCCACAGAATCCAACAGGCAGTCAGCTGCCTGATTAGATAATCTGAATAAGCAAATACAACTGACATACACAACTTTGTAGGGTACCTATCTATTTCAGCATGACATGCAGTAGGTGCAGAAGCTTCTGTCAATGGCATGCTAATGTCACTGCTCTGGAGGAGGAGAAATGGCCATCTTTCCAAGTGGCCAGGACACTACCTAAGCTTCTCCTACAAGTTTCTCCATGGTACATTTGTTTATTGTTTATAGCTTTAGTTATAAATTACAGGCTCCCTCAGAGTATGGATAATTAATCTTGTGAAAAACTACAGCAGTGTTTCATATGAACAATCCCTTCACTGATAACTGGGGAAATCTGCCTCAATAGGATAACTCTTGGGAACAAAGTTACACATGGTATCGTGTTTGCAGAATTGAAGCCTTAGGGCCTGAAGACAACGCTATTTCTGTTATTAGCTGCAGTGGGAGTAATGTGGGCTTCATACTTTAAAAATCAAGGAAATCCATACATGCACTGTAATATACAGCTCTTACAGTTAGTACTGAAAGTGCCCCTAGAAGTGCTTTCCCTGTGTATAACTAGGTGAGGCTGAGCTGCAATCCATCTCTCCCTTATAAAATGTGAATATGTGAATTGGATTTTAATAAGTTTAATAGTGGGATGCTATAGAAAATCACTGCATCATTTAGAATCTGTTTATCAAATAGTTTCCTCCACAAATACTCCTAGTTAAGCTGATGGTTTCAAATTGAAGCAGGTAACATCTGGCCTGGTCTGCAAAGACCAGACTGCAACCCCTTCATCTCTCACTGCAAGCATTTGCTGAGACAGCTTGTCCCCTGGGAAGCAGATCGCAGAGGGTCCCTGCTCTCATTTTATGTGTCTGCCCCAGTTTGCTGCAGAACCAGGTGAAACGTGAAGCCAACAGAACTACTTCCATAACTTCCCACCAGTGTGACTGGGGGGGTTGCAATCTGCCTCAGAGAATTTTTCTTTCTAATAGTTCAATTCTTTCAGTCTCTCCCTGGATTGCTTTTTTTTGTGTTTTGAATTTTTGATATGATTTCCTTTCTACCCCAGCTACTACTGCCACAAAATGGCCCCTGAATAGCAAGATGCTGTTCCAATGTGCTGCATACTGCATTGCAGTCCTAGGCGAGGAGCATAATTACACCTAAACTTGTGGCAGGTCAGCACCTGTCTTCCTCAGGGATGGTCTCTATGGGGCGTACTGGGATAGGTAACTAAGAGCAAATGACGTATGGAAAATCCTGACAGCTGTCGCTGTAGCGAAGTAATCATGAAAGCAAAGTTACCCATTGGTTTTCCCATTTCCCCATGATGACAGCGGGTCCAAATGATCGGGCAGGGTTCATACTGGCACCGGTGTAATTGATCTAAAGCAGAGACAAAATGTCACCTATTATTAAAGTCTTGAAGGGAGCTATTCAATTTCTGTCAGTCCTTGTACTATGGGAAACCTTGGTTTGTTTGGCTTCTCATCTTGACATTGGGTATTGTCACTCTCATAAGTCTTATCACAAAATTAACAAAGTCATTACGTAAAGAGGCAGAAAAGTTCTGATGCAATACCCTACCCAAGGAGACCCCCACGCTACTCTAAATGGTTTTGGTGTGGATCCATAAAGAATATAGCAGCTATATAGCTATAGCATCTATAAAGGCCACAGAAGTTTGCATTAACTTCTGCAGTAGTCATAAAGAGAAAATAGGTCTGTTTTTTTAAAGAGAAGCCATTAACTTACAGCAAATAAATGTCCAATTGCAACAGAAAATCCAATTGCTAAAGCTACTGAACCAGTGACATCACTTCGTTTTGAATCACAGCTGGCAAAAATAGTAAAAACCAGCTGGAATGTAATTATCAACTCCACCAGGAGTCCATGGCCAGCGGAAAGATCTCCATGTACCTGGAAGAGGGGAAAGAAACACCAGAAATGAAGAAAAGGTGATATTGTAAATAAAAAAGCCACCATGTACATTAATTGTATTTCAATTAAAGGTATTTCTAATGGTGCAGAGTGAAACACACCAATGAACTTCTAAAGGTACATGTCATCCCATCCCTTTCCCCCCTTAATACGTTTTTTTAAATTGTTTTATTGTTTTTATTTTGTGAGCCATGGAAAATTACTTCTGGACAGAGAACAGAAGGCTCAACAGTAACATCCAAAAAGAACTTCAAAGTTAGATTGCAGAAGTATAGTTTATTTTTACACAGGGATTTGCAAATGCTGCACTTCCTCTTCACCATTTTTTTCTTGGGAGCACTGTAATTTACTATTCAATTATAAGTTCATTAATTAGCCCTGACTTAATTAATTTAAATTTCAATTAAAAATTAAGCAGTGTGTGGCTCAAGTGCATTTTTAATAAGTCCTGCAACAGGGCTTACTGATGGCATTCCTTATTAGTTTAGAACAAAGCTGAAATCTAAGCCACAATCTCTTTCAAAAGTATGTCATTTTAAATTGATGGTTTTTCAATCCCCATCATAATGGCATAGAATTAATTTCCCCCTCCCCAGCCCATTAAAAAAAAAAAAGGCATTTCATGCATATATTATTTAAATTTTGTATGTAAATTAACATTACCTGCTGTCATCAGATTTGGGGAAGTTCTAGGAAAGAGAACTTCTATAAAAAGAACAGCTAAAGATATTATGCTGCATAAACCCATCCTAAGGAGAGATTTAAGCCCTGTCTAGATGTTGTAAATAAACCAGCAAACTCTCAAAAGCTCTACTTGAGCTCTCTTTATTCTGCATGACACTGATTGCATTTTCTTAGGCTCTAAGCTAGTCTAGTTTACGAGTCAGAGAAGTGATTACCGCAGTGACTCCCAGGCCTCCTACCACGCTTGGTGGTGTGATGAGGTAAAGGATGCCTGCGCCTACGATGGCCCCCAGACACTGGGCAAGAATGTAGAAGACGGACTTGGCAAGGCTGATCTTCCTTGTGCAGACCATTGCCACTGTCACAGCAGGGTTAATGTGGCCTCCACTGATGTGTCCAAAGCACTGCACCATGGTTGCAATGCTGAGTCCAAAGCAGAGGGAGATAAGGACCATGTCTACAGGCAGGGGCTTCTCTGCTCCACCCCAGTTGATCGTGGAGCCGAGGCTGAGGAGGACAAAAATGAGCATGGCCAAAAATTCTGCTGAAACGGCTTTCCAGAAGGGCTGAGTCCAGACCCCCTTAAATGCCACCATGATGCTCTCACACTTGCAGAGACGACCACACTTACTGAAAAGGAAAACAAAGCTTCATCAGGAGTCAGCAAATAAGCCTTACGTGCTCCTGTTAAGGGTTGCTATCCAGCCAGCTTTCGGAGAGAACATGTTGAGCATCCTTAGGCTGGGACAACCACAGACTGCACTCCTGGCGCAGACTGCCCTTAGAATGTGACCACTGAGTGTCTGCAGCTTCAGTTCACACAAAAACAACCTCTCTATCTTTTGAAATAAGTGAGTATTAAAATAAGTATATTCTTCTACAATAGTTGACCTCTGCCTGACTTAGAGGCTGTGCAGCCGTACCACTTCCAGTGGCCTGCTAACTATCATGCTCATTAAATGAGTGGGTATCCTCTTTTTCTACGCAAATCTGTACTTTTCACAAAGCAGGTACAATAATTCAATAAAAAGCAGTATCTTAACCAAACCCTAATGCTTTTGATAACAGTGTGGTGTTGGGAGGTTGTCCTGCGAGCTATAAGAGAAAGTCTATTTGTTCGAACACTTACACAGACTGGTATTTCAGTTTATATTTATGCAAAGAACATTTTCTTCACTGTGGATGTAGGGTAAAAATTGAATACAGCCAGGAGAATAGATGCAATCCTAAATTCTGGCCTTGAAATCAATCATGTAATCAATAACGCGTTTTCCTTTGGGCTGAGGGTGCCAAGCTGTGGAATAGCGCAGTATTTTCTGTATGTGTGGTGTTTAGAACTCTATGTGGCAAAGAAAGAAGAGTCTTGATTTTCCTCTCTGTCTGGAGATGCTATTTGTTAGTCTACACTGCCTTCCTGACGCGTTACAATTTTGCTAGATGTTCAGATACCTATGAAAGTGGGTCACCAAAGAAAAGTTATTTGTGGTATTAATAAATTAGGAGAATAAGCCAAAAGGGAAGTATTTTAATGAGTTTCTAAGGAATGCTAACAAGATTCTTCTCTAAAAACAAAAGCAAAAAACCTCCAACCCCTCCAAAAAGTAGAAAACAAAGGAAAGAATATTCAGCTGCTACATTTGGGAACTGAATTTCAAATGGAAGATAGATGATTTTATGCTCAGTTATCTAAGGTAACTGAGCTAAAATGCATATTTAATACCACTTAGATAAGAAAGAAGCACAAAAGGCATGTCTGCCCTTTTCAAGTTATTGCAAGAGGAATGGCCCATGAATTTCTTAACAGTTGCACTGAGTTAGGGAAAGGCAATTTAATCCTGTGACTGAAGCAAGTGATTTTTTTTCCTGTCTCATTTCTTATGCTAATTTACTGAGTATTTTGTCATTATTAGGTCATTTGAACTCTGTCTCAGCTCTCTAGACTCTCAGATGAGAACAAGAATTACATTCTCTCCTACAAATGGCTGTTGCAAAGTGCTTGTGAAGTAATCTGAGAGACTTGAGCAGGACTTGCTTTCCTAGAGAAGAATTGAAGCTAGAACCTCAAAAGACAATAAAATCACCCCCAAAATCTTTTGATCTTGGGTCAAACTCGAGACAAACAGAAAGATGTTTTTGTAAGATCTTATATTAACAGTCAGTTAATGACCAACTATGTAGACTAGACTTTTTGTTCAAAATGGCTCCAAAATCATTGCCTTCCCAATGCTGAAGCTCACAGGTATTTGGTCATCCTTACCTTTGAATTCTATGCCCAGATTCTCACTGAAACCTAAAGGCTTACCTCTCACACCCTTACTACTTCCTCACTAATAATTTTAGTGGCCTAAGACACAGGTGCTATATCCATACTGAGAAAAGCTCATTTTCCCAGGGCATACCCCAAGTGAACATTTTATATAGGGATGAAGTGCATCCTGAAGCCCACGGAAAAGAAACCTGGATGCACAAGGGAAACAGCACTCATCTACCCTTTCAGCCCCAGCTCAGTCGCACAACAACCTGGATTTACCTAAGCATTCACTTGCTAAGCAAAATGCAAGCTCTGGAGTTATATTACAGACTTCTGCAAAATTCCCAACCAGCAAGGGCTCTATGGAGGGAATGTAGGTTTTTGGAGCACGAGATAGAGGCACATGGTGGCTCTTGACTTCTTTGAGTGTGCCTGGCCATCTCCTTCTGTACACAGAGAAGAGTGAGATCTGCAAATTACTTACACCCCTTCATCCCATAGAATTGGACAGAAAAGGGTTTTTCTATTTGGTATTATAATTTGAGTTAGCTTCCCTTTAGTTATGGAACATCATGAAAGAACACATTAAGAGTGAGTGTGTGTGTGCATGTGCACACACATGTACGAGAGGGACGGAGGACCCAGAAGATCATACCTGCTGAACTGCTGATGGGCTTGTCTAGCAGGAGACTACCACTAATAAAGAGTAGATCTCACACTGTTTACCCAGCTGAGATGATGTCCAATGAATTCAGACAATATTATTTACAGCCCTGAAAGTGCAAAACTGCTGCATGCAAGCCAAAAGCATAACTCAAACACAGAATCTTGCTCACCAACATAAAGAAAATTTCTGTTCTTCTAAAACAGCATACTACATGGAAAAAAAAAAATCAAAATGGCAGAACTACACCCTCAGCCATACTTTGACAGTTAATGATCTAAACATCTATTTTTAATGCACACATGTTTCTCCGAAGCAGCCTGCTTTTCCAAGATTTCAACACCCAGCAAAATACACAGATGTCATGGCCAAATTTTTCTTTCTAAGTGCACACCTTTCTTCCCCACAGCAACCCCCTCTACAAAGGTTAATAAAAGCTTAATAGTTGCGTTTGAGCCCTGAGTCCAGGTTTTCACTTACATCCAAAGGCTATCAGCAATTCAGAAATCAACACCAATATCCAGTATTTTAGCATGCAGTCAATTTAAAGGCTTGAGACGGAAAGAGGGTGATGGCTGTGCCACGTCTGCAACCAAAATGGGACTTTCCAGCAACTAAGATTTGCAATCGAAGTTGCAAAACAATTTCTTTGCCTTAAATACAACAGAAAACCAGAAAGACACTTCCATGTTATGGTCACACATCAATTTCACATGTGGCCACACTTGAAATTCTCTGGTCTAGACTAAAAAATTACACAGCGGATTGTGTCCGATTGGATGCAAGGTGGGTTTTTACAGGTCAGGGTGCCATCAGGGCTGCAGGCGTGATTATGACCTCAAAGCCCTAACAATATAAGTAATAAAAAAGTCTTCAGCAAAAAAGTCAAATGGTATTCTAAAAAATCTTCCTTTTCTAACTGGTATCATTTCAAGGAGTGGAGCAAACAGCCTGGACGGTGGCTTGCAGCCAGCCACTCCACATGACACTACTTTCACACTGAAGGTTTGAGTGTGCGGCAGCTATTTACAGTGGCATCTCCACAGCAAATTCACATATGCCCCGACCTGTGCTGGCACAGCCAGCTGTAGCTCAAATGGACATTGAGCACTAGCTTGCCAGCTTGGGGGGAGAAGAGGGACAAGCTACAGTTGCAAAATAAATACACTATCGCAGAACTTGCTTATAACCATTATGCCTCATTTTCCAATATGATGTTGAATGGGTGACTGCCGTGGGTATCTACAGGTCGTGGGAGCCTTGGGAGCATGTTACTGCAGTTTTTTGGTGGTGCAGGTGCTGGACTTTTTGCACACACGTCTGTCCATCACAGAACCGCAAGTAGCGAATAACACAAAGTTTTAGGGTGTGGAAAACCAGAGATATTTACAACCCTCTGCCCCGCTTCACGGACGAAGGACTCCAAGGACGACCGAAAAGCTCCGGCGGTGCCTTCGGGGAGGGGGAGCCCGGTACCCTGGGAGCCATCTCTGGGTGCAAAACGCCGGGGCAAAGCGGTCCCGGCAGCGCGCTCTTCCCGGGACCGGACAGCGAAACCGGGCGCGCAGAAGGTCCCTCCCGCAGCCGTGCATCCCGCTCCCCTCTCCCGAAGCTTTCCCATAAACTCATCTTCGGTTTTGGGTGCCTGCCCCGCTGCCTGCGTTCCCTCCTTCCTCCCCCAGAGCCCCGCGGAGGGCCGCGCACTCACCCGCGGCGCGGACCAGCCGCCCCGTCGCTCATGCCTCACCGGAGGGCGCGGGTGCGCGGCTCGGGGCGCGGGGCGGGGGTGGCACCGCTCCCGACCATGCGGCCCTCCCCTACCTGCTGCTCGGGCGGGCCAAGGCTGCCTTAGAAACTGCTGCCGCAGCCCCAGCCGCGGGTCATCTGCGATCATGTGGGTATGCAGACTGATTCAGGGGCTTAAAAGAAGCCCGAAGCGAGCCCACTGTGCTTCTGCAGCACGGGGAAGCATTCCCAGGTTTCTCACTTTTTTCTCTGCCACGCACTGTGTGTGAAGGAAAAAAAAAGGTCTAAACAACTCTGCAGCCAGGGAGCTTTATTCATCTAAAATGCCTATTAGGACCTTACTAGAACTCTACTGGTTACAGAAGAGACAAAGTGGTTCTATTTGTTGGAAGCTGCTAAATTCAACAAAGTTTCGCCTAGTGAGGAAAGCTGATGGAGGCCACTGAAAACTGTTGAAATTACACAGGAAATTCAGATGGTCGCCACATTGAGAGAGACTTTTTACAAGGGCATGTAGTGATAGGACAGGGAGTAATGGCTTGAAACTGAAATAGGGTAGATTTAGATTAGATATTAGGAAGAAGTTCTTTAACTGTGAGGGTAGTGAGGCACTGGAACAAGTTGCCCAGAAAAGCTGTGGCTGCCCCACCCCTGGCAGTCTTCAAGGACAGGTTGGATGGGGCTTTGAGTAATCTGGTCTAGTGGAAGGTGCCCCTGCCTGTGGCAAGGGGTTGGAACTGAATGATCTTTAAGGTCCCTTCCAACCCAAGCCATTCTGTGGTTCTATGATTCTATGACCCTGCAGCACCAAAACAATCCAATGAAAAAACAGCCCTTCACATAAAAAGAAAAAAGCAAAGTTGCCCAAATTTCCAGGCACAATTATTTTGTTAGACAATGCATAGAAACGGTCACTTGAAGAAGACAGGGGTGAAAATGGAACAAAGTATCTAGATTTTCCCCCTCCCCAATGGCTTAGACCTTTGCATGCAGTAAAAGAATCTTTGCATAAGTTATACAAAAACATTGTAAGGGACATGTTCGAGTGTTAAATGAGGTTAAAATAGCACACACAGAGAAACTACATCTACTGCTGTGCATTCATGCAGCAACAGAGAAAGAATCAAAGTTTGTCATAATGGTCAGGCAGCCTGTACAGGACAGACTGTACCATATAATCCTTCTGACCATTAGAAAACAGTGCAAGATCTGAAGAACTACTTTGGCCATGGAAACCATGGACAAAAGGCCTTGCTTTGTAAGGGATTGTGGGTAATAATTTACACCAGGGAAAAACAAGTATAATGTATAACTATCAGTTCAAGATGCCCTAGACAAATTTGTACACACAGCAATAACAAAAGTCATGCCCATGTGTTAAATACTTTCCAATCACAGTTTGTGCTAAATGCAGGTGATCATAAAGTGCAAAAGTAGGTGTTTCTCTAACGTTTGCCTGCTCTTCCGCTAAAGTCATGTCATAAAGGATACCAACTGACATTCACAGGAGGTGCAGTCATCATTACACAGCTCTGTTCTTTCAGCTGGTGCATTTGTTTTTCCATCTATGCCCTTCACAACCTGCTACAGTGAATCCAGAGACTTCAAGTCCTAACACTGTCTTATTGACACATAAACCCATTGAATCCTTCATATACTCACAGACCAACTTCGTCCATCAAGGCTGCAGGAGGAGTTCCTTGCAATGAAAGGATTTCAGTTAGGATGTTCCTCTGCATAATATTTTTTTACCCCATTCCTTTTTTCCCTTCTGCTACTACTGTATAAAAAGCTTATTTTCAGTGCTCTGTTTCAAACACCTGTGGCTTCCCTTGATGTGGCTTGAATGTGCCACATCTTTTCCCACCTGCATTTTGCAATGTCATTATCTGATTATTTCAACCTTTTATGCCACAGCTACCTCTGCCACACAAATCCTTTCCTCTGTTTTTCTAAAAACTACGAAAGGTGCCTATATAAACCTCAAATTTCTTTCCAGTTTTGGAGCTGGCTCTTTCAAATCAGGGCTGAGTTTGCTTTTGTAGCTTTGCCCTGACAACACACTTATTCTTTGGTGCTTTGTGGACTCTGCTGCTGCAGCTCGATAGTTTGTTCACAAACAAAATTCACTTAGCAAAGCTAATAATTGCTTTTCCTTTTCTTGCAGATTGCATATATCTGCTCTTTTTGGTCCGTAGAGCAGATCACTGCCACATGGAGAAGCCAGAACATTAATAGCTTCTGTCACTGCTACCATTCTTATTGTGATAGATCTTCTGGAGGATTAGACAAAGGTTGTGGCCACATAAACAGAGAAAGGCAATGCTTCAGGCACAAACCTGCAGCAAACTGCACTGTGCCAGCTTTGATCAAACAAACAGACTATATTCTGTTGAAAACAAAGAAGGCAAGGAAGACAGCCCTTGAGATGGCACTGAAAACCAGAGGAAAGCTGCCCCAGTTTGTCCAGGGATAAATTTGTCAATTTTGGGAGTTGGAAACACATAAGGTTTTTTTTTTTTAATTATATGTTTTGATCTTTGCAAAACCTGGGTTAACTCATTTTGGACTTCTGTGCAAGGTTGAAATATTTCTTCTGCTGCTGTGCTCAACACAGTTAAAGAAATAACTTACAAAAGAATATATATGAAAAATTTAAAAATGGTATTAAAGCACAATCATGCTGGGGAAGGGCAGACAATGTGGGTATGTGTAGTGGAGTCTCCCTGTCCCTCTGCTTCTCCTTCACTGAACATTAAATCTTAGTTTCTACAGTAATTTTTAGGGCATCATGAATTAAAGATCTCTGTAGGAACACAAGCCATGGTAAGATGATGCTGCAACACGTAAGACACATCCTCGTTCTGAACTAGGACTTCCCAGACAGTTGAAGCGTGTTGGATCTGAGAATTCAGTTTGGTCTGTTATGGAGGAGAGGGCACACTGCCAAAGGCGGAGAGGAATGTGCAAGCAGCTAATTCCAGTTAAAACAATATGAGGGCAAGAGGCAGAAAAACTCCCTGCAGTAGATTCTGTCACCTCACTGAATAATGGTGTGGGAAGTGTCCCTTTGCTTCTATGGCAAGTCTCATGGTTATCTACCCTGGTCAACTCTGTCAGACTGCGGGGTTTGTTAGACAAGACTGAAGCAGAGGAAAAAAAAATCAAAATTAAAAAAAAAGGACATAATTTAGAAGCACTGTGTGTTTTCCCAGTGCCTCCTTTTCCACTTGTACCCAGCAGATCTGGACTGTTCTCCCTTACGCTGCTGTTGCTAAGCTTCTCAGCTTGCTCTGCTCCTCTCTCAGCACCACTTCAGGCTTTCAGTTTCCAAAACCAATGAGGCTTACATGCATGCGTTTGCTCTCTTCCTCCCTCTTTCTCTGGATATTCCTGCCCTTTCCACCAGGTCTTGAACCCATCAGCCAGCTTCAGCTACAGCTGATGGAGGATCAAAAATCCCAAAGCTGTTTAGGCTCCTGCCAGCCCCAGAAGCACAAGTGGCTGCAGGCAACCATGGCAAAAGGAACGCCTGCTGCTGTTGGCAGGAGAGGCTCCAGGAGGATTTTCAGAAGTGCCTGAGTGATGGAGGGACTTAGTTGCTGTTTTCAGAGTACTGCAGACTCCTAGGAGACTAAATTCCTTTGACCTTCCTTGGCTCCTGTCGACAAGAGTGGGCTATAAGCCTTTCAGAAACTGTTGACGCTTGCAGAAACTCTCAGACTTTCTTTTCTGGCTGATTGAAAGATTCATTCTGTTGCCACTAATAAATCCCCCTCCCTTCACCAATTTATGTTTTATAAGTTTGGGTTAAGCTTTGTCTACTAAAAGGATCTTACATAAAACACCGCTTACTGAAATGTGATCTTTGCACATTTCTGAAGTTTTAATTTTCCTATGCTGTAATCTTATTACTTAGGTCATTCATTTTGTCACGCCCTGCTATCAGCGTGGTCCAGGTTTGGCTGCAGGGCTATGTTCTCCTGACATTTAGAGCAAGAATTCCCTGGGAAATCAGTCAAGAGATTTGACATTGCTGCTGGCCAAGCTCCAGCGGGTTTAGTTTTACTCTCCTTCCCTATTTATTGTGGAATCTGTCTGTCCACAAGCTGCACATTGAGTTCCGTGCTAGAGAAGGAGAACTGAAAGGGACAAAATGGCCATTCATGTGGGGATTCATTCAGGCTTTTCAGAAAGGTTTTACAAGAAGCTGTGACGACTGCTGAGCTTCCTTAGCCCTCTATTACCCCCCTTATGAGACAATTTGGATTGACTGCTTTTTCTTTGCTCTCTCCCCCCATCTCAATAGGCAGCAATTATTGTTGGAAAAGCCACATTAAGACCTCGGTAGTGTAGGAACCACCTGGGGGCTTTTCATCTTTAGAAACAGTTGAATTTCACCACGGCATGGACAGGCCCTTTGCTGGGAATATGAAAAAAAAAGTCTTTGTTTTTCTCCCCTCCTGCCACAAACTGCTTCAACTCTTATTGCAAAAAGCTGCATCAGTGGCAGAGACAGCCAGAATTTGATGTACTGGAGGGGTGGATCAGGAAAGCGGTCCTGGGCACTCATGTGGGGTACAGGAGAGTTGGAGGAAGAATTCCAAATCAACTGGAAATGAGGGAGAGAAATATAGCTCTCTTGTGGAGAGGGGCAGTGAAATGCAGCAGCACAGGCCAGGGTGCAGGAGGCTCTGCATGTGCTGGGAGGGACAAGCAGCACAACATGGTGGTGGCCTGTGTCTGTGTGCAGTCTTAGCCAGTGGGGCCAAAGGAATTTGTCTGTCTTTTCTAGGTGAGACACTGGAATTCAGCTAAGTGCTCATGGATTTTATCAGCCACATACAGTGTGGCAGTCCAAATATACCACTGTTGTACACTTTTTAGCATCTACCCATGCTTTCCTGGCCAATCTGAGTTACAGTCCTGCTGCTGTTTCCAAGCTCCTCAGTTCCAAATACTCAGCCTCTTTCCTCACTGCTGCTTCAGTTTCCTACAGAAACAAACCTCAAAGAATCAGGGAGTTTAAGACTAGATGGCAACATAGCTTTTTCTAGTTAACTTCATATATTATAGACCACTACACTTTACCTCATGACACATTTCATGAGTTCAATAATTTATACTTGGTTAAATGTATTTTACAAAAACCATTCTTGCTTGATTTGAAAACTCATGGGATAGAAAATCCACCCGTTCCCTTGGTAGCTTATTCCCAAGACTAATAATTTTCATCACCAGAAATGATCTTTGCCTCTAAACTGAATTTGTATGAATTCATCTGCCATGTAGTGGTTCTTATTATGCTGTTCTCTCCCAGATTAAAAAGCCTCTTCTACTTCTACTGTCTCCCCATGAGGGTACTTATATAATGTGATCAAGTCATCTCTTCATCATACTTTTGATGAGCTAAGCAGACTGAGCTCTAGAAGTATTTCACTCTAAAGAAATTTCTCTTTGGTTTTTTCTTTTCAGTTCTTGATTGTGCCTTCACCACTTTTTCAACATGCTTTTTAAAATGCATTTTTAATATCTGACTCCCAGCAGTCATTTTCTGAAATAAAAACATTTCTTGTAGCACACCTAGGAATTGAATTACCCATTCTTCTTGCAGTATCACATCGAGGAAGCATTCTTCCTTGCATCTCCACAGTAACTCCTCAGACCTTCTCTTGATATAGCCCTCATTCTTCAGGTGAGTCTTGTTTCATTCTGAGACATGAAATTTAGGAGACATTCTGTCTGACAGAGATTACACTAGAAGAATCCATTCTGCTCTGTTTGACCATCCTTTTCTCAACCTACTAAGTCATGTTCAAACTATACTGGCAGCGATTTTATATTTACTTCCAGATTTACTCACTGATGAAAACCCTGAAGCACATGAGGCCTTGCAACGATCCCTTCAGATCCCTCCCAACTGCTGCCATGACTAGTCCATTAAGTACTTTCAGAGATCTGTCAAACAGGTCTAAATGCATTTACTGCTCCATGGCTAACGTACAACAGTAATGCTTTAGCAAATGTCACTCAGTATTGTGGTAAAGCCTCTAGAAACACTCAAACACATTGCTCTGTACAGCTACCTCTGTCAAACCGTGTGTAATTTTAAAAATTAGATCTGACCTGTGTTGTTGGTGGTTTTCTTGGGGTTTTTTTTTTTGGCAAAGATGAGCCTCAGTAGCATTGTATATTTGACATGTGTCCCAGTGCTAGAAATTTGTTTTGTCCAAGCAATCTGCTGTATGCAATATAACAATATACATATATAGCTTCATATTCATAGGATTTATACACCTAGTGGAAATGTATGCCATGAATGGGCTTATGCAGCATGTTTTGAGAAAGACAATTTTCCTTCAGATCATTCAGGCTATCTTTGTAGATTACAATAGTAACTGTCTTCTTAACACTATGTGTTTTAGAGGGGTTTTCTTCCCTCTCAACATAAATACCTTCTAAAAGCTAAAACCTCAGGCCATAGAAATGAAGATGTTGATCTTTTTTCTATGCAAAGGTTCATCTGATAAACATCAACTGAAAAGCAGGATCTGACTATGAATATTTACAAGTTCAAGCTTTTTTGTCCATAAGCTTCTAAAAAAAATCTGACAGCATGTTATTCTTGAAATCCTTTGTAGAACATTAGTTTCATTTCTCACATTTTTTCATGTTTGCAGCTTAAAAAAAAAAAAAGTCCAGTAACTTTTGATACAGGTGCCACGTTTTTACTTGACTAGGAGAAAGGCTTTAAACTTGAAATGGAAATTGCAGTTATTCAGTCTTTTATGGTAGAAGCTGTGCTGCTTTAGGGATTTTTGTGTTGAATCAATTGTCAACAAAGATAATAGAGATTAATACAAAGAAACAAACACTTCTTGATGCCATTTTCAGCTTTACTGACACCAGCTTATATCCATTGCATGGATGGATGGACTATTGGTTTGTGAACATGTGAGAATTCATCAGTTAACAATGCTTTGTCTTCAGCTACTGAAGTCCAGTGAGCATGTTCTGGGTGCACATACAGCCACAGAAAACAGTCTTTTGAGGCCCATAGCTCTAGTCCAGTATTCACACATGTTGGCACCTCACAGGGATGGAGGCTTAGTGAAGGACGCAATCCTCAAAGACTCGATGAAATCAAGCACAGGGCCATAGAGCTCTCCTGCTTTATGCTTTCAGATCTTGTGTTTCTTTATAAACAACATTTTCTAATCTAACCTTCATGACTGCCTTCTATGATCACTTACAGATTGGCAAGCAGCTCTTTTGCAAAGCCAAGTGAGGGAAAAAACCCCCCCATGAGCTGTGTGAATAATTAAAAACAATACCCGAAGACATTTATTCCAGAAAACTTTGTTTGCAGACTTATCTTATTAATACAGAGCAACCAAGATCATGGCATGGACAAGTGTACTGTTTGCTGGGTACAAAACTGGCTAGATGGCCAAGCCCAAAGAATTGTGGTGAATGGAGTTAAATCCATTTGGTGGCTAAAGAAGAGCAATGGAGCTGATGAAAGGTCTAGAGAACAAGTCTTACGAGGAGCAGCTGAGGGAACTGGGGTTGTTTTGCCTGGAGGAAAGGATGCTCAGGGGGGACCTTATCACTCTCTACAACTACCTGAAAGAAGATTGTAGTGAGGTGGGGGTCGGTCTCTTCTTCCAGGTAACAAGTGATAAGACAAGAGGAAATGCCCTCAAGTTGCTCTAGGGGATGTTTAGATTGGATATTAGGAAGAATTTCTTCAGTGAAAAGGTTTTCAAGCACTGGAACAGGCTGCCCAGGGAAGTGATGGAGTTGCCATCCCTGGAGGTATTTAAAAGACTTGTATTTGTGGCACTTAGGGACATGGTTTAGTCGTGGACTTGGCAGTGCTAGGTTAACAGTTGGACTTCATGTTGTTAAAGGTATTTTCCAACTTAAATGATTCTATGATTCCATGAGCTAGTCTGAGACCATTCTTCATGGCTTACTTTAGACTCCTCAGCCTTCTCCTTTTCCTGCATCCAAGCTTTGGATAGACTGTAGATAGCCCTGCTGTAAGTTGCTGTTTATAGTGGATTTTGTGAGTTTTGTGGAGAGAACTATTTTTGTGAAGACAGGTATTATATTAATTTGGTGTTTATAAAGGAGGCAGATATGGTTAAGGATACCTCTTCAAGAATACAAGCCGAAATAGTTGAATCCCTGTTAAAAACAGATCTACCTTTATAAGAGTGCATGCACAGAAAGGGAGATTTCTGAGGGGTTTACAGTTTCACACCCCTTTTGTACGAGCCAAACATCTACAACACACATCCGATTTTCAGTTTCACCTGGCATACTTGACTAACATGAGCACATTTCTCTTTCCAGCGGTGTGGCAGAACCAACACGCTGGTGAAAGAGATTCTGTTATCTGTGGGGATCCTGCCACAGCATGGCCAATCCTTGGGGTGCAAGAGGGGGCACAAAACCATCCAGCCTGGTCCTCAGTGTTGCAGGGTGGAGTTTAAAGAATAGGCTCTTTGAAAATTATTTTTTACTTCTAAACTGAACCTGTTTGGTACAAAAGGCACAGAAAGGCACTTCGATACAGTCTCACCATGCAATTTTTGCTGTCCAATGTCAGAAACTTGTAATTCATCGTTTTTTTTTACTCAGTAAGGATGCTGAAATAGAACAAAGGTCAAGCCTAGGAGGGGAAAATAATCACTTGAGTTAAAGATATGTGTAATTTACTGGAAAAATTGAGAATTTAAGACACAAACAGAAAACCAAGTGAAGGTAAAGCAATAGGGATCGTAGTGTAACCCAAATATCAAACAATTAGAAAAATGCATCAGAGGTTTCTATCATGCTCCAGAGCAAGGAATTTTTAGGCAGGACTCTGTCCTGATTAAATAATTAATAAATAAAATATACATATTTCCCCACTGTTTCTTTGTGTGTAGAAGATACTGAAAGTCTTAGACGATTTCAGAAGTTTGGGCACACCATTGATTCACTGGGGTTTTGTGATTAGGCCAAAAAGAAAAAGAGAAAAATAAAAAAAAAAAAAAAAAAAAGCCTGGGAAACCCTATAACTGTCCAGTCTCAGTGGTTTTGTTACTGTGCCAAAATAAGGGGTCTAGGCATAATAGCACTAGAAAAGCTCACTTGGTGTAGATTTTACTTAATGAGTTCCCAGCTTCAGTCATTCAGCCTGTGCTTGGTTCTGCAACCATGACAGCACAGAAAGCAGATTTCGGCTATAAAGTTGTCAGTGGGAGAGCTTATTTTCTACTGGTAAATTGCAATAAATTAAACGAATGCCTCCGTACTTGCAGGAGCAGGGGGGGTGTGTGTGTGCAGAGCAGAAAGCAAAACTGAAAGTGCTAAAAAGAGTCTCTCAAAAATATTCCCTGTCTTTCTCCATGGCTTGATCAGAAAGGTATGGGTTTGTCAAAGTAGCCTGTGCTGCTTCCAGCTAAAGTATGTTTAGGGATCTCTTTTTACGTGAGAAAGATGTTAGGCACACTTTCCTAAGAATTGGTTTCTCCAGCCACACTTAGGTGTTTCCTTTAGGACAACCTGCTTTTCAGAGGTGGCTCTTGCAGCCCCTAGTGATGTGCGTGGCAGCAGCAGTAGCTCAGCCTACCTGAAAAGCTTTGCCTGCTATCTCCAACTGTCGACTTGTGGACTGAGTAGCCTAATGTATATCAGCTTAAGATGGAAATTTGAGTCTTAACATCACTGCTAAGTAAAGCAAGGCAGAAGATAAATTGTGAGCCAGATTCAGCACTGCCATTAGGAGAGTTTCTATGTGCAGAGGCAGCACAGTGTCCTGGATCCACTGCAATCACTTGGCTGGAGAGAGCCAGAAAGATGCAGGGAGAAATGGGAGAGTGGAATTTGTTGGCAGCATGGCTGAAGCACAGAACAATTTCATGCAACATTGGTTCTGTGCTGGTGTTTTTCCTGCTATTCACGAGAATCTGCACGAGGATTTCAAAAAACACCATCCTCCCTTGGAGCGGAGCTTTTGCTGTGAGGTAGTCTTAGGGTCATTTCATCAGAGGTACAACAGCAAATCAGCAATTTCTTATTGTGGACTGTCACCTCCAGCTCCAATTAACATTTCTGCTTCTCATCAGAGGTTTTCCTTCTGTGCCTTTTCTGGTTTGGGTTTTTTTTTGTGTGTTTTGTCTTGTTTTGAATAATGGAAGTCACAGCAAAGGTGTGACTTTGCTGGTGTCTATGGCTTGGAGTGCATTATAGGTGGTAACACTGTAACTTCCTTGAAAGCACAGAGATGCTGCAACCCTTGGCCACTTCTCACCCTACCAAGTTCCCCGCCAGGCAACCTCCTGCCAAAACATCTAGTAGGCATAGCTGCCCAAACTGCAGACCCATACACCTGACAGCATCCTGTCCTAGGCAAGCTAAAAAAGCAAAAAGAAAACCTGTGCAAGAGGTAAATTTGCAATTCCTGCATGTAGCTCAGGTTCATTTGAATAACATCGTGGCTCTGCCACATGCTAATAAAATGTTAACCTGCCTATACAGCATATGATACCTTTGCATATACAATCATAGAATCGTATAATCGACTAGGTTGGAAAAGACCTTTAAGATCATCACGTCCAACCATTACCCCAGGACTGCCAAGACCACCACTAAACATGTCACTGAGGGCCTCATCCACATGGTTTTTGAACACTTCCAGGGACGGTGATTCCACCACCGCCCTGGGCAGCCTGTTCCAATGCCTGACCACTCTCTCTGTGAAGAAATTTTCCCTAATATCCAGTCTAAGCCTCCCCTGGCACAACTTCAGGCCATTACCTCTTGTCCTATTGCTTGTTGCTTGGGAGAAGAGACTGACCCCCACCTCACTACAACCTCTTTTCAGGTAGTTGTAGAGAGCAGTAAGGTCCCCCCTGAGCCTTCTCCAGACTAAACAACCCCAGTTCCCTCAGCCGTTCCTCGTAAGACTTGTGCTCCAGACCCTTCACCAGCTTTATTGCCCTTTTCTGGACCTGCACCAGCACCTCAATGTCTCTCTTGTAGTGAGGGGCCCAGAACTGAACACAGTACTAGAGGTGCCTCCTCACAGTGCTGGGTACAGAGGGATGATCACTGCCCTGGCCCTGCTGGCCACGCTATTTCTGATATGCTACCATATTCATTCTCTGCAATAGCCAGAGATGAAAACAGAGTTAATCTAAGTTCTGTCTGTACATCCCAAGCGGTGGGAGCTCTGTTTCTTTAGAGAGCATATGTCTTAATACACATTTAAGATCTTTAAAGTCAAATGCAGGAAGTAAGCTAAGTAGCTGCCACTACCATTGTGGAGAGACATTTGGCTGAATGTTATGAGACACATATATATATAGTGTGTGCACATATGCATTTATAAAACATGTGCATGCATTTATGCATGCATTAATGTAAGTTTGTAGGGAGGGACCTGCCATGTAATTGAACTTGGCTCTCTGAACATACATTGTTTCTCAGATGAACTGTGATTCGTAATTCCTAAAGCTTAAAAATCTGTCTCTGTGTTTGCTTTTATCAAGAATGAGAAAATTTAATAGGCAGGTGCTATTCTGCCTACATCCAGTTTGTACACCCAAGTAACTAGCTCAGGAAAATTAAACCTTTAGCACATAATATCCTACTGACATGTATTTACAATCCACTGAGTGTTGATTTACATCTTTGTGTGCTGAAATGCCCACATAAACCTGCTCTGCTCCTACACCTTATGTCTCAAAATGCTGTTTCTTGAATGCGAATTATATTGGACATCTCAAATTTGCAAATCTTGGAAAATTTTCTGTGGAAACTGGTTTCTGGAAGTAATTTGAGGAAAAAAAACGTGAGATAGGAGGAATTTCTACATGAGAAGGACAAGACAGATAGGTGTGCACAGGTGGTGACTGACAGTACCATGCACTCTGGCAGGCTTATTAGTGCAGCCTCAGTGCCATGTTAATATAGATGTGCTGGACTGGAGCTGACATACTTGACTGAGAGCGAACCGGCAATTGGTGTCACCCATTTGTGCCATCATACTTAAATAGGGTGGGAAATTGTATGCGAGAAAACAGAGGAAAGGAAGCAACAATTATATAAACCAAAAAAGAAAAAAGGTTATTGCCATGACTTTGAGATTTTCCCCTTTCCTTCTGTAAGGACTCTTTCCACTCATCACTTTCTGAAGACAAACAGAAGGCGTCAATGCAGTCTGTATCAATACAGTCACCTTGTTATTAGTAGCCTCCGTAGAGCCATAGAAAAAGTGGCTGTGCTAGTAGGAGATAAATCCCGAGAATCCCTAGCAAGAGGAGGCTGCCACAAGGGTTGGTAGGACCTTGGGAAGGGCTGGGGGAACACAGACCTGGGTGCTGGCTTATGCAGCCCTGGTGTTTGGGAGAAGGCAGGAGTTTGCATACATAGAAGGGATCCACTTCTGCAGAACTCTTGAGCATCATTTTATTTAGGGCTACTGCGCAGAAATAAAATAGCTTATCTTTATTTGGGCTTGGAATAAAATGAGACAGCAAGATTCTCATCCTGTCTCTGTCTGCTCTTCTCTGTACAAAATGAACTGGAGGGGCATTTTCCCCTGTTCAGACAACCTGGCACTCATTTTATGTCAAGGCAGTGCTTGGGCAGGCTTGGCAGAGTCACAGTGTTTTGAAACAGAGCTTGCATTCTGAAGGCTGCTGGCTGCCCAGAACAGAGCTGAATATTCCACCCTTCTTGTCTGGAACAAAGCTGGGAAGTCCCCAGCTTCCTCCAAACCACTGGAAGTAAAACATAAAGAAAGGCCATGAATATCCTATGAATTAAATTACATATTAATACATAATTTCTAACCACAGCTATTCATCCACATAGTTCAATGATTTTAGGAGAAGGCACGTGATATAATCACATTTCATTTACACGACCACTTTACCAATGGGGAACTGAGGCAGAGAGCAGTTCATGTTTGTCCAACATATTCATGAAGTTGCAGAACTTGGAGGAAGATCCAGGTCTCTGAAGTCCAAGCCTGTTACTCCAGGCACAAGCAGAGCTACATCTAACATACAAGAAACTTGTGGGACTCACTTCAGTAAGCTACAGTGCCAAGACCTCAACGGTTCTCCCTCAAAAAAGATATTTTTAGGAATACCAAATTTAATCTAAGACATTCTCATTAAAATAAATATGACTGTTTCCTCCACCCACCCACATCACACATTTCAGAAAGCAAATCAATCCCAGGTATCTGGGGTTATGGACAGATTCCCTTTGTTGAGTCAGTTAGTTGCACCCCTCAGTACTCTGTGTTCCTGCCTGGCCCTCTAAACTGTAAATGAATTGGTTGATACAGTACAGGCGCATCTGTATTTTTTATAAAGTGGAATAATTTATGGTCTGATTTCAGATATTAGGTTCTGAAGCCAAATTAATTTAGTTTGAAAGCATCACAGTAGGTTATACAACTGATAAACTGGTATTAACATTACAGTTAAAAAGACTCACCTGATATATTGTTAGCCTGCAGGGACATACAACAAAGACTTTTCTATATAACCTACATATACAATACAAAGCTCTAGTAAAATATTTTCCTCTCAGACTTTTGCAAAGTGTCATAGTGTAATTTTCATTTAAATTTAAACTACATTTAAAATTAAAGTGATGATCTCCAATGACACCACCAAGATAGAACAGCCCGAGGCAGGAGTAGCTCCAGTAAATTTGGCCTTTTGGGAGAGTTACACCAGAGGACATTTCAAGAGGATGTGCCACGTTTGATTGCACTGTGGCTGCACACCTCTGACTTTCAGCAAGCAACAGTTTACTGGTGTTTTTAGAAGAGATGAGTGTAATGGCTGTGTCGGAGCTTTGCAAGCCAAATCCTACCTAGAAAAATGAAGCTGACTTATGTTGACAAATATATCAGAATTTGAGAATACACACCTATGCAGTTTAATGTATTTTTATTTTTAATTTATTTTCTTTATTAAAATTATTTTTAATTTTTGTTAAATAAAATAATTTTATTGAATTTAAATTAAAAAAAATAAAATTATTTTATTTATCAATACTGAATCATTTTAAAAGAAAGGCAAATATGGAACATTAGCTTCCAAAAATCAAGTTTTTGTTTCAGGAGGGAAGTATGACTGCCTGGTGTTTGGAACAGACAAGGGAGCACTCTTCTCCCACTCCCATGGACACACTGTAATGCCTTTACAGCACATTTGACTTGCCCTGACAATCAACCTACATTAGAGAAGTGCTTAGAGATCTTCAAATGAAGAAAAGTTCATAACTAAAGAGCTTTTACTGTAATGAAGCCCCTCTGCATGCCACAGCTGATCTCTACTATAAGTGTAATTGCACCGAATGTTGTGGAGTGTATTTTCATTCCTCTTCTGCATATATTCAATATAATTTTCTGAGTAAAGCAAACATCTGTGCACAGTTGTGGAGGTGGGATTTTATATTACTTACAGTGGGTGACCTTCAGTTTTTGGATTTGCCTAGCAGCCTTACAAAATATAAGCCAAGTTACAACCCAACCTCACAATTTGACCTTTTAAAATTTACTTTTAAAAATAGAGGTTATCTTTTGTACTGCAAATTATGCCTTTATCTCATATAATCCCATAAGTCAGATATCACAGTCCCACTTCAATTATGCTAAACTCTTATGTTAATTTTAAATCATGTAACTTAATTCCTGGCAAAGCAGGCTGGTGATTTTCAAAATGTGGTTAATGAGGCAAAGTACAATCTAGATTCTGCTACTGAGATCATCTGAATCCCCTAGGCAGCTGAAGATGACTATGGAGATGCTCTTCTTTACAAAAGTCTGGGTTAGATGTAAAAGAAATGAATTTTTAAGTGCAGTTAGTGCCTATGAAATTTGAAGTTGAGCATACAAAGAAGTTAAATTACTTTCACTAGAGCCGTAGAACAACAGTGCTGCTAAAACAATTACGCTTCTGTTCACATACATGTTTATGTAGTGTCCTCCCCTTTTAAATCACAAATGCAAACCATATCAGATTTTCAAGATGACAGTCCAGGGACCTGATGTCTATGTCCACAGATGCATGCAAATCAATGACATTTTCCCTCTCATTTGCAGAAGCCAAACATTTGCTAATAACTTCTTTCGCTCCTCTTCCCTGACTCTGACAGTAGCTTTATCTAAGATCAGTTTCATCTCATAAGATTTCATCTTATGAGACTGGATAACTTTTTCAATGCAATGGTGTCCTCTCCATTCCTAAATCTCTATTATTCCTTGATCACACAGGCTGAAAGTTTGTCACTAACGCAAGTTCAAGGTGAAGGTTAAGTTTTTCAGAGGCTTTACCGTTTACTACTATTTATTTCTCTGAATTTAAGAATTCATACAAAACTCATATATAAATTGGCCTCTATTCTTTGTTAGCATGTTAAACTTTTTTTCCTCGTGTTTTGGAAACTATTGGTACATGAGCCATGTTTTGTCTGTAAATTAGCAATTAATTAACACACATCTACAACAAACAACCCACCCAAAGCAAATACAGAGACATCCAAAGGTTGGTGTACATTTATTTTTTATGTAATATCTTCAATGGCCTCCCTACAAAGTAAGGGAGTTCATTCAGGGCTTGAGGTGGGATTCAATACTCACAAGAGCAGAGGATCTAGAGGGCTCTGCTGCATCCATGGAAAAGGTGTTTTTTTGCACCAAAGGCAAATCCAAATGAAATCTAAGGCAGTTTTCACATGAGTTAGGAGGTTGGATGACACAAAATCAAAACTCGGGGAGGAGCTGCTCTTTAATGTCCTAATGCATAGTCGTACTTGAGAGCAATGGTAATGAAAGTGCATAGCCAAATAAATAAATAAATAAATAAATAAATTGTTCTAGGTAAAGACACATGGGAACTCAGCAGCAGACATTAACCAGCATGGTACACAACAGTGGAGTAGCAGTGAACTGGTGTCCAACATGACAGTGGCTGCAAGGAACCACCCCTCCAGCCCAGTGCCCTGGGCCCAACCATACAGCTCCGGAGCTCCCTGCTCTGGGACACAGCCCACAGGAGGGATTTCTGCCGGGGAAGGTGGGAGTCAGACACCATCTTGAGTCTAACGTGGGAGATTTAGGGACACTGTTCACCTGAGGAAAGGCATACATAGGGGCAGTTCAATGACTGGATATCCTGTTTCAAAATCTTCTGGTGTTAACACCTATGGGTCCATCTATGGCATCTATGTTGGCACAGCAACAGCTCATATAAGTAACTGTAAGCATTTACCTGTCCAAGCCATCCCTGCACCTCCTTGTCAGTGCTGAACACCTGCACCTCTCCACACCTTATGGTGATGATGGCTTATGGGCTTTTTCCTTCTCCTTCCTTTTGCTCCATGGCACAAGGGAACAGGCTGGTACTGCTGGGCACATACAGCACCACCTCCAACTTGGACTGCCCATGCCGTGGTTTGAGCCCAGCCGGTAACTTGTAACCACGCAGCCGCGCACTCCCTCCCTCCCTTCTTCCTCCCCCCGCTCCCGGAGGGATGGGGAGGAGAATCAGAAGAATGTAACTCCCACGGGTTGAGATAAGAACAGTCCAGTAACTAAGGTATAATACAAAACCACTACTGCTACCACCAATAATAATAATGATAAGGGAAATAACAAGGGGAGAGGATACAATTGCTCACCACCCACTGACCAATACCCAGCCCGACCCGAGCAGTGATTTGGGCCTTCCGGGTAACTCCCCCCAGTTTATATACTGGGCATGACGTGCTGTGGTATGGAATACCCCCTTGGCCAGTTTGGGTCAGGTGTCCTGTCTCTGCTTCCTCCTGGCTTCCCCTCCTCCCTGGCAGAGCATGAGACTGAGAAAGTCCTTGGTCGGAGTAAACATTACTTAGCAACAACTAAAAACATCGGTGTTATCAGCGTTGTTCCCAGGCTGAAAGTCAAAAACACAGCACTGCACCAGCCACTAAGAAGGAGAAAAATGACTGCTATAGCTGAATCCAGGACAGCATCCACCCCTTATTCCATACCATTCATGTCATGCTCAGATCCCACATCTCTCAACACACCATCGCCCCTGTCCCATATATACACATATATATACACCCCCCCCCACACACAAAGAGAAAGATATCATTCGCTAGTCCATGGACCAATCCCTATGAAGTTGCTGAATTCATCCAGTCCATGATGTCAGGCTCCATCTCTTGTAATAGTCTTTCAGGGCAGGAGGGACGGTGTGTAGTGTTGGGTTGTTGCCTGCTGATGACACTGCTGAACTCATCTGGTCACTGCTGAGCTCGTCTGGTTTTGTCAAAATTCACTCTTTGTTGAGGTGATGATCGGAGGGAAGTCAGGGTCAGTTGCTGGCGACCTGAAGATATCTAGCTGGTGGGCTATAAAGGTGTTATAGAGCAGGCAACAGCGTACAATTTGGTTCATTGGCTGTTTCCCCCCAAAATTAAATCCCCTTGAGGTACACATTGGACTTCCCCATCTTCCTGCATTATCCACCAAGTATATCCAGGTCCCTGAGCAAAAGCAACCCCACGAGTGGGTTTGCCTTTACCTGAAGCAGGAATAACCCAGACTGTCTTCCCCAACAAATTCTTTATGTGCATCACAGGAACTTTATCCCCCTCTACAGTACATAAAAGTTCTGATTGGGCTGGGCCAGCCCTGTTGGCAGATCCCCCAGTGTTGACCAACCAGGTGGCTTTTGGTAAATGTGTATCCCAGTGTTTGAAAGTCCCACCACCCATTGCTCCCAGTGTAGTTTTTAACAGCCCATTGTACCGTTCGATTTTCCCAGAGGCTGGTGCATGGTAGGGGATGTGATATACCCACTCAATGCCATGCTCTTTGGCCCAAGTGTCTATAAGGTTGACAGACCAAGAGTGGTCACAGCAGCTGCAATGAAGCTGCTTCTCAATATAGATGTTATAATGTCCCATAGCGACCACCCAAGACTTTGCCCTATCACCAAAGATTAAGACTATGTTGAATACTGGGACAATGGAATGCATGCAACATGTGGTTGACTCCACTGTAAATTAAAACGTTAATTTTAATGTATGTGGCAGTTCTCTGAAAGGAGGGTCATATTTGTCAACTCTAGTGCATCAATCAAAATGTGGTTGTGGACAGGGATTTAAGTTCACAGGCTTACAAAGATTTACTCTGCTCAACAGTTGAGCTGCCATGTTATTTTTAGTTTTATGCATTTGTATTCAAGAGCATCCTTCAATAAAAAACAATCAGGTCTAAAACCAGCTACAGTCTAACGGTAATCAAACAACCAAACCTTGCAACTGAGAACACTGCGAACATTTTAGAAAATTAGCCAATGCTTCTTTATTAATAAGTGACAGAAAGTAAAAAATACATTCAAAAATAGTTTCAAAAACAATTTCTAAAGCAGGCACACCAAAAAAAGAATCATGCTTCTCTGAATGCTTTTTTTCTTAAACCATTAAAAGAACATTAGGTAAGCTAATGCAACAGCTGGCTGCACTACCGCTTCCACAGTGTAATCCATAATGGTAAAAGCAGCTTTTTCAGGCATTTTAGTGCAATTTATGCTGTTTACAGGTCTTTTTTTGTGCATTCTCCTATAATTTAATGTCAGTTGATATCACTGCAGCTTATAAAATCCCCACTAAGTCAAGAAAACTCCGCTTAGCAGCAACTTTGTTTCCTTTCAGGGCTAATATCAAAGTAGTTGTTTTGAATCCCAAAATGATAAATATCTAATAGAAGCCTGAAGCTATTCTGGTGCTATACAATTGGTGATGTATAATTGAACATTAAGTAATCCAAGTAATAGAAGTCGTAGATCAGCTGTCTTTCCTCCTTAGACAATTCCTTCAAGTATTGCCTCACTACTTCTGCACTCGTTCTCTCATCAGAGGAATGTCTGTCTTTGAATTTAGGAAACTTCAGCTCGGCTGGAGCACCTACCAGCTGCAAAAAGTAACTGGCGTCTTCTTCCAGGGTTTCAAACTTTCCTATAAAATCATAGTTGATGAGGCAGGGATAGCAAAGCTTACTGACTTGCTCCCAATGAATGTCCATTCCTATTGGGCGATGGGAATCTAACAAATATTGGACAAATTCCTTGAACTTAACTCCCGATCCTGTTTTCAATGCCTCTTCATTTGCATTATGTCTATACTTCTTAATTATTGCCTTCCCAAATACTGGGTGGTAATAGCTGTTTGGATGTTCAAACTTATCCCTGAAGGCGGATACCAATCTTTCCACAGGATCACGTACAAATATAGCCTTGGTGTATGTATTCAAGCGTGTGTATATCTCTTTTAGGTCATAACTGTCCAGTTTCCTTAGATGCTTCCCATAGTGTACATCGTCATGGGAAATGTTGTGTGCTGAAGCAGCGAATCCATTGAGCACCATGAGGACTCTTTTCCAATTGGAGCAGCCTGCTTTAGGCACTTCACAGTACAGGACCTTGTGCCTGTCCTCCACGTAAATTCTTGACACCAGGTGCACGAGGTGGGTTTGAAGCTTCTTTCTGCTGTTGTATTTCTTACAGAAGTCACGCAGGAAGGACCTGCGCTTTTCCTGGGTGCTATCCACATCCTTCCACTTGCCACCCTTGACTAACGTCTTATTTAAAGGGTGTAGTGCAGGAGGTAAATACACCCCTCTGAGCCAGCTGAGAGGTGACTCGCTCATCTTCTGCTGGTCAGACAGCTGGCTCACCAAGGAGGCAGCCACCACACCAAATGGGTCAGCCTTGCCCTGCCAGTGCCTGCCACCCATCTCATGCTTACTGAGGTCAGGAGGAGAACTTCCGCTCCATGCTGCTCTCCTCTGCATCCTCGGCGTTGGGAGTGTGAAATCCTGCAAACACGGAAAGGAGCAGAGCTTAAAATGCAGCAACAGCCCAGACCATTCACATTGCAACAGCAGCAAGGATGGCAGTGCATGTTCGCAATGAAGCCACATTTAGTACTACTACAAAGTCTCTACTGAACCACTTGATATATCTAATTTAGGAACAAGCTGGGCTAATTACTGAAATACATGCTTCTGAAGCTTACCTGTTAGCACACAGTAGGTGTTCCTGCAAAAATAGCTAGCTTATACCACACCTTTTAGGAAATCAGAAGAGGTTCACACAGGGAGGCTGATAGCCCTGGTAGGGGTAGCCAGGTGCTTTTCTCTACTGAACACATTTTCCCCTGCGACAGCACTGTTTGAGTTGCACAGCTGCTAACAGCTCTCTGCAGCACACTGGCACAGCCACACTAACAGCTGCTTAATCTGCTTCCACCACTGTGACTTGGAGCAGGCCCTGTCCCCCAGTGGTGGTAGGGGACAAACCTAGGGCTTCTAAATAGCTGACATCAGTGGGTTTGAGCTGGGTGTAGTGACTGACGAAATCCTCACTCCAAAAAGCTCCTATTCCTGCTCCTGTTTGCAACACAGATGCCTGCACCTGAGCTAGGTGCTTTCACAACTGTTAAGGCAAAACAGGTGCCTTTAGAGCCTATTCCATCTGACTTATTTAAACATCAACATTAATTACATCAACTAACTAAACATCAACTAGTGACCCTGCAAAGAATGTGAAAAGATGAGACTTTCCTCCCAGACATTTCTTTTAATGGCCCCAGCCACTCTGCAATCTACAAGCTGCAAAAATGGCAAAGCTTAGATCTGTGTTCTGCCATCAAATTCTTCAGAGTCTTGTATCATCTAAGTTGATTGAAGAGTTTCTTGCAACTGAGGTATTTCTGCTTATTCCTGAGCGCATTCTCATGTGTCTGCTAAGGTTTGTAGATTTTTTTCTCCTGCCAATAGGAAAGCCTGCTGCACTGGGACATCTATATAGCTGCCTATTTTCATTACACTTCTGGAGAGGGGGGATGCTCGTCAATAGGTTTTTAGACATCCTGTTGCAAACACCAGATAGCCAAATAGATGGACACACATTGGACACACATGCACAGACTATGTGACTGCTTTTGTAAGTCAAACTTTTTTTGGAAACTACATAAAAAGACTCTTCTTCCATAAACTGATTAAACATTTACTGGAAAGTTGATTTGTGGACTGGCAGACCATAAGTGTGGATTTGGGGGGGGATGGGAAAGTTCATAGGCCGACTCAAATATGTTAAAAATTCAGAGGAATAATGTAAGAAATGGTAATGTAGGGAACACAATTTAAATTCCAGTTTGTAATGAAGCTAAGGAAAAACAAGTGGTTCCAAGAAAAGTTAGCCTATCTTGCAGTGTAATAATTTCCAATGACAAAACCAAAGCTGTGAAATCAGGCTATTCTGTCTTGCTGCAAACCACAGATGATCAGGTCTTTGTTTTCACTCAATTGAGTAAAATGTTTTTTGTATTGGTGAAAGCAAACAAAAGAACAAATCCATGCAGGACTTGCACATCTGTGAGAGAGGGCGTGTTGATGTGGTCAGTTTTTCTAATATAATTTGTTTTTTTTAATTCTGTTGTCTAATACTTTATTCTTTAAAACAAGTGAAACACAGATTTGTGTGTTTTGAAACACAGAGATTTATCCCTTCTGCCCTAGGATGGAAAGAATTCAGAAGCATAGTTAGTGTATAATAACAGAATGTAGTAATAGTGGTAAAATGGGATGACTATGAGCCTAATGGGCATTTCAGCATCACAGTGAATGGTGACTTACAAGTACTACTGCAGAACCAAAGACTTACAAATAAGTTAAATGCTTTGAACTTAAAAGGAAAACCTGAAACTTAAAAAAGTGAAAATGCAAAATATGGGATACACAGAAATCAACCACACAATACCAGGCTTAACAAGAGTAGGAATAAAGTTACACTGCAATGCTAAAGTAACCAAATATTGTAAACTCATTGGTGCAGCTCTGGGGAATTTTATAGTTTAGAAGACAGTCTCCAGTGATATGTGACTGTACTGGTGTTCCCCAATACAGAGAAAATTCAAGAGGGGGCAGCAGTACTTCATGACTTCCTATGATACGTAATCTGAATTTAGCTGTGTATTTCAGGAGATATTTCACTGTAAAGATGCTTAAACCATCTGAATTTCAAACTAAAGCCACTAAGATGGCTAGAATGATTAATGGTCTGGAGCATCTCTCATATGAGGAAAGGCTGAGGGAGGTGGGCCTATTCACTCTGGAGAAGAGAAGGTTAAAGAGGGCATCTGATCAATATATGTAAGTATCTGAAGGGAAGGTGTCAGAAGGATGGGGCCAGACTCTTCTTGGTGGTGCAAGTTGCACCTGAACATAAGGAAGAACTTCTTTACTGTGAAGGTGATGAGCATTGGAATAGGCTGCCCAGAGAGGTTGTGGAGTCGCCTTCCCTGGAGATATCCAAGAGGTGTCTGGACACAATCCTGAGTAATGTGCTCTAGGTGACCCTGCTTGAGCAGGGATGTCAGAATAGATGACCTCCAGTTGTCCCGTCCAACCTCAACCATTCTGTGATTCTGTGATTCTGTAAAATGAGCCTTACATTTCAGAGGAAAGTTCAGCATTCTGAATTCAGCCGGCCATCTTGAACTAGCGGAAGATGCCTCGCTTTCAACAAGTCAGGAGGGAAAAGGACAGACTGAAAGGTGTGCGGTCTTGATTTTGTTTCATTTCATTCTGCTTGGGATCCAAGACCAACCTCAGGGGATAGCCCAAGGAGATACCAGAAAAGGACTGCATTTCAGTCTCAGGAACTGTGAATTCAGTTGTAGGAACTACTACTGAAGGATTTTGCATGGGATTAAAGACTTCAGAGAAGGATGAGTAGAACTATCTCATTCTTCTCTGAAGGAGTAAACTATTTCATCAGAGAAATCTCAGGTAATACCCTAAAGGAACAACATATGCACAGTGGGAGTCACTTGAAAGCGGCTTCCTCCAAGTGAGATGAGAAAAAAGAAGAATCTATCAGGGAAAAAAGAAGCCCAAATCTGAAAGGGGTGAGGGGAAAGAGACCGAGGGGAAAAACAATGACACGAGAAGTTCTGAGGACAAAAAATTTATCTCAATATGTAAAATACTATTAGTTGCTTCCCCTCTCCATTTCCCCTTCTCAATGAGACACATATCCTACAGGGAATACAACAGTATTGGTTAATAAATGTTATTATAAGTTCCACAAGGGATGGTGTCCTTGCAGTAAATGCTGGCTGTAACTTTATCTAAGAATGGGAATGGATAGCGGTTATTTTCAAAGGCATAAATGGCTATTACATTGCCATGGAAGTTTTCCAACTCAAGATAAAAAAAAAAAGAGAGAACAAACCTTCCTATACACTTGCCTAAGTAACTAAGCTAGTAGTTAGTAAAGATGCGATGAATGAAGGGATGAATCAAGCTTTATTTTTTATGAGAAATGTTTAACCAGAAAGGGATTTTTTGGAAACTAACAGAAATTGTTGAATGGATAGTGCCTTATTTCTTAAGCAGAACTGCTTGACAGTCTGGTATATTTAGCTGCTAGCACTCTTAATGTGCATGAGAGAGCTGAAAGCCACACACTGAAAGGATTTAAATGTTTTATGATACCATGCTTACACAAAGTGAGGTGCCTTCTTTGGCTTCCTCTTGATGCCACTGACCTTTCAATGCCTGTTTTATGACACTTTAAAGATCTGAACATCTCCATGTTATGTTTACATTTTTTTTTTTTTTTTCACAGTAAGAACAGGAAAAGAAGAAACTTGCAAAAGCAATAAACATTTTTTTAAAGACCCTTGTCCATTGTAGCAGTGTTCCTAACAGTCCATCCCACAAGCTGCTGGGCATCATTATTTTGGAAAACACATGAACATACACCAACAACAGGCAGCATGCAGGTAAAATGTTATCGGTCACTAAGTCTGAACCCAGAACTTGCCATGTGAACAATCCTTACCAAACTCTTTGAGCCAAGTGTCCAAGTGCAGGGATGGCGATTCATGGTTTTCCAAAGAGCTGCTAAGTTTGGGAACCTGCTGCCTGGCATGGGAGATGAACTCCATGGTCACCTTGGAGAGATGCAGGGCTGTCCTCGAGACATGCTGAGAACCTGTGCAGCAGGTCGTGTACATTTTATCTGAGAATTAAAATCCAGTGAGGTGTTGCACCTTTGCCAGTAATTATGCAGAGTGCCCTGTTCTCCATTTGCATTGACACATTTAAAAAAGTTAAGAAATGGCTGTGAGTCGATTTTAGAAGAGTGTGAACATTGCCTCTGTCTCCTTTTAGCTAAGCAGGAACTGAAGACATTTAAAAATTAGTTTAAGTACAAGGGAAAAAGAATTTAACAGAGTGTTAGTGTGGTATTTGGCTACTGTCAGGCAACTCAGTGAAGCTGCTGAAACAAAAGGCATTTTTGAGTCATTACTAGTTTCATGGTTTTTTTTTTTTTTTTCTTTTTTTACATTTTTATTGCTGGAGATTCCCTGCTCCTTCCTATTCACAAAAGGATTTCTCCCCACTGTAAAAACAAGTAGCCAATACCTTCTTTTACACACATTGAAGCTGTCCTTTCCTTTAATACCTTCACAAGCCACTGGGGTAGAAGATATTGACTACTGCCAAGAATGGTTAAGACTCATCCAATTATGCTTTGTGATGGTTTTACAATGCACGGGTGAGATCTCATCTAGACAGTTTGCAATTAGAGCAAGCTGCCATGCAAAGAGATAATGATGTATTGGAAAGGATGATATTCCAGGGCTGATTTACAAAGATTTAATGGCCTGCAGTGCAGACAGTTGTGTGCTTCCTAAATGCTTTAGTGCTGGATCTTCATTTTTACGAACAAGGATAATAAAATTAAGTGAGCCCAACAGAAAATGTAGGATAAAGAATAGTGGAGGAAAGCAATATTCTGTTTTATCCTGGTTTTCTGTGCTACCAAATAGCTACATTGTAAGGATTAGTAATGTATGGTTTGGTTTTCGATATCTAGCTAGTATGTCTTCTCTCCTCAAACATGCTTCCTGAAAGAGTCCTCTAAAATGCTTCTTAGAAGCAACTGCATGAATCACCTGGGAGCCTACTGCACTCTGCTTTTTGCTTTGGCTTGCAGTTGTGTGTTGCAGGATTGAGTACCCTGAGGACCCTCTCAGCACTATTGTACTAAATAGCTAATATGGTTGCTCTGCAAACACATGGATATCCATCATCCAAAGATGATAAAAACTTCATTTCTTAAGACAGCAACAAGTTAAAATATTTTTTTTTTTCCAGATGAAATTTATGAAAAACTATTATTTAGAAGGACAGAGCGTTTGAATTTTCTGACCAATCCAGGTAGGGGTTCTGCAGTACATACTCAAAGAAACTTATTCATGAGAAGCCCAGGCCTCCCAGTGATGAAATGACAGGAGTTTGAAATACATGCTTGGAGTATATTTTATCTTCGCTTACATCCCAGTCCTTTGGTACTAGATGTGTTCAGCAGTGCTAAAGTTCAGCATGAAATGAAGGCATTAGATACTCTATTTCACTGTATAAATGTAACTCTTTACATTGCTTCTTATGTGAGGATTGTATTATAATGACCATATAATTTCAAGACCATATTTGTTTACCTAGGATCTATCTGTAGAAAACAGACAAAGGCTTTTCTGAGACAAGGTTCATTTTCCAGTTCACTCTCTGATTCTATATTGATCAGTCTCTTAATTTAGGTATTCAGATGAATGTACCTTGAATACTGGAGGGCTGTAAAACTAACGTATTCTAACTTGGATAGTAGGTACATGTGAGTCTTTGAAAAGGTAAGATATAGTTTCAGCCTAAAACTTATTTCATTAAAATATCAAGTTTTTCACATAATTGGGCACAGTTAGAAGGATTTCTTCAGCAGAGGTCCATGATTATGGCAGATGGCTCAGAACTGATATGTAGTTGAAATATGACGAAAAGTTTGCATGAGTCCTATCTTCAGCAAGCCAGTGAAGCCTGGAGCTATTACCACCTCACTTTAGCTGCAAGAACATGTAGAACTATACTTGCACATGTATGTGCAAGTTTTCTTAAGCCTGCCAAAAGGAGTGATTATCCTTAACTTTTTCTTGGGGGGCTAGAAGACTATTTGCAAAGCATATTTCAGAATGGCCAGGCTCCTCTACTACTATTCTACATGAGCTAACATATAAACATGCTCACAGCTTTCTCATACCATAGCAGCTGTGTAGAATAATGTTGGTGAGCTAAACAAATCCCTACAGGAGCTACTAATGGAGAGAATATCCAGGCTGGCCGTAAGTGACAGGAAATACTTGCTGATGAGGTGCTTCACCTTCTGTGCAGAAGAGATAAACCTCTTGATTCATCACTTGCGCTTAAAAGAGCTACTCCAGAGACAGGCACCATTAACCTCTTACCTCTCAGTGGAGTAATGAATTTTTGGCTTATCTAATTTATTCATGGCAAATCACCACTGCTACATTCCTCACAAGCCAGAGCTGACATATGTATTCCTTATGAACCCTGCAAATTTAGTGGAGGTACTTCTGTCAGAGATACCTTGTGACCGATACAGAATTCCGTTATGGAAGAGGAAGAATGAAACAACTGTGCTTTGAACTTTCACAGTTCTTTCTGTCCCTAAAGTTCTCAAATAAACCATAAAATAGCAGCAAGCTTATCTTTCCTCTGGATTAAGATCTAGAAATATTTTGTGTGGAGCCATCAGTCCTGAGAGGCAAAACCTTACTATAACAGACACCACATTTTCCTATGAAATATGTATCCCCAAAACACATGCACTTGTACCAAGCATCTCTAAGATTACTAAATGAGTTGGGGAAAAAAAACATTTGTTTTGTGCAGGGCTCACCCATGCTAACAAGGCAAGACAGCCTGCATAAGCCACTTCCACAAGCTGATGCGTATGGTCATCAAATTGGATGAAGGAAATTAATCTCTAATTTTACTTGCCAATTCTTGTTCAAATCTGGAATTAATTCCCTCCTGTTTCTGCCCGCACAGTCAAAACATTTGGTTTCTCCAAAACATGCTCAGAATGGGAAGGGTAAGAAAGATCAAGGCACGCTTAATAGAAAAAGTACCAATAAAGATGCTATTATTATCAGAAACTAAGCAACATGTAAGATTGTGTGACAGATTAAAGATTCACCAAGACAACTGCAACTAAGTACTGAAAATAAAAACAAGCACCCCACCTCCTTATTACTAATAAAGAAGTCATTGTCAAGGTCAATCAGTAGTAATGATAAATTGGCTGCTGGTTAGTGCAATGCTCATGCTGCTTCTCTAGCTTTCTGACAACAGTATCATGGCGCTGGTTTATTGCAATATAACTAAAAAACTTTTAAATAAGCACAGAGACATTGCAGCCCAGACAGCTTGCGTCTGGACAGAGCCTGCTGCCAGTTTGCATGGAGTGCTTGTCTCTAGACGTGTAGCTAAGATGCACTGTTAATAAAAGACAACTTTCGGATCATGGACCACTTACTGGTTGGCAATATTTAGCCCAACCTCCTTCCTACGCAGTTACACTCATTTTTGGCACAGGTAAACCAGAATATTCAAACAACATTTAATTCTGAGCTCAGTCTTCCTCCTCTGTGTATACTCTGTTAATAAACCTAAATCAGGCACTGCAGTCAGTGGCCATAAATCTTCATCAGTACTCACTCTTATTTCTGTATGGAACAATGTCAGAGCAAAGCAGGTTAAACAACCTGAAATTCAAAATGGACTCAAACTAAGCATGCAATACTCATTTTATGAAGAATAATATTTGAAAAAGACTCTTGGGTTCCACTGACTAGTAGGTTTACTATATGTATACAAGGAATTTAAATCAGAAGACGACATTTTCAGGTAATCTATATATTACATATTGGTCTCTTATTTGACTTCATTAAGTAATGTTAACATGCCTACTTTTTCATAACTTAAAGCACAGAAGCCAGTCAAATAACCTAAAAAGTTTCCTCTATGGATGAATAAAATTCTCAAAATTGTTACTTCCAAGTGCATGGTAATTCATATACACAGTCATTTTATGAAGAAGAAAATAAATAATGCCTCTTGTATGTTCACAACTCAAGCCAGGCATGCATTTTTGATCACATTTCATATTTTAAAAAACATCTATTTTCTGCTCCAAAGACAACGGCTGAAGCCTGAGGCTAGATGCCAACATCTTTTTATCTAGAGGTATTAGGGACCATGTCTTGGCTCTTTCTGATCAACACCAACCCTGCACAAGGAAAACATGTTCCCCATTGCCCTATCTGTATGAATAGACACATATTTCCTGGGAAGGTGATCTACTTGCTGGTAATAAACCCTGGAGATTAACTAATACTGCATGCTGGGGCTGAAACCCTGGCTCCCCTCCTCCAGGGAGTGCTGTAACCACCAGACATCACATGAACCTCTCTCTCTAGTTCACTTTTACATACAGGAGGGATATAAGATGGATATTACAGGTAGTAGAAACTGTAGGCTTAAATCTGCATGGGCAAAGGAAGAAAACAAATCTAGACTTCCTTATTTCAGGGAATCATTGACTTAGTTTTCACAGATATCCCAATACCATGTTAAGAAAACCACCCAGCACAGCTGTACTCACATGGTCCAATTTGGCAGGTATGAACTTTCCTGGTGAGATGGCCATTTGTGGTTTTCCACCACACTGAGATAAGAAATGCCTGGGTTGGATCAGTCCTGCCAACACTGGCGCATACTTATACCCACAAAGGAACAAGCCTATGAGGCTCAGCTGACTCCTCTGGGAGGTGTTGAAGGAGCAGAGGACTTGAGCTGAACGTAGGCACTTCAGTTTGCTTCCAAACCTGCCCCCCGTGAACTTAAATAGTTGCTTTGCTGATTTACTGAGTAGCCAAATGTGGTGCTTGGATGCCTATTAAGATATTTGGAATAAAACATATCAAAAAGCATGTGTTATACAGGGAAACAATGTGATTCTAAGCCCAAAAGGTTTTGAGTCGGGTACTAAATCCTTTCCTCAATTACTTTAAAAGACTACTTCAGCTGCAAACATCAAGCTACAAACAAGCTGTTCAACAAAGCGTTCTTACAAGTGATAGTTTAGTTTTGGTGGAGTTTAAATCATGTTTCCCCATTCCATCTCTCCCTAGCTAGCACTTCCAGTTCCTGCCACTACCCAACTGGCAGCTGTAGTCTGAGCTCTTCTCTTATAACTGCAGCAAAGTTGGCTAAAATTATCTCTGGCTTCGAATGTTACTGCAGGAGGACTGAGAGGGAGATGGCCTGGCAGCATGACTAGACAGGTCTCCCTAGGACACCTGGGGCATTTACAACCAGTAAAATATAAAGATGAAGATGATAAACAATTGTACTTCTTCCCCACAAAATCCACTATCCCTTTTGAGAAGATAGGCCTGTAATGTAATGCTGTGCTTCTGCATACATGATAGTATTTCTCACATTAGTGGCTGTGGTAAGATCCACAGAGAGTTTTTGCTGGTAAACAGAATCCATTTCTCTCTCGTCTGCAGGTAAACAACACTTATCTTCTCACATAAACAAGACATCTTGCTCTTTCAGAAATATTAAGAAAAGTTTCAAATGAAACTAGGTACAGCTGAAGAATATTAATGTATATTCAGGCATGAAGAATTCAATTTCCCCAAAATTGCTTTGGAAGAGACAGTAAGATCTCTAGAGGTCTCAAAACATTTTGCTCTCAATCACAATTAGCATTTAATTCAAATTAGATGACTTTATTGATAAATAAAAAACAAATAGAAATGCACTCTAGATTGGCAAATATCTCAAATCTGCTTGCCTGTATTCATACATTTAAAGCTAATTAATGTGTTAAATTTTATTTTTTTTTAAATTAATACTTGAGAATTGCTTGCATTCATAAATTACTGTAGGACGAAACAGTCAGTGAATTTACAAAGGGGATTATCCACTGCACACCCCCTCCTCACACTGACTTAAAGGTAGCATACCCCATTTTCACTGATAAGGGCTAACTCATGTTTGCCATAGATAAAAGAAAATAATACCCTAGTTTATTCTGTAGCAGTGTTTTCGTACAGCTATCCATTGGGTATACATTAATCTGCAAGCAGTGCTACAGATGATCAGTGTGCCATCCAAACACTAACTAGTTCAAGCACCATCCCTCCTTGAAGCAGAGGAATAATGAGAAAGAATGGTGCCATGGTTAAGGGTAGGTGCACCAGTGTTTTGTTTTGCAACTTTGAGCAACTCCTTTGACCTTCACACTTCATTTTTCCATGTCTGCAAAACAACGAAAGATGATAATTGCCCACCCCATGAGAATATTGTGATTCCTAATTTCTGATTAACACTGGTAGAAACCCCTTGCCATTTTACAGAATGAGAAGGGACACTCGGAAATCTGAAAATCAGGATTGCAACCCAACTTCCCAGCCCATACTGCCTTTCATTGCTCGAACATCATACCATTTCTTTTAATACTTGAGCATCCAGTCTGTTGCATTCTACAGTGTTTTGGTTTGGGTTTTTTTTTTTCGCAAGAAGAATCATTCTTCATAAAACTGAAGATATTTTTATCTTCACACACTGCATGTATGTTTCTGTCTATACAGCCTGAGAAATGGTTTCCTTCAAAAGGTTACTAAAAAGGTTCTCAAATAAAAGTGTCTGCTATTCTTATTTGAATTAATCTCAAGCCTCTGTTACAACTACCACTTTGGATTTCTGTATCACTCACTACTTAAGTGGTTTAAAAGCAATTATAGACTAAGTCTTCCACAGTCTCTTGGAAGGAGAATTTCCTACCCCGCTTGGCAGAGAGAAATGGAGCATTGGAGAGGATGAGATCCTGGTCCATAACATCCTGAGCACCCACCTCCATGAAGTGCAGAAAGGAGGCTGCTCTGCTGGTAATTTGGCCTTGTAGCTAAGTTAGTGAGGTCTGTATAGTTGGAGAAGCAAAAAGAGGCAGAGAAGCACACGGAGTGGGGAAGGGAGTGTATGCAATAAAGTAGATAGCATGTGGTTAATCCTCGTTATGGGTGGAGAGCTGGAAACAGACTATGCAGTACATATATGTGGCTGTTGTACAAAAACTGGACAATATCAATTTAAACAGTGTTGAACATGAGGGGAGACACGGGGTGGCTGTGAGAGTACAGGCTAAGTAAGTGTTCAGTGCTACTCAAAGTAGTAACACTTCGAAGCTGGCGTACATGGACTGAACTTTCCCTAGCTAGGTCATGTGAGAGGGTGAAGGGGATAGAGGAGACTACTGAAGTAAACTACAGCAATGCACAAGGAAAGCCAAAGAGTTTGGGCTGAACTGGCTAGTTTTTGCTGATATTAATAAAGGTTTATTACACCATGTATACTTGAAGCATCCTTCAGTATATAAGTCATTCCTGAACACGGTCTGTTTAACAAACTTACATTGTCATTTAATAGATGTTTGAATTTTCTTTCACTTCTTTACTTTGGCAAAAGGTGTATACATATGACAGTACATCAGAGTTATCTGTGGTCCAAGCCTAGCTCTAGCAAGTACATTGCTTCATTACAGTTCTTTCTGTGTTACTGTTTCCTCAACCCTATGAGCAGAAAGGGAAATGCTCCCTGACAGATGTCAAAAGACTAAGAGATGTATATGCCACAGCAAGAGAGTCTGCCTTGAGGAAAGAGCTCCTCAGGGGCAGAACAGTAGGGCAGATATTGTGGAGTACTCTCACCAGCATCTTGACCCAACCTGCAGATTCACTGTGGAAGGCACAGGCTCAAGTTTAAGCTGAAACACAGCTGGGATTTTAACCCACAAGTCTGACTGTGCAAACAACTTTAACTTCTAAATGCAAGTATTCTTGTTAGTCCTTCAGAAGTTCTGAGAGGCACTGGGCAAAACTACACATAGGAGTGTACAACACAACACAGACAAAGCTGACTGGTAAAGATGAAATGAAAAGGATTGCCTTCAGACACATTTTGATTGGTGGTCTGTAACATGTTTTATAGCCAAGACTATTAAACAGTTAGAAGCACAAGGTTTGTTCTTGTTTCCTTGCATTTCCCTTAGCAGTAGTTAACATGCTACAGCTACTCACACTGTACATCGATTATAGTATTTACCCTGAAGTTGCAAAGGTCCTTAAAAACTGGTACTGAAAAGCAGAGCGCATACCATTACTGGATGTCTTTGCTCAGGAAGAGTGGTAGATGACTGGTGCTGTTAAACAAACACGCATAACCATATACATAAATGATAAAAGGTACTCAAGGAAAACCAGCAAATGTCTTATGATCAAAGGGAACAAGAGCTAGTCAAGATGGTAACTGTAGTCAAAGGTTTCTGGAAGTACATGCTACCTTAGTATTTTATCTATGTCATATTTCACCAAACTTTGCTTAGGCTTTAGAAAGAGCTAAGCCTCACACAGAAACAACAGTGGTCTTGAAGACGTGAGAGGTTCCAGATACCCACAGATAGTGAGGGGTTTACCTAGCAGGAAATCACTAGGAAAGCAGCTTTACCATATCCCCTTCCCCTCTCTGTTTCACTCACCTCTCAACAAGACATTTCCTGCTATTTGCCCCCTTGCACTCCTGTTGCTGTCAAGCTGTAACACCATTCATCTTCTGCAGAGCCACTTCTCCCTTCACTTAAGGTTCTGGCAGCCAGTTTAACTCAGTGTTGTTGCACTGACTTAAAGGGGACTACAGGATCCTAAGCCAGATACGTATCTTATCCTGCATATAAAATTTCAAGTAGAAGTATTGAAAATAAACTGAATCCTTCTATGGGAGAAATTCCATTAGGATCAGCCCCAGTTCAAATCTTTTTATTGAAATAATATTACTACAAATCAAACATGCTGTGCCTCTGCAACTGTGTCCTAAATTATAGACTTGAAAATGAAATTGATTTCTAATCTGAAATATTCTTCCACTTCTTGGAAGTCCAAAGGAACTTGTATGGAATGGAGCATCACCAGCTTCTCTAGTATCCATTTAGAAGTGAATGTCTACGATTTGTCGCCAAATCAACTTTTTACAGCTTCATTTAGATACACACTCCACGTACCAAGACAATGCCATTTTCCTGCAAAATGAGATGTTCTTAAGTCAATTGCAGAGAGACAGAACAGGCGAGCAATTCAAGAAGGGCAAGTCAGTGGCGTGGAAGAAGCGGCAAGAAAAGACCAAGACTGGACACACAAAGTACGGCACCTAATCCACCTTTAGTAACTGTGACAAATGTCCTTTTTATCACAACGCACTCATCCTCAGAAAAGGGCAATGTCATCCACAGAGCTGATTTTGGCACACAGAAAATGTGCAGAATTAGGTCTCCAATCAGCCATTCACTTCCCTGTCAATGTAGCCTCAAGTTGTGTTTTAAAAATACAACTGCCCCCTCTTCTGGCCAATAAGGACTCCCAAAACTGGCTTTGTAAGACATTTCAGGCGAATTTTAAAATCCAGTTTAGTTTATAAAGTTAATTAGACTTGTTTTGGGATATAAACTCTCAGTCAAAGCACAGAACTTCCATTAAGTTTCAAAATATTTCTACACTTATTTAGAAAGAGTGAAGATTTTCCTTTGCTTCTGTAATGCCATATTCTGGGCTAAATATGTTCACCCATCAATTTCTCAAGAAAGATTGTAACAACTGTGGATATTATTTGGTGTCACAGGACCAGGCTTCCCATAGACCTCCAGATGCACAATGGCTTACTTGGTCAGGAGGGGTGCCAGCTCAGGCCACTGAAAGTGACACAGTGATACCGGTGCTGTGCTCTGCCACGGCAGTGAAACACTCTTAGACCCAAACCAGGCTGCTTTAGGTGGTGAGTCACCTGGTGGGTTAGTCCTCCGTCTAGATGATCAATTCACAGATAACATTAATGTAAAGACCTCAAGGCCTCAATTTATAGCTTGGAAGCAATATACCCATTTATAGGACATCTGGATAACAGCATTCAGTAAGAGGTCAAGCAGCCAAGAATGAGAAGCAGCACAAAGCTTCTGTACAAGTCAGGTCCTTTCAATCCAGAAAAGCATGTAATTTAAGAAAGCAAACTCTGGGTTTCCTCCTCTCTTTCTAGTTAGAGATTTTTTTTTTTTTTTCAGTATAGTTCCTATATCCTTTTCCTGATGCTGAAATGCAAAACTGTAATATAGAAAGGTTTTTTTCCTAAATAATTACTCCTAACTAATACAGTAATGAAGACAAGACAGAAAATGCCTCCACAAACAATGTCACAGTTTAGTGAAGCCTCAGTGAAAATTCTTGGCAGAAATTAAAACCGAAGCAACATGTGCTGTGCACGTATTTCGTACTGACAGCTTTCTGTTTTTTAAAAGGAATACTAGCAAACAGGAGAAATATTACTTTTAAAAAAAAGAAAAAAACATAACTTTCTGCTACAAAATTTGATACCAATGAACAAATTACCTCTAGGCTTTGTCCTCACCATCAACACATTGAGAAGTAGATGAACTAAATTGCTTAAATGGCAAAACTTAGGTTTAAATCAAAATGATGGCTGCTTTTATGAATTCGACATATCTGCAGAGCCAAGCATTTGTCTGATACATGTCCTTAGCACACCTACATAATTAATATTATGTCCTGTGAAGTTCTGCCCTTTAACTGCTACAATTCTTCTGCAAGAAAAGTTAAGTAACAAAAAGCATGAAAGTGTCTAAATACCTGGTTAATTATCTGTTGTTGCAGTTTTTCTCCAGACTCTGAAAGAAAAAGAAAATAATTACTTTGTCCATATTTTAATGAATATGACCGTGTACATACAGAACAAAAACCAGTGAATTCAGGAAAAAAAAAAAAATCAAACCTTATAATTGAGAAATAGCATTTGACATGTACAAATGACTTGAAACTTCAAATTGGAAATCCACCTAAAGTAAAAGAAACACAAGCCCCTCTTAATCAATATGTGATAATAAGAAGAATGAGATAGGTAGACAACCTTGCTAACCTGGAACCCCACAAGAAATTACAACATTCAAAATGAAGAACAGATTTCAAATATGTGCTATGAATTATCTTAATGTTGTGAGATGTACTGCTGCATGTATATGTGCCTAAGAGACTGTTAGCATCCAGCTCAGGATTTGACCATTGGAGGAGAAAAGCAGCTTCTGCAATGACCCTAGAATAAAATTACATGCCTATGTCAAGACTGAGGTTAGGCACCAGCTGGCTCAAAGGAGAAATTCTATCCTGATAATATTCACAAAGTGGCAAGTTGAATTATGGTCTTGCTTCCTTATTCTGATCGCCTTCTGTAGTGTCCTTCAGTGTGCTCCTGAAGACATGCTCAAAGCCTGGACAGAACATTGCTTTTCTACAGCCGTCTGGGACCCCAGCAGCAATGACACCTCAAACCTATTCTTTCTTTTTAGATCAAAAGGGACAGTAATTTTGCCTCATTTACTGTTTCCATGCACTAGTTGTCAAAACGGAGTGCTGGTATCAGTTACCCTCCCTTTGCTACTGGAGACCATCCACATGTATTGGGGAAAGTCAAGAATTTCACACTTACCTATCCAGCTAGGCTACATGTACCCAGAGGGTTTTTTTAAGCAATAATGATAGGACACAGTTTACAAGCTGTCAGTATCACTATTAACTCTCAGGGGACCCTGCCTAGCATGGGTGCCTGCCACCTCCAGCACTGGAAATGATACTCCATTTCAACAGGATTTTTTCATTCAAACATCTGTGGCACAAGACAGAATTTTTAAAATGAGTTGAAAATATTTTAAGTAGTAAAATACAGTGTGAAGACCCTATTTAAAGTAAAATTATATTCCTTACTTGTCCCCAAGAACAGTCCTTCTCTCAATGAAAGCTTTACAGATAATTCAGATAAAGATAATCACTTTAGGCTATATTATAAGATTGTCTCTTACGATAATTATTTCCTGCATGTTTGTGTTGTGCTTTTATTTGCTAAATATAGAAAAAAACCCCAACAAATCCCATGCTTTTTTGGCTAAAAAAAACCCCCAAATCCACACAATTATCATTTAGGGGATACTTGTTAAAATGTATTTCCTTGTTCACTGACTTCATCTTTGGGAGAAATGGAATTGATTCTTATAACTAATATTTTAACCAAATAGATTGTTGGTAATAGAAGATTAAAGGAATATGTGTTTTTAGCATTGTCTAATGATATACAAGTTGCCAGGAAAGCACAGTGTTTGAAATCTTTGGTTAGATCAACACTATTTTGCTCAAAGGTTTGTGGACTTTGAATACTGATGCTTTCCTGTTTCCCAGTACATTTGTTTTTAGGCTATTTTGATTCACTTTAAAGGAATTTTAATAACTTTCTGTTGACAGCATGGATAGCTGGTCTTGAGAATTAGTGAAAATTCACTTGCTGACTGAGGAAGGAAGTGACATCAATGAGTTTCTAAAGTCAGCCCTGGGGGAAAAGTGTGCTCTGCCAGAGTAGCCTTTCGTGCCATTGTATTTCCAGTGATGCCTCGAGATGCAAATTGCATTATCAATCAAACTTGCGGTTTCTACCTCAGACAAATACAAAAAATGAAGAGAAGACTGGGAAAGACCTTTGTGGCCATTCCTGTCACTGCTGAGGAAAAGGTGAAGAAGAATTTATGATAATTCTTTCCTTGTTCACTCTTAGTTCTTTCTTTTGGTGATTTAAATACTACAGTATCAAGGAAAAGGCAGTTGCAAAAGTGTCTGTATGATATACCAGTAATGATGATATCAGTTAAACAGGACAGAGATTGACTAGGCTGTTAAGGCCAGAAGAGAGATCAAATTCAAGGTCACTAGCAAATTGAATACTGTGTTCTCCGTTTATTCGCTAGATGATCCTTGTCCTCATCACAGAACAGCTATGTGAATTTGGCATAGTCAGCAGTTGTGCTCAGAAGAGACCAAGGTTTGTAATAAAAGAGATGCTGCAAATTAAGGTGGAAATACATTGGCACCATTTTATGAGGAAGCCTGCAATGTCCTGGTGTGTACTGTACTTTTGTTTTAGGACAAAAGCTACAAAAGCAGTGAAAAAACATGAACACTACCTACAGTGCTGAAAGCAGGTTCAGTTTCCAGCTGATGGCTAACACTGGGGCAGTAGAAAGTTCGTCATTGAAAGTAGCCAGAATTTTGTTTGTCCTGCCTTTTTTTGTTTTTAATTTTTTTATTTCCCAGAATTCTCTTGCAATGATTAATCACTATTCTGGTTTTATTTATGCCACCCTCAGTTTCGAGAAGGATGTTTCTCTTTACGTACCTTGTGTTCACTTGTAGTGACCATCAGCATTCACTATGCGGATTCAAGAGAGAGCGCTCCAAATTCAAAGGACATGAGGCAATGGGACACTGATAAAACCAGAACTGTCAGAACATGTATGTCAGTCCCACAGACAACACCTGCATTAGTCTCATGAAATGCAGGTAATTCTTGAGACAGAAGCTTCATTACCAGTAGACCTACACATGCTAAATTCAAAAGTTACAACAGTTTTTTCCAGAGCCACTGCAGTGAGGTAGCAGCTTATGCAAGATGAATGGATGCATGAGCATCAAACTAACTGGGAAATTTACTGCCATGTGGACATGTATATGGAAGCTGTCCAGCAGGTAGCATAGTCCAAGAGACACATCTTCTGCAACTCAGGCCGCATGTGAATGGCTTGCTTGTCTCCTGTATTTCTCTGGCAACTTCTTCTTTTCTGTCATCCAGAAAATTGTCCCTAAACGAGCTCAACAGTGCCATATGACCAGCCTTGAAAGTGCAAGCAAATCAAAAGACCTTAATTATAGACAAGTATACTTCACGGATACTTTGAGTCAAAAGATGTATTTACCAGCAGAAACTATGATTCTGATTTGCTGAGGCTCTGCTCTCCTGCCGCACTGAGGCTAAACTGGTGCAACTGGATACCAATGATTTTTTTGCATCAGGACTGGAGAAACAGACCTCTCCCAGTTAAGTTTTAGTGATTTTCTCTTGTCTCTCCAGTTGCAAAAAAATGTAATGGATGGTTAAGATGGTTGAGATAAATGGCTTTCTTGGGTTGACCTCAAGCTATATCACTTTAGAAAGAAAAAAATTACAGCAAATATTCTTTAAAGGATTTATCTGTACTGCCATACACTAATTAGTATACTAATTCCTGTTTCCAGGGCAAGTTGGGTTTTTTTAAATTTTTTTTCTTGCTTGTTCTTATTATAAGCGAGATTAACTTATTGAGAGTCTTAATGTGCATTTTCTAATGTAACTGACCACTGCAAGACACAAGAGTGTGCCATAACTGATGCTGCCATGAGGATCTGCAACACTGACTTCTCAGCCTTACACGCACAGCCTACATGAGAACAACACGTAATTATGCACACTATGCCCTGCTTACCTCCATACAAATGTATGTGATATTTGTGCAGGTTTACAGATTAATCTGCTGTAATTCCTTTTAATGTTAAACTACTTCCAGCTCAAATATAATTAAGATCACCAGGTACAAAGGATTCAGATTGGAAATATGAGTATACTCCAATAGAACAAATAACAGCTTGATGCTGTTTATGTTCAAATAGTTGGATACATTAAGGATTTCGATAGCATGTTTGTTCCGTAAGTATGTAGCAGAAGAAAAAAAAAAAAGGGTTTAATTTCAAAAGGCAAAACACTACTACTACATTTAATTAGAGTGTAAAATCCCTTCAACACACAGATCTGCCAATTTATGTGACGTGACTGCTACAAGTCCTAGCAACAAAGGGTTTCTTTTTCTTTTTTTTTCTCCCTAAAATAAAATCCGAATTTACACTTTAAGCAACCATCAGCAACATCAATAAAATGAAGGCTTTGGAATAAAAAGTTTGCTTCCTAAAGTCTTCAGACAACCCTACTAATATTTGTGGCATGGCAGCAAGGCAGGAGGTGAACGGAATAGAAATTTTGGGTCTATTTTCTTGTTCCCAAGTGTCTAAGGATTTCCAAGCAGACAGAGAAATGCGCGGAGAATCCCACAGGGCAAAGGGAACCATCAGCCTTGCTCTGGAACAGCCACGTGCATAGTCTGAAGCAGTCATAGGTCACTTAACTGGAAGTAGGCACGGCATTACTAAGAAACCAGTTTTGAAGAGGGAATTTGATACTCTAGTATCAGTTTAATTTTGTTTTCCCAGTTCATGACAGAAACACTAACAGCTCTGGATGTTACTTTATTTTTATAGACCTAAATAAACACATATGAAGCCTATTTGCTTATGATCCACCCCACTTTCATTACTGCTTTCCTAATCTACCAGAGCAGATTCTGAGAGGTGAAAGGAAACCAAAGCACTCATTCATGACAAACTTTTGCAGCAATTTCCCATGATACCAGAGCCGGAGGAAGAAACAGATTTGTTTTTCAGACTTAAAACAGACAAGGTGTGACACTAACAGATTATCTTCCATGAAAGCCTGTAACATGGCACACAAAGATTAAAATATTTAGGACAAAACCATACATTTCCTATAAATTATCCTCAGAATTTCCAAGATCTGTAAGCAATACAGCTCCTGCAGATGTGCATAGCATTTCCTCTTTCTTTTAACAAGGAATTCAGAAAACTGAAATTGCTCATTTATAGCACTGCCTTCAGAACCTAGTTTAGCTCACTTTTGCACCTCTGTAATAATTATGCAACTGAATATGATTACAGTGGCCTAAAATGTATTAATCACATCTTCACAGTATTGCATAATCTTTTTCAGTTGTCACAACGCCAACTAGTAAGGCGCCCTGGCAGTAGGAAACATAAAAAGAAATCCAAGTTGATACTGATTGAAGCAAATGAAGGAAAGTTGGCCATCTCAAAACACTGAAACTCTCACAGCATTCCAAGGTCTTCCTAGCTAATTTTTCATTATTACTTTTGATATGAAAACAGACCTTTAATTGTCAGTCTCTAATAAGGATGCAGAACTGTTCCCTGGGAGGTTCAAAGGACCCTGGGAAACTAAACATTTATGAAAGCTCAAGTAGCCAACTGTCTTGTGTCGATTAACATACACCATTCAATTTCCACCTAACAAAGTCATAACAAGAAGAAACCCCAAAGGAAAAAAAAAAGACTGACAAAGAAATATTAGTCTTAATAGGACTCATTCATTAATTCTGTTGTGTGTAAAAAGGAGGTGGGGGTGTAACTCAAATCCATTCCTGGACCAAATCCTGCACTGACTAACATTATATAACTATAATTACGACAAGGAGATGTTAGAATATAAGTTACTAAAAAATCTGAAGCTTTACCTGCCCTCTGCCTCATCAGCATTGATATTTTCAAATGAGACAGAATTGCCAGGATTCCCACAAACAGAATTAGTTGGCAGGCTTGTTTGCCAGTTTTTTCCTAGAAGGTTGTGCTTTATGTATCTGGGGAAAGGGAAAACAAAAATTTGACACCTTTTTTCTGTAAGGATGGAAGATTTGAGATAATGGAAACATGTCAGGCAGTGTATTTAGTTTTAACATTAACACAATATTGTTACATATCATGGTTTGGATGGTTTCCAGCTGAACATCATGTGTATTTTCAATGTCTATTTATTTGGCATTCATCCTGTATCTAACAACAAGAATGTTTTGTTTGAATTTTCTTTTACAGCTCCGTATTCAACTGCTTTGAAATGCTTTTTCCTTTTATCCAACTAATTCATGACTTTTTCAAGATTCCTGCTCTCTTAAGAAACTGAATGGAGGCGTCATGGATTCCTACTCATCTGCAATTAGGCAGGCAAAGATCAGTTAATTATGGCTTAGCAGATGCACTTCCTCAAACTTCATCGCCATGTGATCCACATCCTAAGGTAGAAATTGCCTCAGTTCTCACACTGCAAGGACCATTGCATTTTTATTTGAAATCACATGGACCACCAGGCTCCATTTTCATGTTACTAGTTATGTATGGTGCTTTATGGTGCTTTATATTATGATCGTCTAGAGGATAGGTCACATCATCTGTTAAAATGCCTTTTTGACTACGCTCCAGTATCAAGCTCAATTGCTTATGCAGTTATCTTCCACAAAATAGGTTTCTGGACTTTGACACAGAAGAAGCTGTTTCCACCCATCAGCTGGTCCATTTTCCTATATCAAGGTTCTTAGTATGCGTTAAATGAAGAATGGTTGACCTGATTTTTTTCTTCTGAATGAAAACTATCTGGCATTTACTGTAAGAACAGCATGTTAAAAGCTGCCATGATGGGAAAGACCATAGAAAGCAACTAGACCTTCAATTTACACACTCAGAACCCATGCAGAAAGAAAGCTTTACACATACATCTGTAACTTTAATATACCTTATTATGGTCTTTGGCAGCTGAAGATTTGCACTGCACCCAGAGTAGGGCTGAAACATTGCAGTAGTTTGGCTTTGGTTTTGGTTCCTGCTTGGTTTCTGTCCATATTAAGAACATATTTTTACCCCCATCCAGATGAGGAATGTGACTGCAGTTGGAATCTGCTGTCAGATTTAACCATGCTAAAGCAAAGTCACTTGGAGTAATGACCATTCAATCTAGTATATTGTAAAGAAGGTCAGCTGTTGTTTTTTTACTTATAGTGAAGATGAGTTGATATCCAGCTCTGAAGCACACTATCCCAATATAAGCTTAATTAGAATACCCTGGAAATGGCATATGAAAATGAAGGCGCCAGTACCAATGGCAAGCACCACACAAGCTCCTACAGGGTTAGACCCACACAAGCTTATTTTGACACACCTGCTAGGACAACTGCACCACAAACAGCTGAGCTACAAGGCTTCTCTGGTGTGAATCAGTAGCAGTGGTGTGTGCAAGATGAGCATGCAGCAAGCCCAAACAGGGGTGGAAAAATACAGCTTCTTGACACTAATTAGAGTCCCACAGCAAAGTCTCCTTCAGAAGCCTTAGTCTACAGTTTCTATATTTCAGAAATAAAAAGGAGATGAATTGTCTATACAGCATAAGGCCAGGAAGTGACCAGTAGTGATGACAGCAAATATTCTTTCGATTTACTACCCATTCTGAGTATGCCTGCATAAATAAGCTATAATTGTTTGAATCTGCCATATTTCTTTGTTTAAGGTCTAAATGTACCCCTCTAAGGCATGCATGCTCTTAGCAGACTGGCCTCAAGTAACTTCTCTGAAATTAATCCATTTGGAAGTAAAATATCCCCATTAAGAATGTGACACTTACAGAAAGACGCTACCCACATATTACAAGGTGATTCTGGAATTAATACACTAGTAAAGAACAGAGGAGAAAAGAAAAAGATGAAATAGGAACCCTTTAAAATAAAAACCTCAAAACCCAGGATAATTTTATGGTGAAAGAAAACCAGAAGAAGAAAGGCAAAGAGAAACAAAGCTAGAACATAACCTTTCCAAATGCATGGCTCTGAATTAAGATTCAACAGATACAAAAAAAGAAACCCCACACCCTACAGCAATCAGTTGCTGCAGGCAGTATAAATTTATCTACATTTTGTATAACTAGAGCATGACCTTTCGCGACCAACTCTTGTGCTTGAATTCATCTGTAGTTATTGGAAGTCATTTATAAAAGGTCATCCATGACTGAGAATATAATATGAATCCAAGATGCACAAGGATCAGGTTTGTGCTGCTCAAAAGAAACTGGGGAGAGAGGGAGAGATATGGGGGATGGGAAGCTCAACCATTCTACAGGTTCAATTCTCAAATAGATTTGGATATTGGACAAGAATATTTAATCTAAGTAGTCAATTTCCAATATGTGAATGGGAATTATTAGAGAACACACAACTTCTACATTTGTCATTGATGACTGCGTTAGTGAAATGTTACCAAAGGAGATTATATTACCAAATAAGGCTACTTATTTGTGTATTGCAATTTGAGTCAATATTTCATCTCTAGAGCATGGTAAAACCTCTTATTCACACTGTTTCTTCTAACAAAATATTAAGGATGCTCAGTTTTTATTGGTATAAAGAAATAGCATTCTCAGGTAAATATAGCTTATAGCCCTATTAAACATCTATAGGTGACTTCCTGCATTAACAACATTAGTACTGTTTGTTTGTTTGTTTGGGGTTTTTGTTTGTTTTTGCTTTTGTTTTCTTTTTCAAAACAGTACTAAATGGGTGATATTTTAAGGCATTCCTTACAAGAAGAGCCTATAAGGATGCGTAAGCAATCCTCAACAAGAAAAGTTCAATAGACATATAAGAGCATTTTAATCATGTTCTCTGAAAGTGTTCTTTTACCATCAGAAAATTCAAACTGTACCCTCCATACTGACAAGGTAGTGGACTAGGAAGAGAAAAAAGGATACAATAATTTATGGGTGGAAGTAAAAGAAAATCCATATAAGAGAGAACTGACAGTAGCTATTTAATCAAGATCTTTTGAAAATGCCCTCCCCATAGACCCCAAACCAGTTCCGAAGGCCAGTCTGTAAAAAATTCATGGCCACTATATGAGACCATATTTAAGCTTTTGCAAATAAAAAAAACCCCCAAACTCTTGTATGCTTAATGTCTTTAAAGCCAAACCTGCAGCTCAAGCTTGCAATCTGCCCTACCACTAAATTTGGCTAGCTGAGCAGCAACTGAGTATATATACCATGGCTAATTGCAAATGCCACCTTTCCCGCAGTTGAAATACCCTGATGCTCCAAGCCTCACAAACAGCACCATACTCTGCTTTGGCAGGAGCCTTTTGCTTGCTTTAGAAATGCCCATTGTGCCTCCCTCTGCTTGTCATCTCTGCTATGCCAACTTGGATATTGGCAGTGCTCAAAACTGGAAAGCAGCAGGGGTGATGAGCAAATTCAGCTGGAGAAATCATGATGAGAATTGAACTCACAAATGTCTCTGAAAACATGGTTAAATGTTTCATTTTAATTAAAGAGAGACTGAAAATAACAGCAGTAAGGTGTTATCCAGTACCCAGAAACTACAAAGTATCCCAACACCAAAAGCATAAATGATGCACTGTATCAATCCAATCACTCAGGCATAGGCTATGTAGACATTCTCAGGTAGAGCACACCTTTCCACAAAGAGTAAATTGTCAAATGGGCTTTTAAGCCACACCTGCAGGTTTTGTACACACAAGCATTTTCTGCCCACAACATATACAGCTGCTGCTTGCAAAGGACCATATGTACACACCAAAAGCTGGTACCGGGGTACAATTTGCATTCATAAAATGTGCAGGTGCAGTTTTATGGAGACCTATGAGAAGAACGTGACCATATAGCACACAACTATTATTTACACAGCAGCCTTCAGTCAACAAGCTTAGTAATCATCCCACAGGACACGTCATGCCAAGCACAGCAAGGAGAGGTACAATTTACATCTGAAATCGCAGCCCCATTCATGACTGGCAGACTGATTTAAGAGACAAGTCTTCCCAGTCCCAGTTTGCAAACCATGGGTATGTACTAATACTGGTAGTGATGGCAACACCCCAAACTGAGGATAAGATTAATGTGTCTTCTTCAAAGGTGAAAAAAGAACTCTGAGAAAGTCCTTAGCAATAAGTGATTAAAAATATTTTTTTGTAACTGAAATAAACAGTTTCTTCTTCCCCTATGAATAGTAATTTTTTTTAGGCATTTAAAAATAATCTTGCAGGCATGACACAAATCAGCATGTGAATTACTAACCAAGTTAGCTTCAGCAACTACTAAGTGACATAATCATAATATGGTGCATTTACTCATGTAAACTACCAATTTCTACTGAATTGAGCACTAAGACTGGAATTGAGCACTCAGGATGAGACATTTTTCTACTGACAGGTGAACACAGTCAATATTGTATCTGATTGTCAGCAAACTTTGTTACTGGCTTCTTGCTAACTTCAGGAGCAAGGTCTTCAAACATTTCCACAGATTAAGGGGAAAAGACATATTTCTGTTTAGCTTCTTAGCATTTATTTATAAGGAACACAATTCTTTAAACAAAATTTAATTAAATAACGTGAAAAGAAACACAAAGGAAATATGGAAAAAATTCTCTTCAGATTAGAAAGTATTTTGGACTAAAGCCACATCAATTCCTATTACTTAAATAATTAGTGAAGAGTAAAAAATCCAATTTGACAGGACTGAATTTCCTGCCTTCTGAGGGATCTAAAAAAGAAAATGTGATAATTGAGCATCCACCCCCTAGACAACTTTTGGGCATCACTAACATATTGACCTACTGCTGTAATTGAAGTGATTTGTGTGCTTTGGATTGCTTACAATATAAAGGCTACATCCAATTATTGCAAGTATATGAGAAGCAAATCTTCAAAAAAATGAATTTTACATCTTGATGTTGCCGGCAGGGAGTGAAAGGAGTGGCCAGCATTTTGAAATGGATGGTTAATTATATGTACAGCCAGAGACTCTGGAATAGCAGAGGTGCAAACAGCTCAGAGTTTCACATTTCTTCTGTTCACACAAACATATCCGTAATGTCCTTACTTTCGACAATACTTTTTGTCCCTTGGATTACAGATAACTAGCTCCCAGGGTCAGAGCAAAAAATTGGAAACA